>NC_051853.1:44244173-44560958 GCF_905115235.1 Hermetia illucens
ACTGAATCCTGGATTGTGTTCAGATGGAAGTGCTAAGAAGCTGCAATGAGAAAATGGTCAAGGGTTATCCTGAAGACATATAATAGGGGTAAATGCAAGAATATAATTAGGCTAAATATCCATCCTGCAAATATCGCCGTGATACCATTCAGTAAAGCTGAAACTCTTGAGAACAGTTTATTCAATATGAAATCGAGTTAAGTATTTAGAATTCACTTAAGATCACCAGACCAAAGGACAGACGTCAACGGAGGAGTGATGCACTAGAATAACAGAGGACAGATCAGCTGATACCTACCTACATGTAGCTAAAAGGAGGTTCAGCGATAAATAAAAACAAGGCTTGTTGTTGATCCATAGGGACTTGGCCATAAACTGACCATCGGAGAAATCGGGGCTTTGCGCAAACTATATTCACCCAATCCCGAATAGATGAACCGCATCGTACGAGCATTATTTGCTGCACATTCCGTTCAGACTGAAGTCAATAGTGTGAAAGATCCGAGAATTGTTCATTTATCACATTATGAAAGAGCTGGAAGAGGCAGTTCTCTCCTTGAAAAATAAGAGAGCACCAGGACTAGACAATATTCCAGTAGAGGTGCACAAACCAAGAAGCTTATCTAGAGTAGATTCGCTGAAGCTGGAGACTTATCTCCAAAGCATATGCGTTATAGAGCATTGAGATCCATGGCTAGTGCTCCTAGTAACATTTGATGTTGGAAAAGCCTTCGATTCCGTTAGATGGAAACAATTAGAAACTTCTTTCCAAGAGCCAGGCTACCTATTGATGGATTTCCTGAGAGATCGCTCCTTGCTCTATGAGATATATTGCAGGGCCAGAGGGGCATGGAGACCACGCCGGTCGGATAAATTGTTAACTTGACATATTGAAACGATGGGTAAGCGTTTGGTATATGGCTACCAACGGTTTCAGACGTGATCTGGTAAAATCTGAAGAAGTCATTTTGACTAAACAGGAAGTGCCGACCATGTGTCCTATGGCGATCGGCGAGGTATCCCAGAGTCAAAACCTACGGTCAAATATCTTGGTTGGTTTGTAAGCAAATTAAAACAGTGGTCTACAAGGCTGCAGCAAATGTTTCGTCCTTAGGTCGCAATTGTTGGGATTTTTAAATCTCTACTACTATACTAACTTCCAGCGGAAAATGTCTTTTCATGAGCGCGATGCAATCTTCCTTAGGTGTGTAGGTATGAACAAAGAGTTCGTCCTAAGAGCCTTGCACGAGTGTAAATTCAGGGAGTTTTGCGCGTGATATTTGTCAGCTGTACTGTCTCAGAATCGTTTGGAAGATTCGTCAAACCTCTTGGGAGGGGTTGAGTCGCGGTGGAGAATACTGGATGGATGGGTTTTAGTTGACGTTGTCATAAATTCAGTTCTGAGCGTAATAATGATAGGAGAGCACCCACTCGTAACAAATATATTAGTGGAATGCGGAAATTGCCGAGCGTCAGATGGAGTTCATGCCCAGAATAAAGTTGGAATTCTACCAAAAACCTTGTTCACTTAATACCGGACCGCATCGTACAGGGGTTTTTCCTGCTCTTCCCGGTCTTGTTGATGTCAAAAGCGCGAAAGGTACCAGGATTACGTACTTTTCACCATGAAAAAGCTGTCGTGGATTTATCCCCAAAACAGTTCAGTTTTAGAGCAGGGAGACTCACACTATCAATGCATACAATTGTCAATTTCGACGGGTAGTCCTTCTCGTAGCAGACTAGTGTTCCATGTGTCGGGCTAATTCTTACGAATATTGAAGGGTTAGAGGAGGGTGGACATTATGCAGGAGGTAGAACAAGGATCCATTCTAGGGCCGGATCTCATAACATAGTTTACTAATACTCCACATGACAGAAATATTACGCCTGGTTGGTTATGTAGATGATGTTGCCAGACATTCTGCTGAGCATATGCAAAGTAGACTGGACATGTTGATGAGAATGGTGAGCGGATGAATGGTTGCCTTTTCTTGCAAAAGGGGAGAATCTCCGCTTTCCGATCTGTGACGATCGGCAATGCGGTTATGATAGTGTTAAAACTACCATTCAAGTACTTTGGATTGACACTAGATCCGAAGATGAGCTTTTTGAGAATATCAAAATAACGGCAGATAAGGGTGCAGTTGCAGATTTGACCATCAGCCTACCAAACTTTAAGGACTCACCTCTACCGCCTATTGGTACTACGTCTTCTCATGTAGTCTGTTCCACTTAACGCCGCGGGGATATATCGTAAGCGCTTTGTCCTAGTATAGAGACGGGAGTTTTGTGGTATCCATCTACCGTACTGCTTCAGTGCCGGCTAGCTGTTTTGAATGCGCGCGAAATGACGATAACACTGGACAGGTGGACAGCGCGGTTTATCGGTAACTTAAGTCCGTGTCTGGACAGAAAGCATGGTGAGATTGATTATTTCCTTTACGAGCGGAGGTATGTCAGTTATAACAGAAGGTGACCTTATTTTTGACTGCAATGTTTAGGAGCTGATAAAGCACTTCCATGAACCGATTTATACTAGATCCTGGGTAAACTACAAGGAATACATCACTCACACGAGCGAGAAAGCGCAGGAAGTTGTAACTATGGAAACTTGACATGACGTCTACTATTTGAAGGTACATGCGACCGAGAAGCTTACTGCGAACGTGTTCAGTTTTGCAGGGATGGTATCCAATTATGTTTTTATTTTTTAATTTATTTAATTATTTTCAGTTTTTTAACAATAAACAGAGTAAACTCCAATTACTTATTGCACTCAGGAGGAGGAGAAAGCAATAATCTTATCCTATGCTCAAAACTACTTAAAGAAGGGAAGTTAAAAGGATCGAGCTGTTGTGCGTTATAATCGGAATCGGGAATGAAAGTGGACTTTCAGCTCTACGAAGGGCACGTTGAGAATGTCTGTTTTACGTGTGTTAAAAGACGCAATACGGCAGGTAATATTGTTAGAGGCGGAGCAGTCCATTAGACCGTAGGAAAGTTTAAAAAATGTGCATAAATCCAGATAGGATCTACGCTATTGTACGAAGGCGAGGTTTAGAAAACGGAGGCGGGAGGGGTAGTCCACAAGAAGAGAGTTTTTCTTAAATAAGAGGGAACGGGTGAACGTTGCACATTTTGATGGGCAAGACAATTACAGTTACGGGAAGGTGATCAGATCACGGAGCAGTACTCGAGGGTATTACTCACGAGGGAATTGAAGAGAGCTAGGGAGGATTGGATGGAATCAAAATCAGAGGAGAGCGAAGTATAAAGCCTGATAATTTTGCTGCTCGATTAGTGACTTCAAGGCTGTGGAAGTCGAAGCGGAGCTTATTGTCGAAAGTGACTCCGAGGTCTTGAGAAGAGTTTAGGTATGATACGAAATATTCGTTAAGAGAGTGGGAGAAGGAATTGACTGAGGATTTAAGCGAATAGCACATAGGGTGACACCACCGTTGAAAATAAAGGATAGGAGAAGGGAGATTGACTGACTAGTTTTAAGCAAAAAGAGGTTTGGAAGACCATCGTAGCTAGGGCCGACGTTGGTATCAACTTCGCCAATGAGGTACTCTACAAGGAGAGGGGTAAGAAGGAGAATGGTAGGCGGTGCGGAGCGGGCTTCATTTGCCAGATATTCGCCCTGAGGATATCTAGCATCGAACTCGAGAACAGGATGATGGGCGTTAGGATCGACGTGAGGGCGGACATGAGAGGATTGGGAAAGGCGACGCACAAGAAGGTTGCAGGGGACAATGTCATGCACATGAAAGTGGATAAAGGAAGAGAAGGGTGCGGGGAGTTATTAGAGAGGGAAGGAAGGCCAGGAGGGCGTAGGAAGATTAAAGTTGCCACAGGGGATGAAAGGAAGTGAGGGGAAGAAAACGATTAGGACTTCTGATGATCTGTTGAAGAAATCCTCGTACAGAGAAGGAGGTTGGTAGGGAAAATATACACAGGATATGATAAAGGGGCATGGTTTGGCGGAATGACTCATATGGTGACAGAATCGTAGGCGTAGCGCAGACTCTGTCACATCGAAAAAAATGGAGGAGCTCGGAATCTAAAATCCTATCATCCAACCAGGTTTCAGAAATACAGATGACGTGATGTTGCAATGCTAAGCCAGACAGTTCGAAATTCCGACAGCTTAGTCCTAAGACCCCTTTCATTTTGATAAAACTGTGAGTATTATTTAAGTTCGGCGGGGCAGTCCTCTGTCTGAAAAGATGTGGAGGCTACACTTTCTGAAGGTAAGGGTGACTGTAATGGTATAGCGCGATGGTTGGGTTTGCTGAGCATCAGCATCCCGATGTAGTTGTCGTGTTTCGAATCCGGTCGTCACCATCAAGGTGGGGACATACATGCTAATCCAAATATGGTTGATCTATAGCTGTAGATATATCCATTACCACTTGGTGCAGTTTCTGATCGAACATGGTGCAATTGCCCGTTTTCTGAGTGATCAATACAAATGCCTGGGCCAAGTACCTTTGATGTGTCCAAAACTTGTTAACGAGAGAGGAAAGCTTGAGAAATTAGAGGAACAATCTTCACTGTACGTGCAAGCAGGTAAAACGGGGAAGGTCCTCAGAAAGCTTTTCGATGTTGTGCACGAGATTGAAAAAGTTTTACTAATGGATGCTACACTAGCTTGCCACAAAGCAGGTATGATTCTCGCTAAGTTTCTTTCAACGAGCTGGGCCCACAAATCTGAAATCATCTTTCATTTCCTTTTCATCGTAAAAGTCATACTTTGCAATAATAGGACAACGAAAATGTTTTAGTTTCTATAGTTCCACGACTTACGAAACTTGATAAGCGGTTTAGAAGGAGGTTGCAATGGAACCAGCTATAACCAAACAATTGAATGCGCTGAGAACTTTTTTCGTCCCTGCACAGCAAGCGGGTCGCCATACTTTTCGAAGCCATTCACCTCATGAAATTACTGATTTCTTTTGCGTGAAAGTTCATAATGTCATTACAACCGAAAGCCAGAAAGGAGACTTACAAAGGCGATGCGGAATTAAAAAGCTGCTCCCCATCAAACACCCATTTCGTGTCAAAAACGTGTGATGGCAGCTGATGTGAATGATGCGCAATTTATGCTTAGTGTGTCCTTGCCTTACATTCTTACACCCTCTCGCGCTGGCATAGTACTTTGCGTAATTAATTGAACGTACGGCAGAATGACATCAAAGGCGGTATAAGACCCGGCACTTGTTTGCAGTCGCAAAAGAATGTGTGAACGTGCAGAACCTCTAATGCCGCATCGACTCAGCTAAACTTCTCATATGATATGAGGATAGCAGGGAATTGGCCCAAGGATAGGTGGCTTTATACGGTTACATAAAGCAAGTGTTCAGGTGGCTAGAGTCGCTCCGTATGCACTGCCAATGCACGTTTCCTGCAGTCAAGGCTCCTCTCATATCAATCGCCCGGAATAAATGAACTCAGAAGGCAAATATCAAACATGGATGCGCTGCCTCACAATGGGCAGCCAGTTCATCGCCTGGTGAGTGGGAAAGTGTTTTTTTTGCGAACATTACGCACTACGTGAGGATCTTGATATGGAGCACTTGTTAGTGGGTTTAAATAGAGTAAGTGCAATGAATTTTTGTGAAATACGAAATGGATTCTGCTTTTATCTCAAAGAGTTGCATCTCATTTTGCGGAAATGTTGACAGATCAAATGTGAGGAGTTGATTTACACACTATCATGTTTCATCCTATGAAAGCTTCACTTATCACCGGTATATACTATTGAGATCAGAATTTTTAGATGCGTAGGGTAGGTAGGTATCAGTGGCCGCTCCGAGGAACCCAATTCGAGCTGTGGTGCGCTGTTTTGATACCACAAACTCCTAAAACCCAGACTGCTGTTATGAGAGCAGGGAGGCAGGGTCTAGTCGGCTCGAATCTTCAGAGCCAGCCCGTAGCATTCACGAAGGAAAGCAGTTCTCTCACCCTCTAGCTAGATATCTCTCTGAGGTCCCCAAAGAATGGTTTACCGAGTGTCTGTAGCCTGACTCTAGCTACAGCTGGGCAACCGCAGAGAAAGTGCATGAGAGTTTCCCTTCCTTCTCCACAGATTTGGCAATGCGAATTATAGGGTATGCCGAGCCTGGCGGCATGGTCCCCTATGGGCCAGTGCTCCGTGCACATCGTCGTAATCTTCAATGTATTTGCCCGCGTCTGGCACAGGAGCTCTCGTGGTCGGGCTATATTCTAAACGGGCTAAATTCTTTTTCACAATGCGTATACACGCTTCAGAAGATTGCATACATAAAATCAAGGAAAGGGTAACAAAGGACAACCATCGAAATGGTTGAATCTTAGTCTCTCGGGTTCATCTTCTCCTTGTTGTCTAAAATATGGGAATACTACTACCGCAACCGTTCAATAAGAGTCGCCCATGGAAAATGACCACCACCGTCAATCGAAATTTGCAGACTTTGATCCATTTAACTCTACGCCGTGTAATGTCACTCAAAAGCCCTAAGCCTTCATGAACACCTGTCTGCGCTGTATCATTAGGATACTCTGGCCTTATATTATTTGGTAGGTCTGGTAGGCCTGGCTTCCGTAGGCAATGTGATCGGAAAGCGGAAGTGGCATAAACACGCTACGCCATTCAATGGAATCCATTCCCCCAAGATGGTCGACGATTGGATCGCCTCAGGAGCACTTGGCGCAGAACAGTAGAGGGGAACTGCAAATGGTTTTCTGACTAAAACTTGACATGCATAAATAATCTGGTTGCCTGGCCGAGTCACCACAGTTTATTGAAAAAGCATCACGGGTCCTGCTTCAAAATTTGCAGAAACTTCCTTACGCAAAATTTAACTGAATTTTCAATGGCTGAAGAAACTGTCAGAGTACATCCGCTTATATTTGCACCCGGAATTGCCAGAAGACAAGTCAGAAACACAAAAAAGGCATCTCCGACGATTTCGAGTTTACTTTGCTGGAATTTTGATCAAGTCACATTAAGGGAAGGGGTTACAATGACACCGAGGAGTAACACCAGTAGCGAGTGACCTACGTTTTCAGTTAAAAATTTGGATAGTATTATGAGAGAAGGAGGGAGAGAATATTATTCGTATAAGTGGCTAACTCATTTCTACCTAATAAAGAACTCCTATAGATCCGAATGAGAGTTATTCTGGAAGAATGCCAACACTTAATGAGAGATTGCCACCACCAACACTTCCCTTTATAAAGGCTATCTTCGCAAATTCAGGCTTTAATTTGTCAAGGAGGAGTGATACTCAAAAGGCGGAGCCTTATCGCTACCTTAGGCCGCTCAAGAATCGAAAAAGGATATGATCTGTGCTGAACCTTCCCTATTTTATTGCGGCACACGGTTTCAAGATCTCCTGTTCCGAGCGCGATAGGATTGTAAAATTTTAAAGTCTAGTCGTCTTCGATTATAAAATCGGGACTTCGAGTTTAATCTGATGAGAAACCCAACAAACCATGAACTTAGACACGCGAAATCATCGTTTTTATGCGATTGGAACTGAAGAGTCAAAATAATTTTCCTGAGACAGACTGGGGAAGCATGTATATCAATGGGATACTTCAGTAGACCACGTTTGTTGTTGCGGGATTTGCGCGGTCATTACTTCCCATTCGTCTTCTATTTTGGAGATAACCACACCGTCGTGGTTTCATTCAGTCAGCCTAGATTTGTTAAAGTCGCAACACCATCCTGAACATCATCAACCCTTTCAGTTTTGAAGCTCACAATAATTAATACCCTAGGCCCAAGATACTACAAAGATATTCAACGATTGCAAAATCGACTTGCCTTCACCATCAATAATGTTTTCGACGTATTAGTCGGAGCCATATTAGACCGCTCGTGGCACCCTTCAGGATATTCTCCAGAAAATGGAAAACGAAAAAAAAAATGTCATAGGCGACTTACTGTTCAAGCAAAAGATACTGAACGTATTGACGATTTGCAACCCCAAATTTATTGTATAATATTTTGAAGTTCGTAATCATATATTCTTAAGGAGCTTCGGAGGAAGATTTTTGGAATGATTCCGAAAGCTGTGCTTCCTAGTAGAAGATATTAAAGACAAAAACCGGTTTGGCATACCAAACTTGGAAAATTTTCCAACATATCAAAACGAACCCTATTAGTTTCACATTATCATCGAAAAGGTACCAGCATTTTAACTTGGTCATATTCGACCCGTTACGTGGATTAAATTGCCAGAAGAGATACTCGCTTCAGCCTTCTTTGGATGTTGGGTATGTCGTTTTAGAACACCCAAAACTATAATGATAGATCAGGCTGCCCATTTCGAAGCGCAGTTGTTTACAGCTTTACCTCATCTTTTAGGGTGCACTAGGCCTCAGCAGAGCTCTTAAGAAGGCCATGTGTTGCATAACAGTAGAGTTGATATATTGAAGTAACCTTCGCATCTCCAGCGAACTTATTTTTACCGATCTGAACACGCCAGATCCCATCGACTTCATGGAAACCACCGCCGCTATATGCGAAGATTACAACCCGTCTTAGCATCAAACCAGAACAGAGTCCTTAAATATTTGAGCTCTTGCTAACCCATATCCCCAGGCATCGACGCAGTTCGCAAACCACTCGAACCAAAGTCAGGACCACTTAAAGTCGATAAAAGAATCAGTGACCCAATTTCCACTATTTGATAAGACCACCCTGACACAAGTATCTCTGTGGAGCGCCGGAAGGAAGCATTCCTGGCAGATGAAAATGACATCCGTGATACAAGGCATCAGACATAGCCAAAATTGCATCTCCTGTCAAACTTTTGGGAGGGGGTGCTGTAATGGTTGGCAAAAAAAGCAAGTTTTCTCGTCAGACGCAGCGTAGTAGGCGGAATTACGATGAGAGTAGAAAAGTCATGACCATAAACGAGAGGGCATTCGCTCGAGACCAACGTGACTGGCAGCAACGTTTCAGTCAGTTAATACAAATTGAAATTGAATTGTGTTGACAGTTTTTAGTTTGCTGATTGAAATACATATTTTTTGGCTGTTTTATAATCTGATGGGTTTGTAATGACTTCCATAAGTAGTTGAATTAAATAGACAATAGATTGCTATAATATCTATCAGTATAACCCGGTAGGAGTTCCGAGTGTAATCAAGAATTTTCTAAACTAATTTCAGTCCCTTCTAAGTCAATTTCATAATTTTCCCTCTCAAATTTAGATTTTTTTCGATATTTTACTATAAACGTTTTTAACCACTAGATAAGGATGGACCTGGGATTATTTCAACAAAATCTGAGCGGTACATGATTTTTTCATCATAATCTAATTTAATGAACCATTGTATTCGGTGGTATCCCCAGTCTTTACTGTTTTTTTCATGACATTTAGATATAAAATCGTGTACTTGCGACTGCAATTAATTTTGTTCTTTCCCATTCATTTCCACTGACAATTGAAAGGACTTCCGAAGTATATTGTGGGTTTGCTAATTACCTTCAGAAACTTACCCAGAGCAAGCGCGAAGTGCTTCCATTACTTTATTTTCTAATAATATTAAATAAAAAATTGATAGGCAGCTCAGATCCAGTGGTGAACGGCTAGTTTAAAACTTTACTGCAAAACATTGAAAAAATTCTGAAATTGAAATGGAAAATTCTGGATTTGGAATGGAAAAGTCTTAATTTGGATGGAAAATTCTGAATTTGGTTTGGAAAGTTCTGATTTAAACTTGAATAGCCCATATATAAAAAAATCTGTGGCTAAGGTTTATTAAATTTCACAAACACTTATGGGGAGGCCACTGTAAAACGGAAAACATACTGTGAGTGGTTTCAACGTCTCGTGAATGGTGAACGTCAAAGAGCGGCATAGCGCACGAGGAGACAAGTTTTTTGAAGGTGTAGAATTGGAGGTTGCAAGACTTGAACCTGAACAAGAAGAATAGGGAGCATGCGCCTTGAACCAATAAGCTATTTCAGAATACCATGTGTACGATTTCGAGGCAAGGGAATTGGAAGCAAAAATAGAAAGGATTTGCTTATGACTGGTGACGGAAAAAGGATTTATTAAGGTATTCCCAAATAAAGGAAATCATTGGAAGCTCCAACAGGAAGGGGAGAAGTAGTGGTATGCGATGGAAAATACTTTGAATAAGGGAGACATAAGCAATATTTTAGAATAACCTGAACTAGCGAAACTGGAAATCCGAATGAGTAAACACTTTAGATTGATTTTTGACTTATTTTAGCTTAATTTCAAGATAAAGAATCCCAAGTCGGTGCATCCAAAGAAAAATCGTGCGAGATGTTTATGTGAAGTTTCTGCACCTTCGCTTCATGTTTCTTAGCAGGTCAATGGACCACTTTCTGAAGGCCGAACGGACCTAATACCACTTTTAAGGTCACACACGTAGCCACCAGCGTTGCGCAACTCTACAATTATCTCATTTCCATTTCCCTTCAACCATAAGCCATAATTAATGGCATGACTCACGAGTAAGCGTGTGCACAGCATTTCCCCATTGCCAATGCATATTTCAGTGGATTTTCAAAATGTTTTCCATAAAACGCAGCACGTTCGTATTAGCGGAGCTCAATGTTGCACTCAAGTCACTTCCAATAACAAAAGAACACACATCGGCGAAATAGAATTAATAAATCATGGACGGTAAAATTTCCAATCAATCGGAATTTTATCTGAATCTGATCCGCGGCTAGAGTTGAAATTATGCACTTTAGGGGATCTGGTGTGAAGTGTTGGCGGTGTGGCGACGAGCAAATTGACAGATTTCTTTCTGTTTGACATTGATCAGTGAACAGACACCAACAACCACATCGGGGCAACAGTTGTAACCGTAGGAACAGTGACAACAAATGGCTCGTACTATCGGCACATTAAGTGATGCAATACCACAAGATCGGATCAGAAATCGAAATTGCGAATAATAGCAATAAAATTGCGATTTGTGTGCTACAACAATAACAGTTGTATTGCATTCAGAAACGAAAGGAATGTCCAGCGGTTGAGCTAGCGATATTGGAAGCAAACAGTCTCCTGGAGCTGATTGCAGTCACATGCAATATGCATAACAAATCGTATTGCAACTGGCTTTTTATACCTTCGAGCTTGTGGATGTTGTGTTCATTGGTTAAACACCAAATGCTCCTAACTGAGGACAAAGTCAGAATGATCAAATAAAAAAATTACTTGGAGAGAGTGCTGCATTCAAGACCAGGTAACTTCTAAGGCACTGGCATTACTTTAGCAAAGCAACTTAAGTTCCAAGATTTACCGGAGTCATCTACTGTCAACCACAGAAAAGCGTACTGTGGAACCGCATACGCTTCTGAGCCTTAGAAAGATGTGATAGGCACGCTAGTTTCGAATGTAAAAACAGGGGTATCAAAAGGAAGACACAAGAAATATTAGTCTTTCCCTAACTCGTGATATGCCTTAGAACGTCAATCAAAAGTATAAAACAGTACTCCGCTAAAAGTAATGGTCTTTGACCTGGAGAACAAGGACATCGGTTGGGTCTCTTCACGTCCAAGCATGACGAACAGGTCAAACTGGCTTGCAAAAGCAATAGATGAGCAAATATTTCTGAAGGAGTGCGGATACCATACTAGGCGCATCTCCGATGCAAGATTCCGTATCACTAAGTGCATCGTGGCAGCATCAATGTCCAGGTGTTATACTTCTTCCAGTAGCATGTCCAACTGTTGAGGAAACTGTGAATTTTCTGACCTTCGGTCGATGGTGAGCGAACCAGACAAGTGGTCCGGAGGAGGACTGACCACGATGTGAAACAGCGTGCCTGCAAGGAGTTTTGAAGTAATCTTAAACTAGCCATGCAGCAAAGCCAGAGGTTACTAGCCTAGCTGAACATGGTATATACAGAAATGATAGCATTATTGTATGAACTGATTACCTTTGACTCGTATAATTACAATCCCCTTATAAGCCTCCTCTCCCTCGTCCGACAATTGAAAATGTAGGCCAAGCGCTCGCGAAGGACAAAATAGAAGCGGTGTTAATCACAAAGCGTCCTTAGAAAATTACCGCTGGCATTTTAGTAAGGAACCGCATCATCATTTCAGAACCAAACTCCTTTGCATGCATGAATTAAGGCATTGAATGTAAGCATGGTTCTACCATGGATGATGCCACATGCTCGGTGCCCGCGATGCGCCCAAAGACTGCTTACAACTAAAATGGGAAAAACGATACTGCTCAATGTAGCGTCAATTGGTTAAATAACATGCAATGCCCACAATATAAGTGCGGTTGACAGGAGGATCGGCTTAAGAGTGTGCTGTACCTTTAGGACCGTTCAAAAAAAGCGTCGGTCGCGAAAGCTGAAATGATGCCGATCGACATTCTGAGATCACCCTATCTTGCCTACTCCATAGGGAACCGAGGAGTACGTAGTACCGGGAAACCATTTAGCTAAGTTGAAACCACTGTCAAGCTGTTCAGATGTGAATCTACCGAAACCGATCTATCTAGTATCGCGAATGTGATTTCATAAGGGTTGCGTTTTGATGATGTTTATATTTAGAGCGGCTACAACGCTCCAAGCGGGAGAACATCGCCTCCGCTAAAATATGGAATAGACTAACTAGAGACGGAAAATACGTCGAAAATTATTAATAGCGATTTCAAAGTGCGACCAGCGAGTTGTGTATACAACAAAACAACCGAAGGGAAATTTTACTCAAGGTCTCCTCTCACTTGAACATCATTCTCGCCGGTGTTAGCAAGTTAAGCGCAGGCATATTAGCTAGTGAAAAGAAAAGAAAGGATTACCAGAAGCACCTCTGCGAAGAAGCAATAAAATAAAAAGCATTATAAAAAAAGGCCTATGCAAGGCTTCTATAAAACAGTAATGTTGATAGCTAAGGTAATAAGATCCTCTCTATCACGTGTCCTAGACTTTCTTAACACCGGCACCCTATATTTCCGACGGTAAAAGTGTTTCTTTGCCGTTGGTGTGGATATTTATTCTTGCAAATTCCGATATTTCGGGAACCACTTGTTCCCTTCATCAGTGCTAGTTCCCGAAATATCGGTATTTGCAAGAATAAATATCCACAACAACGACAAAGAAACAACAAGTTTTTATTATTTCAATTAATTAATCGTATCGTATGTATCGAATATAGGTGTCGATACATCCCTGGCGACTGCTTGTATGACAAGTTGTCAGCACAGTTCATTTTTAAGCGGTAGTGTAGGCACTGCACATTTTACAAGGTTCAAGACGATTTCAAAATACACACCAACCACTTACAAGCATGTTGTGCCTATCAAAGGGGATGACTCCGGTAGATATTTTGGTCGACAAAGCGTAGCGATTGAATGATAAGCAACAAGAGAGCGAAAATAAAAAAAAAATACTTAGCGAATGATTTCTACGTTTCTAGACAAACACCAGGTTCAAGTATGACGGCCCACTAGAAGCTCCATTTGCACAACTTCATTTTGCGTCGTTGCACTCACTGGTCCCAAGCAATGGAAGTGATGGAAAGTCGGCACGGAGCTATAATCGACTTGCACAAAAGAGAATTTTCCCACTGTATGGGACCCCTTGCGCCTCTTCTGGACATTCACCCCCACTTATCATCGAATTATCATTTACCACTATAAAGCTTCTTGTGGCATTACGTTTTCTGATACAATAAAGCTGTTCCACCAATACACTGTGCCGTTAGTGGCGATCCAACAGGTAGTGATGTGGTCCCTCCCATTCTGCAGCCACTGTAAGTTTCACCAAGCAAAAGTGTTTCTTCAGTCTGACAGCCTCCACTCCCACCTGCGTCTAGTCTAGTCGTTTGCCTATCCACATCGCTTCGATAAGACTTTTAAAGCAATTTTGGTTCGACATATGTGCATACTTCGTTACTGGTGCATAACTTTCACCTGACGATATCGTTATCAAATCCCTGTTCCGCTCCAAACCCAGTTTTTCTTATCCCAACTGTGTTACCCTAGGTATTTCTCCATCAAAAACGTCATTTGTTAATTCCTGCGTATATTTCTCCTGTCTTAGCCCCTTTCACTTATAAGAGGAATTCCTTAACAGAATATCGGAAATCCTAACTATAGTTTTCTCGCCTCTAAATTTCACTGTTTGGTGACTTTAATTTCGCTATGTTAGCGTTGTTGTCCAATGCGTTGCCTGCGGGTTGTTTTTCACAAACTCCTCTCTACGTCCTTTGTTCCTAATACTCATCATTCTGCTTTTGAATTCCATACTGAAATCTCTCGTCTCAATTTCCATATTGCGTGCAAACCTGCTAAGTTCAATTTTCGAAAGGGCAAGTTCGAGGGTCTGCATTCAACTCTGGCGACAAACTACTGAGACCTTATCATCACTTCCTTACCACGCGACGGCTTTTATGCAATGCTATCTAACCTGCTTCCTATTACGCCCCTTCGTCTTCCAGATTTTCGTGCTTCTATGGATTCTGATCCATTAAAAACTTTGTTTGCAACTTGCATTGTGGAAAAAGTATAGGCCGTCCGGGCTGATTTCGCTTACTTTTACGAACTTGCGGAAAGTCATTGGTAACTAAGTCCAAGGCACATCTGTGGTGTCCAAGGCTTTGCTGTATTCTCACATTAGGGCCTGTTTCCACATTTTCGGCGGGAAAGGCAAAATGTCAAAGGGACAATTTACCGGTCTCCGGGTAAGCCTGTGGAAAAAATAAAGTCGAACGAAGAAAATGGTTAATAATCAAAGTTTTAACGATGAGCTCCTCCATTTGTTCTGGCGGCCGGCCGAAGCTCCTCATCATGAACACCCAGCTGAACAGGACAGACCATATCGGATGTTGAATACACAGCTCAGGAAGGAAGGCAGGAGAAAGTAAAAATTGTTAGATATGGTTAGTGGTTAGTTGATAGTTAGTTGCGATAATCTTAGAATACTAAGTTTATTACGGGCGAACAGACTGCGGTACAAAGATTGATTTCTGGGAGAACTATACTCAGGATTTTTTATTTTAGTCCTTTTACCTTCTTCTAATGCCTTACAAGTATCCATTCTTGATCCATTGCGATTTCTATTCTCCTCATTTACCCTTGCTTGTTAAAGCCGATAATCTTAAGCCCTTTGCTTCTGCAAATTTCCCAATAGACTGTGTGCTTCTACAATCGAACTTAGACAGGTTCACTTATGTCAGCAGCTCTCTTAAATATTCTTTTACTCTGTTCCCATTAGGGACACCCATTATCATATCTGGGCTGCATCCAAGACTTCGATGTGCACGTCGATGATAAGCTCCGCTCCGTCAGACATCTTGTACGTTTCCGATCGAGCTTCCCGAACAACGAATTGGTTTGTGTGGATGTGTGTGTTTAAGGTGGAGAAGAGCCTCTGAACACTCAGAACATAGTGATCCATTGTACTTGATTCCCTCATTTAACGGAATATCCGGGATCCGTTTATGTATCGCAGGATTTCCGTTAGCGGATGTGGTACTACCCGCTGTAGTTGGAGCACATCAGCACCAAAAGTGTAATGTCTGATGCGTCCCTAGGCGGGACAGAAAATGTTCCGTGGATTCCGCTTCCTCATTATAGGATGGACACGTATCATTTTAGAGAATTCCTATTCTGAGCATATGCCCTGCTAGTGAATTATGGCATGTCAGAATGCCCACGATACTTCCGCAAATGTTCCTACTTATCGACAGGATAAACTTTGCAGTATGTTTGGTTCTGACAGGAAAAGTTTTGTGTGCCTAGCAGCATTAAGGCTCAGCCACCTGCAGCAGAGTAATTCCACTGTATTGAATCTAGAAACAGATTGCAAATGGTTTCTACATTCATGAACGATTTTTGAAGTGACGAAAGTGCTACTGAAAACCCTCAATGCAGCCCTTCAATCGCTCGTCAATCATCCAGGTCGCCACCCTTAGGATCGCATACACTTCAGCCTGGAAGACCGTTGTGTATTGTCCCAAGGAGAAACCCCACTTCTCGGTTTTATTCGAGAGGTGGACTTCTGCTCCAGAACCCGGTTCTGTTTTTGAGCTATCCGTGTAGAAGATGTCAGTATATCCTGACACGCATTCTTCTGGTTCATCCCAGTTTTTCTTCGTTTCAAGATAACATTATATCTTCCACCAAAGAGATGTATGGGGATCCGAGAATCAAAAGGTAGTGCGAAAACTCGATTCAGTTCTCCCAATGACAATGACTTCCAATGCTCTGTGTGAAACCAAATAATGAAGAGCAGACACACAAGACTTTCCACGTTGGTAAGCATGTTGGTTTTCATTTAGTTAGCGCCTTCTCTCGAATGTGATGCTCAACCAGTCTCTCCAGACATTTCAGCGAAAATTATGTTAAGTTGACTTGCCTGAAGTTCTTTTCTGGATTCATACATACATACATTTTCTGATTTCAATATATGGGTCATTAAGTTACGATGTTTTTCAGTAGAACCAACTTTTAGAAGATACGTGTGAAAATTGCATGCCATTCGGTTTAGTAGTTCTCTAGATATTGAAGAAGTGACGATAGATTTGTCTGAGTGCGCGGTATTTTTAGCGATTAATTATTTCAAATAATTTATATTTCACAACAAGGACTTGTTAGCACTGATGAAGGGAACAAGTGGTTCTCGAAATATCGGATTTGCGAAATGTAAACCAACACTAGCGAATAGGGAGAACAAGTTTTTATTATTTCAGATAGATTTGTGTTTGTTCAAACAATGGAAAAAACCAAATTTCGCCTGTTGATCAAACAGTGTTTTTGAATGAAAAAAAAATACCGCTGAACATGAACATCTACCGAAGGTTGCGCCCGAAAACATCCAAAAATTCCTAAAAACCGTTATCTCCCATCGTAGAGTGAGGTTGGAGGACATAGGTAAGATCCGAAAGATATCAAAGGGCAATGTCCAATGTGTCCAAAATTGTGCATGATAATTAGGGTATGCCGCGTTAGTTCAGTGGAGCAAAAACGACAGCGAATTGATGATTCAGAGCGCTGTTTGCAAGCGTGAGATAGAAAGGATTTTTTGCGTTGGTACATAAGAATGGAAGAAACGTAGATTCATCATTACACTCCAGAATCAAACAGAGCGTCAGCCGAATGCAAACGAAAGAGCGAAAGCCAAAGCGTCCGAAGATACAACAGTTAGGAGACAAGGTTTTGACCTCTGCGTTTTGGGCCATGCACGGAATTTGGACTTTCTTCCGAAAGCCCATCAACAGCGACTACTATATTGAATTATTGGATCAATTGGTTGATACAATTAAGCACAAAAGGAAAATCTCTGTTTCACCAGGATAATGTGCCTATTCACAAGTCGATGAAAATGATGGGAAGATTGCCCTTTTTACGATTGGAATCGCTTCCACACCCACTATGTTCACCAGATCTGGCCCCATATGACTTCTACTTGTTCCAAGATCTCTCCACGGAAAGAGATTCGGTCCTGATGGTGAAGTTATATCCGTAATTGAGGTATATTTTCAGGCTAAAGGCACAGTGTTTTATAAGGACATCTGAAGTTTAGAAAAACACTGGAATGATTGTATCGCAATGGAACTACTTCATGAATAAAATCAAATTTTCCAAAAAAATGCGTTTTTATTGGTTAGTCTTGGGAATTACCCAACCCCCTTAACCTTAATTCAACTCCTCTCTTCAACTCCTCTGTTTTAAACGTCCTTGAACATTGCCGATCTGCTCTCGTTTTCGAAACTGTAATTATGTTGCTCTTAATTTACTCGATCCCTTTTTTAAGACGACCTTCACCCGTGTGGATTATTCTGCCTGTCTCCACTCTCTCTCTATTCTCCTTCACATAAAACAACACAGAACTTTGCCCGATATTTTTGCCCTCGTTAAACTTCCTCCAGCCATAGATTGCTACTTCACGTCTACAGACATAGCCTCTCGCACGACTTCGCATAACACGCCTAGTGTAGGTGTGACGACTACCCGAAGCTTAGTACCACGCCGCCTTATAATCTTCGACCCCCTAAGCAGACATTGGTTCCTGGTCGACACGAGCGCTGAGGTGTCAATTCTTCCTGTACCCCGTCTGATCACCCTTATTCCGCAAAACTTGGGCTTAGCGGCCGCGAACTCATCTCCCATCAGCACCTATGGCTATAGGCAAGTAGACTTCGCCGAACGTTTTCGTAGCGCTTCATTTTAGCGGACATCAGCATCCCCATATCAGAAGGTTGCGTGTTCAGATCACGTCGGGTTATATTACAATTTTATCATCTTCCCCTTACAACAAATACAGGACATATCCATGAATTAAAATAATTAAAATAGTTATAAAATTATATAAACTTTCGGCGGACGTGATTTAACTTTTTCTCTTTTTTCTCTGTTACCAAAAAATTCGACCTTCTTTTTCTTCGCCCTAGTCCAATGTCAGACCGTCACCTGTTTCTGCGGCCATTGAATGCAGCGATGGAGGCGAATTCATGTTGGCGCCTAGGTTCGCGCCTCCGATGTGCTGCCGCACAGGAGTGAGGCCCATGGAGCTCGAATTCTATTTCCGAAGCTTTGTGGCTGGTTAAACTCCTCCCCTACTAGAGTTTTAACTGAAATCTCTCCTTAAATTACCTTTTTTAATCCCATTCAAAAATTACCCATTTACTGCGACAAAATAAATTATTTTCATCCCAAACTGCAGTAAAACAATTACCCAAGAATGTAACCATAGTAATCGAATGCAACGTTTTAACGCACGACTTTGACCACTAGCAACAATCTTCTACACAGTGGACTATAGTGGACAGATAAACTCCGCGCTAATGCTAATCCAATATATGCATATGCGAGTCATGATTACCCGTAATCGGATCGACAGTGGTATACCTGCATACCTGGTTGGCCGCCTGGTCCAGCAACAACAATTGCAGCATCGCCCGCCTCGGAACAATCTCATGGTGCGAGGCGAATAAATACTACGCCGATTGCTAACTATTATTGTCATGATTAGTAATTAACATCAGAATCGGACAACTTTCGTAACACACGTAATTGCGACAACGACGCGAATTGATTTTATTATAAGCCGGAACGCAGAGCTGGAATGCGTGTACGTGAATTAGCGTAATGAGACATAAAACGCAGAGAGAGGTGATTCCAATGTCGACACTTCAGCGAGCTGTTGGGAAGCCACATAGATGAATCTTTGTATCTTTGCTGCCGTGCCGCATTATATCCGAGAACAAAACTTAACTGAGCGTAAAGTCAATCATTTTCGACGTTAATTTCCCGGCGCGATTTTTGCATATTCGAGCCCCGAGAAAGATATTGGGCTCACCAGCTGGCTACTATCGAGGTTAGGTACAATGTGCCACATACTCAGAGGTAATTAGCAAGTCGCTTCGACTTGAAGCACTCTCCTAAACACGTGGTAGCACTAAGCCAGAAATTGGCCGGTAAAGAGGTAATTTCTTCGAGATTATTTTAAGGCTTAAGCACTATCCGCCTGTAGCCGGTCGAAGTCATAATTGATTTTCAAAAGCGTTTTGTCAAGTAAGTCCTCGGGAAAGCGACACTTTTCGTAAACCCATACTTTAATGTCCATATTCTTCCATATTAGCGGTTGCTAGTCTGTGGAAAGCAGAACGTGGGAAATTAGACCCGAGCGGATGAGGTTTGCTGTACCAATTTTAGTTTTAGATATTCCATTTCCGCTAGGCTTCTGGAAGCACTCACTTACTGTCATGGCATATTCATAGGCCTGTCAAGAGTTGAGCCCAAGGGTCGGTTTTTTGCCTTGAATACTCTGAAAATGTTCTGTATCTTTCATTCGCTCTGAATTCGACATCCCGGAAATTACTATCTTACTATTGATTTCTCACACTTTGGTTAACCGGTTCTATGAGTTCTCACACTTTTAAGAAATGATAAATACTTTTCTCAGCTCCATTGGAACAAACTGAACTTATAAACAGTGAAAATGGGCCATTGAAAGGCTACTGGGCGCATGAATTTCAAATGAGAAAAATCTAGTATTCAAATCATAATGTATCTAAAATTATCATCTGTGCCAATCAACGCATATTTATGTATTCGTCAACAATTTGGAGGCACACGCTCGGCCGACAATAGGAGAAAATCTCGACCTCGGAGAAGAACTGTTAATAATTTCATATTATGAAAGTTGTTTTTGTTTTTTTTTTCCTAGATAAAAGCCAACAACCTTCTCTGGGCATCGGTAATCCTACTTAGTTCTGAACGATCGCCCAGAGGTTTGCGCCAGTAGAAATGGTCAATATTCTTTGTCATGGACGCCGTTAAATCAGAGAATCTGGGAAGTATCTATCACGCTTCGCAATAAAAGTCTACTTTTTTGCCTCCTTTCTTGATTTATGTGATAAAACCAATTTTTTGTGCAGCATAGATAAATTAGCATGAGATCATTTTGACGAAAAAGATTCGATACACATTGTAAACACCTTTCGGAGGCAGCATATGTACATCGGGGCTGATCTATGTGCATATATAGTCACGCTGCGAATTTTATTAATGAAATGAATAAAATCTAAAAAATAGGCTTTATCTGAAACTCAGGCCCAGATTCCCCACGAATTAGTAGATTGTTGAAATATCGTTTCAATACGTTAAGATGTTTTAATTCAGAGCATTAGCATAAATTCTCTCTATTTCAAACCAAATTAGAATTTTAGACTAAAATCGATTAAAGTAGAGAAGATTCTGCGGTGACTTCGATACTATGTAGGTGTTGTATCAACCTACAATGTGGAAGCGTAAAAACGCAACGTAACTGCAGCCACATTCAGAACAGGATCTGGTTTTAATTAACCGGTTGGAACTGGATTTATCACAAAAACAAGGTTTTTGCCCAATTTTTTTTTCTGCTTGGCCTACTATGACTTTGTTATTCAGTTTAAGATATGCACAATTTTTTTTGAGAATTAAATGAACTCAGAAACCTGAAGGCGCAGATTATCGAGAAGAATGGAGAAGAGATAGTCGAAGGATAACGGCTAGAGGCCATTATCGGCCAATCTTGAAGTAACAATGACATCCAGGTCAAACGCCTGCTGAACTGAATTGCCAACAAAATTTGCTTAGGCAACCCAGTCCAGCAAAGAAAAGCAAACTATTTTATTGGTACCTGAAATGTGTGATCTTTGTATAAAAACAGAGCTTTTTCAAGAATTACTTTAAGGAGCGACCCAATATCAGGTTATGATTAGCTTCCTACCACTTCAGGAAACGAAATGGCTTGGACAAGAAGCCAATGATTATGCGCCGCATACAGTATTCATCGGTATAACGACGAATAGCAGTGGAGTTGAGAGTAACGAGTGACATTTATCCCTGATAAAGTTCTTTATCAACAGGTTATAAGATCCGGGTCTACTAAAAAAATTAATGCTGGGGCGTCCACCTCGGTCGTCGCGGCAGGACAGGCCCGGGTCCAGTCGAGAAATGGGCAAGGGTTCTTGATGCATGGATGGCGTCAGGATGTAAGTAAGTTAGTCCGAACAAAACAAATACGTGTATACACGCTAAATGTTGGCATCCTAACTGGAAAGACCGGGGAACTCGCTAAAGCCCTTCGCAAAAGCCGCACTGATATCTGCGCTCTGCAAGAAACCCGATGGTCTGGCGCCAAAAACTGCGACATTGAACGCGAACGCGGTAAAAATTGCTATAAACTTATCCAATTTGGTAGTCCCCACACTCAATACGGTGTTGGCATTGCCATTTCAGAGGGTTTCCGTGATGCCATTAAAGACGTCGAACGATTTGATGACTGGCAGATGAAGCTTAACATTATATCAGCTGATCGCACTACTCACTTCTTCACAGTGTACGCACCAGACAGGTCGACCTGATGCCGAGAGAAATGCCTTCTGGGAACTTCTCGATGAAAAGACTTGCCATATGCCTGCTGACGATTATATCATCATTGCCGGTGGCCTTAATAGTCATGTGGGTGAAAAGGCAGACGATAAGAGGTGCCATGGGGGAAACGGAGTTTGGAGCGCGCAATAAAGGTGGCGAGCGTATAATCGATTTTCCGGACACCCATGACCTTGTACTTATGCCAGGTAAGTGGTACATCAATCGAGATACTTGGCTTTCGAATGACGATGTTGAAATGAAGGTCCGTGAAAAGAAGCGCTTCTACCACAAATTTCACGACGATAAAACGCTGGCCAATTGGCAAATTTATAAGAATGCCAACCGGGAAGTAAAGAAAGCGATCACTCTCACCCGAGCAGACCATTACAGAAATCTTTACGGATAAACTGGACACTCGGGATAGCGAGAGAGACCATTATCGTCTCGCCAAAACGAAGCACACACAATATCGAACACTTCTTTTGTGTTAACGACAAGAACCGTCGAGCTGCGACGGATAGGTGGCGAGAATACTTCGAGCAGATTTCGACTGAAGAATTTGCTCATCCTCCACTTCCACAATCATTGCCGACATTCGGAAAGTTTCACCTGTCAGCGCAACTCGAGGAGGCAATAAAACGAATGAAATCGGAGAAAGCCACAGGACCTGATGGCACCGCATCTGAGCTCTGGAAAGAAAAAAGCTAGGACCCAACACTGTAGCTCAGTGAATTCTTTAATCGGATTATTCAGGACGGTAGAACACCATCTGATTGGCAAGAAAGTACCACAGTTCCAATGTGGAAAAAGAAAGGTAGTCCAGCAGAATGTTCAAATTACCGTCCGATCCGATTGCTATCCCATACCTTGAAGATTTTTGGACGCATTCTTGACAACGGTATTCGCGAAATCGTTGACATAACCGTGAATCAAGCCGGATTGGTCAAGAACTGTAGAAGTTCTGCCGCAATACATGTTGCGCGCTTACTCAAGGAAAAACACCGTGAAAAGCATCGCCCTCTTTAGATTGCATTTCGGGATCTAGAGAAAGCGTTTGATCGTGTGGCACACGAACTCATCTGGTATGCTCTAGGACAACACGTAGCACCAGAAGAACACGAACGCTGGGCTAAATCTAAAGTGGAATATAGAGGTATAAATTCTGCTACCTGGATGGTAGCTGCTTTCTACGACAAGGTCTTACCGATATTGATTCATACAATAAGTACTTGAGTAAACCCATTTCTGGCATTTGTCACGCCTCTTGCCAGCATAGCAGACGTTCTATTGGTAATTTCTCCAAATTTTGTAGGGTCTATGAACGGTTCACATAAATATGAGATTTCAAAAACTCCACAGAAAAAATCACAAGGTGCAAATTGGGAGAGAGGACTGGTCACTGCAAGTCGCCTCTAATTGCTCTGGGAGGTGTTCTAACAAAACAGTCATCGAAGCTCTTGAAGTGTGTACTGTTGCACCGCCTTGGGACGAAATGTCATCTAGGCGTGGAAACAAAAATGCCTGCAACATGTTTACATTTCGGACCGAATTCACTCTCATTGCGCTTCATTCTCCTCAAACAACCAGGGACCAATAATCCCAGGTAAGGAAATTGCACATCACACTATGACTTGAGCTGAATGCATATGCCTTTGATACAATTTTGGAGGATTAGTACCAACCTAGTAGCGGATTTTTTATTTCTTAACAGATTCAGACAAATGAAAACAAAAGCGTTCTCAGCAACGATTTTGAGTATAACCTTACAAGCGTTCATCCGAGAATTGAAGTCGCGTTCAGAAACTTCCTGCACAAACGCAATCTTGTAAGGATGGACATGAAGATCATCGTGAAGAATTCCCTCTCACAGAACGATTGGAAAATTCAAGAAGAATGTATGTTCGCCCGCAGAATGTCGTGATAATCGTAATATTGAAGCTCTCACTGCCTCTATATTCTCCGGTGATCAAATGGGCCGGGGGACTCCAATTCTTTTTCTTGTAACACTTGCAGCTTGCCTGAACGTGGTGGTAACCCACGTAGCAATAAATATCCGGTTCGAGACAGCGGTCAACGGAGCTAAAGGAAGCAATTCCGAAAGACGCGCATCACAGAACATCCGCTCGAAAGGTGGGCCTCAACGGCAAAAGTATACCCCTCGCTATTCCAACCCTTGACGGCGATTGAAATATAATAATAATAATAATAATCGAACCCCACATGACTATATTTGGCGAAAAAAAATTTACACCCCCCTTTTTCAATGTATGGGGACCTCGCCTTAAATTCGACGTAAAAGGATATACTCGCTGCATACGGGAGCGTTCAGAGTTTCTATCTTTCCACCAAACTTGGTGTCATTCGCTGCAACCGTCTCCGAGAAAAATGCGTGTAACGGACAGACAGACGGAGAGAGCGGTAGGCAGAATCGACTAAGGGCAAAAAGAGCGCGCCTATAAGGAATCCCGCAAATCCTCAAGCTCGCCATCCAACGGAACAAGAGAGAATGCTTTAAGGAACTCTGTTTGGAAGTAGACCTTAACTCGTGGGGGAGCGCCTATAGAATCGTGATGGGGCGATTCAGAGCCCGAGCACCTCCGCAGATCACGTGCCCTTCAATTTTGTTAAAAATTATCCAGGGGTAATTCCCCCAGCAAGAGGAGGGCACCGACAGCTTCTAGCGACCTCTGAATGTGACGGCAGTACCGCCAGTCACAAGTGACGTGCTGCTGGAGATCTGCGATATGATAGGAGATAACATAGCTCCGGGTCTGGATAACGTGCCGAATAGGGCCCTTAAACTTGCCGTGAAATCCAGACCGGACATGTTCGTTTTATTTGCGCATCATGGAAGCAACGGAAGTTAGTACTACTGCCTAAGGGTGGCAAACCTCCAGGTGAGCCAACCTCCTACAGACGCATTTGTCTTTCGGACACTGTGGGGAAAGTGCAAGAGCGAGTAATCTATAGCAGATTACTCTCGGTTGTTGAGAGCCAGGGAACTCTCTCAGATCAACAGTACTAGCAAATATTGCGTAGTGGTGACCCTAGATGTGAGAAATGCATTCAACTCGGCCAATTAGAATCTAATACGGAAATCTCTGGCGAAGATTGGTATTCCCGCTTATCTTGCAGCTATTGTCAGCAGCTATTTACAAGAACGGAGGCTTTGATATGATACCGATGACGGACCCCAGGAGTATGTTGTCTCTGCGGGTGTCCCACAGGGCTCCGTATTGGGCCCACAGCTATGGCACATCATGTACAACGATGTGCTTAATCTTCGTCTTCCGGAGAAAGCCACGGTTGTGGGCTACGCCGACGGTGGTGATCGCAAAGCACCTCGAAGATGCTGAGCTATACTCATGCGAAGCAATCAGCGCTGTTAAGGGTTGGCTTGAGAGTTCTGGTCTGACACTTGCGGAGGGAAAAACAGAAGCGGTCGTCATCACGAAACGCCGTAAAAGAAATGTTACTTGTATTTAAATTGGGAATCCTATCATCACTTCTAAGCCTGCCATTAAATACTTGGAAGTGATGACAGACGGGAAGCTTAGCTATAAGTAATACGTGCGGTATGCTTATGACAAAGCATCCACTGCAAGTGTGGCCCTGGCAAGGATGATGCCGAATGTGGGACGGCCACGGCATGCTTCCAGCTTGCTTATAGCTAGGGTGGTGAGTTCGATCCTGCTCTATGCAGCTCCAGGAAAGGCGTTGCAGAGTACATTTAACGCTATCAAATTGAGTTCAGTCTACTGAAGAGCAGCTCTAAGGGTATGTTCGGCATTGCGGACTGTCTCAGAGTATGCAGCATTCGTCATCTCTGAAATGATGCCCATTGACATTTTGGCAGATGAGATGAAGAATATACACAATGGGAAATCTATCTTTGCCTCTTCGCAGACTAAGAACGCCGAAAGGGAGAGATCTCTAAATAGGTGCCAAGAGCATTGGGAACACTCGGGGAATGGCCGGTGGACACACAGGCTCATCCCTGCCATCAAGAAGTGGTTGGAGAGACGGCACGGTGAGATTAATTATAATCTTAGCGAGAGCCGGGGGTGGTTTTAGTGGATAAGAATTCCAGACGCTGACGTGTCCAGCCCAGTGTCTTTTGAAGATTTACACCTCCTCAAAAAAAAAAGACAGACAGACAGTAAACCGATTTTATTAAGGTTTTGTTTTACACAATATGAAGTACAAATAAGTCTGACGTAATTTGAGGACTTCCTCCCTCTCTTTTCCTCCTTGCTCCCGCAGAACCTATATCATAAGGGACATCCTCAAAAATGACAAACTGGCCTGAGGATGTCAAGGAAGGGTGGCCTCATTCAAGATCTGAGGCGGAAAAGGCAATAATTGTGACTGTGATCCGTCGTGGATTTTTCCCTCCTTGATCGCGGCACTCGGGTGCGGAGACTTACGGCTCCACGCGCGCGGTCGAGCCGTTTGTTTTCACAAAACCTTAAAACAAGTCGGAATACCGGAAGCTCGCGCTTCGGGTATAAAGGTTTTGTGTTCATCTTATGTAAGAAATTTCAACGCACATTTTTCTATCCGTATATAGCTACAAACCCAACATATTGCTTCATATTTTTCCAAACTACGAGACATACGTACATATTACAGCCATAGATATTACGCTCACCCTAAACAAACAAACTGCCTATTTCCGAATACCGTACACATATATGCACGTATATAAATTGATCGTACCCATATTTCCGATTTACTTCTTATATCTATCTGAATAGGCACTACCCACAAAGTTCATTAGCACGCATATACTATATACCTACATACACAGTTGATATTCATATACAAATGACTAAAAAACTAAAACAAAATAATTCTTTGGGACCCCATTCATAAGAACTCATTTGGTTGTGGTATTTACGAATTGATATGTGATGATGACGTCATGCAGTCATGCATGAGCCCGAAATTCACAAAAAATTGTAAAGTTTTACCCCCTATAACTTTGTCAATAATAGTTGGGTTTTCTTCAAACTTGACTGTGCATTATGTTCTTTACTATACGCATGCCAAATTTTGTACTTCTGGGATGAATATAAGGGGGGTTGCCGGGTAAATTTCTAAAATGTGGAAATATACTATTATTAACTTTATTTGTGCAGATATCGGAACCGGATATATTTTGAGGCCTAGATTTCGTAGAGATGCACTATTGGGATTTTTTTCAGATTTTTCGGTTGGATATGTTCTGAGAACGAGACCTGTTACACTTTTTGGGGGTAATATTTTGAGCCCTCACTCCCCTACGCTTCACCCAATATCAAATATTGAACCAGTTTCGAAAAGCACTAATTGAGACCTTTCATTTGATACCCCACATGGCCACATTTTATGAAAAAAAATTTTGCACCCTCCTTTCACATGTATGGGGAGCCCCCCTTAAACTTAACACAAAATGGCGTCAGTTGCTGCATGTAAAGGGAACGGCAGATTACATACTCCTACCAATTTTCGTGACAATCGGTTCAGCCGTTTCCGAATAAATCGGGTGTGACAGACAGACAGACAGACAGACAGACAGACAGACAGACAGACAGACAGACAGACAGACGGACAGACAGACATCGAATCGATTCTAATAAGGTTTTGTTTCACACAAAACCTTAAAAAGGAAATTACGCTCCCTTATTGATCTATAAAGAGCAACTTAAGAAGGTTAACGTTGGCAGATAACACTTGGTTCTAAGCAGGTAATTCGATTATTAAGTTGTATTCCCAAGTCCTCAAAACTATCTGGGACGTATTCAGGAATGACTTGGAAGCGACATATCTGTGTTTAGATTACAGGGCATTGAATAGCCCTCTCAACAAAAGAAGATCAAATATGTCAAATTGCACTAGACAGAAGACTGAAAAGCAAGGAAAGATTTCTAAATAAAAATTCGAGAGTTCTATTGGGACTCGAGTAATAATGTCAATTTAATCATACGAGATCCAACTGTGGGGTGACATGTACCTAATCAAAATCGACCCATATTAAAAATATGACTATCGCTAATTGATGCACGGTTCCGATTTCTGTTGACACGAGCCAATAATTGAGTCAATTTTGAATACTGCGAAAATTCCGTTTCGCTAAATTTGCATAATTGGTATAAAATGTTTAGTCCATTTATTTTTTTCGCTGTTTTTTATCTCTGTCCACATATTGGCTAATGATTGGCTTCTATTTTTTCTTGAATGAATATTGCGTGGTCCTCACTTACCTTATGGGCTCTGATGGAAGCGCCCTCAGAACAAGCTAATGTGACGTCCACCAGACTCTCGTCCTGCAGTAATTGACTAAACACCCCTAACAGGTTGGATTGATGATTGTTCCACCTCAAGCAGTAGTGCTCACTGCCCATGTCGGTGACAGCTTACGCTGCTGCAAATATAAAAGGAAACCAAAGAATTTGAATTAAAAATGCTATTCGGATCCAGTTCAAGCTATAAAACAAACAAAATTGAGAACATTAAATCATTTCCAAGTGTTAACATCTGAATTGTAGTTCGTAAATGAAAATTTAGTATGCAGCCTGCATCGCTAACGAAAAGTGCCACCGGACAATAACAGAATGGATGCGAACTCGGACACGGACATGCCCAAAGAGCATGCGCATACGGCTCGTATTTTGCATATGAAATGCGCCAAAGCGCGGCGCACATGCGTTAATTAATGAAAGTAATATCCCACGCCTGATTTATGAATTAACAGATTATGTTGGGCCTGAAGACTCTCTTCGCATGCTAATCATGAACTTACCACTCACCCAACTGATCAGCGCTTCTGAGGTTTAAGTGGTACGAATGTGATTTGGACCGTAGGGGAGCGTGGGGTTCTTAGACACAGATGTGTCTGAAAAGGCTTCCAGAAGTAAACTCAAACAAAACTTAACTATAATGGAAGATCCCTTTGGCTTTTTAAGAGGAATTTCAAGCACCCTTGCTTAAAAAAATCCCTTTTTCAGCTCCCTATTTCTCTGGGAAGCAATACCATCCCTTTAAAAAGTTCCGGGAGTCCTTCAGAAGTATTCCCAGCAGGAGTCTGTCACAATCCCCCAAAACACCATCACCTCTCCTACGGCTATCACTGACCATGCTCATCCACCTCAACGCCAACCTGGACCAAAAGATGTATCCTGAGAGCAAAGACGACAATCTTGTCAGGTTAGTTAGAATATCTTATATCCGTCACGTATGTATGCCCTGATCCAGTAATCACATCCCACTCATGGAAAGGGCGTTGAAGTGCGAATACCATGCGCAAGTGCAACACATATCATCGATTTAAGCATTAACGCTTCCCCGCCGCAGGGATTACGTATTCCGTCCGAGGAATACAGATTTATTGAAATGCGACCATGCATATGGTAACCCTGATGAATTTTTAATACTTTACTCCAGCGCAGAAATGTCTTATGGGCACAGAAAATATAAATAAGAAATGGGAATAGGATTGGAAATGGAAATGGAAATGGAAAATATTTTGCATTGAATGTCGTGCGACCTTTTTTGTGCATAAGATGCGCGGCGAGCGCGAATTTGTGTTGGCCGCGCGGAAAATAAATAAGAAATTGGCTTAGAAGACACATTGCAATCGCAAATTCAACTTAGCAACATTTTGTTCGTTTGCGCGATCCAGGTTTATGTAAATTATATTTGAAATCAGCTCAGGGGTGTTAACGCATGCATAATCTCTCACGACCGAGTGCACAATGCGATGCTTATATTGATTAGTGAGCTGGAATCCAAAGGTACGGATTTAATGATGTTTGAAAGGTGCGATGCCGGGTTTGAGGCCTGTAATGGGGTTCAATAGTTCCCCTGCGAAGTTACGACACGATAAATACTCAGTTGTGCCGGTTGGTGCGAAGGTACTTTTGTAGGTGTCAATATGGTTTAACCCCAAACCAATAGAATGCTATGAAAATTGGTCATTCTCTTGTGGACAGTTTCAAATAAGAAACTTTGAAAGAGTGAAAATGGGCGTATGACCACATCCTTGTCAACTTTGTGATCGAAAATCGTGCATATTCTTGGTGGAGCAGACTCCGAGCCATTGACCTCCAAGAGATCTCTTCTACCAAATAAGTAAGTTGAAAGCCATAGGAAATTGACAGCGTAAATCGGGCAGTGTGTCAAAGTAGCTTAAATGTAGGAAAGCATAAAGATAGCGGCTGCCTAGCAGGCTTATTCGCTAGCAGGGTGAGGACATCACTGGAAATTGCGGATAGATGCGAGCAATAAAAACTATCTTAGCTTAGATTTCCCTCTAATCAGGCCGAATGATGGGTCCAAAGGATTATTCTTTCTGTTACAACCCCTACGATCCTTATTTCCAGAAAATAGGTTATAACTAAGCTTAGATATCATTTTCATCGACTATGGCTAATTCGCGACAAGATTCCAATAAGACCTGACAAGACAGAACAGTAAGGAGGGTGCATTCCTTGGACCTAAAGTTTGGGGGAGGGGGGCGGGTTTTCCGCATAGGTCTCAACCACGGTACGGATTTTCTGATTATAACCCTGGTGTTATGCCGTCTAAAGTTTCAAATAACTAAGACAATTTTTGTCCATAATGTAGGATGTAATCTATCCAATTTTATGCAGCCTTTGTAAAATCCAACAGAACTTTATTTTGCCCCTAAATTTATAAAGTGTACAAACTTCTTCCACAACAATTCCTTCTTTTAAGTTTGTCAAGTTCATCAGAGCATCATAATTGGAAACACCTACTAGAAAAACTTCAGTGAACCCGGCTCCGAAAACCCATCCAAAATTTCAGATAAATAATGTACATAAGACGTTTGTCTGCGTGGAAGTTAGATCTAGAGTTACTCAATTTTCTTCCTGGAAACGTGACTGAGCGCCGTGTGTATGTGAGACACCTGTCAACGTTGGCCACATCTGGTCATTTCATTCCTTCCTACACATTTTTAAGGTTTTGTTGAAAATACATTACGAGGTGGAGCTAGCTCACTTAAGTTAGGTCTTCCTTCTAAAATGTCTGGCGTTCGTAACCACGCCTTCCTGATTTCTCTCGCTTATCGCAGTTTACCCTAGATTGTTCTGGTCATGGAGTTGATAGTGCCCCAATCATCGTGGCATGCTAACATTCACCGGACAATTTTTTTTCTCCGAGTATAGCTATGCGGTGGTATCAATTGGAAGATCTCGATTAATACTTACTACTACTTCGAAGCAGGTATTAATTTTAACATTGACTTGAAAACGCGGGCGAGGGCGGGGGGGGGGGGGGGGGTCCAAGACCATCAATTGCTTTAAGGACCCGTTCTTAGAAACTACTTAAGGGGGTCATACCGTGTGTCGGGTTGGAGAAATCGATTTTTTTTTTGCATGAATTGTATCTATATATAGTGGAGAATATGTGGACAAAGGGATTTTCCAATATTCCGAGTCATTCAGAAATTACAGTGTTAAACAGGTAAGGAGTTTGCAGCCGCGGATAGAGTACTCGATGAGAAAGAGCATCGTATCTTTTTTTTACCTGTTAGTCTTTTTCCTGAGCCTTATAAATTCGAACACAGGTATAAATATAAAAAGATGGAAAACCAATCAATTGTCTAAACTTATTTGCTGTTTGGAATAAAAAGGATAATCCAGTCTAGAGTGAGCACTGAAAGGCTTTCAAGCCATACTCAGTTATATTTTGTTGTAAGTATTGTGCTGTTTGTGTGTTCAGTGGTTTTTAAGGTTTTGTGTAAAACAAAACCTTATTAAAATCGATTCAATGTCTGTCTGTCTGTCTGTCGCACGCATTTTTCTCCAAAACGGCTAAACCGATCCGAACGAAATTTGGTGGACAGATGGGAACTATGAAATCCCACGCATACAGTGAGTGACATAAATTTAGGTGGAGTTTAAAGGGGGGCTCCCCATACATGCAAAGGGGGGATTGATATTAGTTTTGGCATAAATTGCAAAGTGCGTGAGTAATGAGTCAAAATGTACGCACTTGAAGTGAGACAGGACTCATTTTCGGAAAATACTCAACCTAAAAATCCGGAAAAAAATCGGAGTGGTGCGCCTAGATGAAATCTAGGTCTCAAAATATGTCCCATTCCGATATCTGCTCAAATAAACTTACTAATAGTATATTACTACTTTTTAGAAATTGACTGAAAAGCCCCGTTTAAATTCATCCTAGCACTTCCGAATTTTGTACCAGCATAGAGGACAATATTTCGTATATACATATATATTTCGTAGAAATCTGGCAATTAACGCCAAAGTTATAGCAGTTCAAACTTAGCAATTTCGCGCGAATTTACCGCTTCCAAAGCCATGCAAATCAGATGCTGACGTCATAATTACCCGGAATAATTGACATTCGCGTGAAATATTAAAGTCGCATTTATGAAGAATCTACTTATCTGCAGCACTTTTTAAGATTTTGTGAAAAACACTTATGTGAAATCTAATCATCGAGAGATGTCCAATTCCGGTATCTGCTCAAAAAATTTACTAATAGTATATTATCAACTTTTAGAAATTGACTAAAAAACTCCCCTTAAGTTACTCCTAAGTGTACTAAATTTTGCACCGACATAGAGGACAGCCTCGCTCGTGCATACACATGCCAAGTTTCATGAAAATCCAACTATTATTGGGAAAGTTATAGCAGTTCAAACTTATCAATTTCGTGCTAATTAACAGCATCCTAAGCCATACAAATAAGATGCTGACGTCATAATTAACGAGAATAATTGAAATTCGAGTAAAATATTAAAATTCCATTCAAGAAGAATCTAATTCTCCCTAGTCCTTTTTAAGGTTTTGTGTGAAACAAAACCTTATTAGAATCGATTCGATGTCTGTCTGTCTGTCTGTCTGTCACACCCGATTTATTCGGAAACGGCTGAACCGATTGTCACGAAAATTGGTAGGAGTATGTAATCTGCCGTTCCCTTTACATGCAGCAACTGACGCCATTTTGTGTTAAGTTTAAGGGGGGCTCCCCATACATGTGAAAGGAGGGTGCAAAATTTTTTTTCATAAAATGTGGCCATGTGGGGTATCAAATGAAAGGTCTCAATTAGTGCTTTTCGAAACTGGTTCAATATTTGATATTGGGTGAAGCGTAGGGGAGTGAGGGCTCAAAATATTACCCCCAAAAAGTGTAACAGGTCTCGTTCTCAGAACATATCCAACCGAAAAATCTGAAAAAAATCCCAATAGTGCATCTCTACGAAATCTAGGCCTCAAAATATATCCGGTTCCGATATCTGCACAAATAAAGTTAATAATAGTATATTTCCACATTTTAGAAATTTACCCGGCAACCCCCCTTATATTCATCCCAGAAGTACAAAATTTGGCATGCGTATAGTAAAGAACATAATGCACAGTCAAGTTTGAAGAAAACCCAACTATTATTGACAAAGTTATAGGGGGTAAAACTTTACAATTTTTTGTGAATTTCGGGCTCATGCATGACTGCATGACGTCATCATCACATATCAATTCGTAAATACCACAACCAAATGAGTTCTTATGAATGGGGTCCCAAAGAATTATTTTGTTTTAGTTTTTTAGTCATTTGTATATGAATATCAACTGTGTATGTAGGTATATAGTATATGCGTGCTAATGAACTTTGTGGGTAGTGCCTATTCAGATAGATATAAGAAGTAAATCGGAAATATGGGTACGATCAATTTATATACGTGCATATATGTGTACGGTATTCGGAAATAGGCAGTTTGTTTGTTTAGGGTGAGCGTAATATCTATGGCTGTAATATGTACGTATGTCTCGTAGTTTGGAAAAATATGAAGCAATATGTTGGGTTTGTAGCTATATACGGATAGAAAAATGTGCGTTGAAATTTCTTACATAAGATAAACACAAAACCTTTATACACGAAGCGCGAGCTTCCGGTATTCCGACTTGTTTATATTTGATGTTGGTTAAATTGTTGGCATCTGCTAATAATATTAAACTCAGAGTGTGAAGCGTATGAGGTTGACTATTTCAACACACGGCTTTCCATCAAATGATTTATTTAAATTACTTTCTAAAAAATAGATGCCAATAGAATTTTTAACCATGTGACACGGAACTGTCAGACTCATCGCTCCTCACATCTTCTTGTTTTTCTTCAGCCTTCAGTTCACAAGCGGGGTCGGCTCGTCGTGATCGGTTTCGTCATTTTATTTTACCAAATTCCTGATCAGGATGTAATCGCGAGACCTTCAAATCCCCATCCAGTGTATCATGCGACCATTGTTTTGGCCGGTTTTTTGGTTGCTTACCATTGACTTCGATATTCTGACCAATACTGGTTGTTAAATTCTCGTTAGCGTGAATTACGTGACCACACCATCGAAAACGCCTCTCTTGCAGTTTTTCCACGATCGGTGCAAACCCATATCGATCGCGGATATTCTCATTTCAGACGTGATCAAAACGTGTCACGCCACCAGTGCAATGCAACATTTTTGTCTCCATTACTGCAAGACGCCGTTCATTGTCCTTTATAGTCAACACTCAAACTATAGAGAGTGACAGACGGACGACATTGCAGTAAATTTTAGATTTGGGACGTGCGCTGATACGTCGATCACAAAGAACACTAGTTGCGGAATGTCACTTAATCCAGGTGGCGTTAATGCTTGAAACATTTCATTACGCAGTTCTTAATTGGCTGGTAGCATTGACTCGAGATATTTAAATCGCTCAATTCTTTCAATGGCAGTAATCTGCCCCTGCAGATATTTAAATCGCTGAGTTCTGGCAATGGTGGTAACCTGTCCAGAACTGAGCGATTTAAATATCTCGGGTCAATGCTATAAGCCAATGGAGAACTACGTTATGCTCCTCACATAGGGAAACACAAAACCTTTTATACCTGAAGCGTCAAGCTTCCGATTTCCCGACTTGTTTTAAATGGATCGTACGAAGGGAGATCGCTTTAACTTTCAACGTCATGCTCGCACTAAAAAGCGAGTATTTCATGGGAATCGATAGTTATCAGAGAAGAAAAAGGACTCCGCATCAACATCAGCAAAGAAACTTTTAGCAAGCATGAACATGGATGTTCCAATTGGGACAAGTTTTGTATATTGTTTATTGGATTTTGCTGGAGTTTTCTCCGGTATTTCTGCAAATTTCTACAAATAATAAAATATACGTAGTAGTAAAAAAGGAATGCGTAGGACATGTCGAGAAAAGAATGGGAACGCGGCTTAGAAATGCAAAGAAGAATCACAAAGGCATTGATAGAAAAGGGGCTGGAAAACTTACTGATAAGGTTATCAACGACGTCACTACATTTTGTGGGCCAGCTATTCGTCGACACACAAATTCGATAGAAGGAATAAAGCAAGAAATTTGGGCAACTTTCTTCCATAAATGTTCTACAGACGAAAATCCTCAGCATTAAAATTGTCCAGCAGACAACGACAGTTGGTGCAAATGGCGCAAAGCGGAAGCTAAAGGAGAACTGGATAGTTTCCACCACCAGAAGGCACCTTTGACTGAAGAAGTTCAAACAGTCATCAAACCAATCTACGAAGATTTGCCACGAGATGATCTCTTGAACAGATGTTTAGGAGCAGAGACCCAGAATAACAATGGGTCGTTAAATGCATTGATCTGGACTTTCGCTCCTAAACACCTTCATTCTGGGGCCAAGGTCGTAGAAATAGCCACTTTTCTGGCTGTAATTATTTTCAATGAAGGATTCAATGGCATTCTCAAAATACTAGTGACAATCGTATGTCAAGTTGGTCACATATGTCAGGTTTATGCCGACCCCCGTAATAAAGCGCGGATTTGGCGCTCCGAACGACGATCGACTGACCTCGTTAAAAGAGCCAGAATTGAAACCAGAGAGTAACAATCGGCCTTATAAGGCCTTTTTGAAGAAACGGAGGGTGCTCTCTATGGATCAGGTATAGCAGATTAATGCTGAGTTAAAATTTTACTGTTGATAATCACATTTAAATTTTCAAATGCGTTTTTCTCGAAACTGCATCTTGAAAATCGGCTGCCACCATAGCTCAAAATCTATCCAACCAAATTCTTTGAAATTTTCACGATTTCTTTTATACATATTTCTACGGTCCGCAAACTAGGATAATTGCAATCGGATGGGTCGTTTTTTTTATTCATAAAAAAAGCCGTAAAAAACACCAAAATCCAAAAAATTAAATTTAAAAGCCCACCAAAAATTTACCTTTTAATATTTTCTAATTATCCTAGTTTGCGGACCGTGGAATATTGTCCACATTAAAATGCCGTTTAGCTTTTTTTCCTCAGATAAGCACAGCGCCCTCCAGCGTGGTAGCAGAAAAACACCTTTCTTTGGAGATGGGTGCATAAATTGACACGTATTCCAAAAACTAGCTACGATATCAAGCTGAAAAGTTATCACATATACTAGAGATATCAATAAACATATGGTGAAAAAATCACGTTTCTATCTCCATCCAGTCCTCCAAAATAATTTTTCAAAAAAAGGAAAAAAAACGGGCTTCACACGGGATGACCCCCTTAAGCGAAAAACCTGAAGAAATGACGGCGGTCTACACGCATGTAGACACCTGTTACGAACCCCCTCCAGTTCATTCTTGATCCGTAACATTTTTGGTTTCAATATGAAACATCATACTGGAAAGTTTGGTGGAAATCCAACTATTATTAATAATGTTATAGTAAGTTAAATTTGCCTCTTTCGCATCGAAATACTACTTCCTAAGAGATACGAGTACAATGTCAGTATCACCTTGAATTGAAGATCGGATATGCCACGTATATACAATGCCTCCCCCCCAATCGTGTATTATTATGTACATAATCATCCATGTTCACATCTGAGCTCCCGGTTTTCGACTTGTTTTCTCACGAATACGATCAGGTTTGTTACCTCAAGGAAGCAAGTGCGCCAGAGACTAACTATCACGATTTCCACGTTTAAAGGAAGCGAAGGAAAGGAGATGATTCCCGCGGTCCCGGAGTTTTGGCGGGAGTCTAGAGATTTTATTGAATTAGAGTACAATAGGTGATCCCGAATAATTTCCACCCCCGCGTTAGGATTCCCTTCTAGGTTTCAGGTAGGAGGATATGACCGGAGTTTTACCCCTTTGAATTGTGAACGGAAAATCATCACATAACCGAAAAAGCAGCAAGGTAAACACACAAGAAAAAAAGAGGAAAGGAAGCAGACCGACCAAAGAAAAAAATAAAACAGGAAACGGAAGTGGAAAGAGCAGTAGAGGAATGGAGACAACGAGAGAACAAGACAATAAAAAAAAAGGGAGATGAATTGGGCGATTAACCGGGAAAGAAAAACAAGCAGGTAAAAAGGAAGAAAAATGGAAAAGGCTAGCATCGCAAGAGGAAAAAAGAGTGGATATAAATAAGAGGTTGGAGGAGCAATAAAAAGAGATAGAAGGGATAAAGGGTGGGGGGGGGGGGAAGCCAGCAAGTTTCACATGAACAAAGAACGGGAGAGTAGAGAACTCTTTGTCGTATTTGATACAGATAGCGCACCTTAATTTGTTAAGAGAATCAAATTTAAATTCTTTATTCTCTAGTGCACTAATTGCTATGTTCTTCAAAGGAGAAAGACAACGCCATTGAAGACTAAATCGATTGCGCACTTTTACTTTTGGGCTTGAATTAACATTACATAATATCAAAATGTGAATACAGGACGTCAATTTTACGTTGAATAAAGAATTAAAACGTAACACCGTCTCCGTCGATAGTAGTCTTCTTCTTCTTTTTCTTCAGCCTTTGTGCCGTTCACAAGCGGGGTCGGCTCGTCGTGATTGGTTTCGCCATTTGGCTATATCGAATACCTGATCTGGGTGCAATCTCAAGGCTTTTAAATCCCCATCCAGCGTATCAAGCCACCGTTGTTTCGGCCGCCTTTTTGGTCCTTTACCATCGACTTCGATGTCCAGACCAATCTTGGCAAGTGAAGTCTCGTTAGCACGAATTGCGTGACCATAGCATCGAAGACGCCTCTCTCGAAATTTTTCCACGATCGGTGCAACCCCATAACGATCGCGGATATCCTCATTTCGGATGTGATCAAAACGTGTCAAGTCACTAGTCCAACGTAACATCGTCGTCTCCATTACCGCAAGACGCCGTTCATTGTCTTTTATAATCGGCAAACACTCAGAACCATAGAGGGCGACAGGACGCACGACACTGAAGTAAATTTTAGATTTGTGACATTCGTTCATACGTCGATCGCAAAGAACACCAGTTGTGGAACGCCATTTCATCCAGGTGGCGTTAATGTGTTTAGTAATTTCATGACGCAGTTCTCCATTGGCTGATAGCGTTCTTCTTCTTCTTTTTCTTCAGCCTTTGTCCCGTTCACAACCGGGGTCGGCTGATAGCGTTGATCCCAGGTATTTAAATCGCTCAGTTCTGGGCAGATCACTTCCGCTGACAATGATTGTGCCTGTTTCATGGGGACCGGTCGTTAAAAATTCAGTTTTCTTTAGATTCAATCTGAGACCGTTTTGCATGAGGCGATCATTCCATTTTTGGACAAGTTGCTGGAGATCATTTTTGCTATGAAATGCTAGGAAAACATCATCTGCATGAAGCAGTGTGTAGGGCGCTGGACGTTGGATATCCCGGGTGACGATGTCCATAACAAGAACAAAGAGGAGTGGTGAAAGGGCGCTTCCTTCATGAACACCAACAGAGACTTGAAGCGGTTTTGATACACCCGCCATTACTTCGAGCTTTACTATTCGGATCGTGGGAGAGCATTTGAACCCAGCGCACGAATTCTTCTGGCACTAAGCGTTGTCCTAAAGCCTACCAGATGAGTTCGTGTGGCACACGGTCAAAGGCTTTCTCTAGATCCAGAAATGCAATGTAAGGAGGGCGATGCTTCTCACGGTGTTTCTCCATGAGTAACCGCGCAGCGTTTATTGCGTCAGTAGTTCCACAGTTTTTGACAAATCTGGCTTGATTCACGGTTATTTCGCGATCCGTCGCTAGTAGTGATTATTTTATTCATCGATTATATCGATATTTTGGGAACAATCCATTTCCTTCTTCAGTGCACGAGTGTATAGGTTGAATAGTTTCATAGAATTACAGCGGTTCATCCGAAGAGACTTCGATCACGAAACCTTATCAGGGGTATACTCATACCATGGGAACCGGGATAGCCCTCAGGAGAATTCCTGGTTCATGTACTTTCAGCTCGGCTGTAACGTTTGGCTCCCGAATGGAAGCTTCATGGAGGTTGTGATTGCGTCAAAGCCTCGAATGTGGCATTGCATTTCAACACGGGTCCCGTACTCCACAGTTTGGTAGAGATTTAGGTAGGTCACTCAGTATATACTGATATCATCGTGCTTGTCTCCGCGGGGCTCTATCCTGGTCGCAAAATGAATCTGTGTCGTGAAAAGACCGTAGGGCTATGTTTATACGACAGGTGCTCACGTTAAACCACCAGAAGTTAAGAGCTTTTTACATCGGAGGTAGCACGAAAAGACTTGGAGATCATCCGATTGGAAAACACTCAACTAAATTTATGACATTCGTTTTGAGAAAAGGGTTGCCTCCAATATCATTGACATTGAGACTATGAATTGCGTAACCGAAATCAAAACGAAATAGGTTCAGAAGCCTCTGAACCTTATGAGTTATGAGGTTTCCGTTGTGTGAACCAAGCAGATACACCCTAAAATTATGATGAAGAAAAGACAGTCTTACACCTCCCAGAATTTCGTCGAAGGGTACCAATTGTTTATTGAATTTCGTGAAGCCTTAGATGGTATTAAAATTATCCAGCCTGACATCCTACAAAATGGATGGAAAAGAATAAGTAAACATTCCAAACGAACTTAAATGAAACTTCCCAATAAAATTGGGAATCAAACATAGAGATAGCTTCGCTCCCATTCTCTTCAAACTGGTGCTTGACTACTTCGTCCTCAATTCAGTGGATATCAGAGGAACGCCGCTCGTAAAAGTCGCAAAATAGATAGTGGAGCGGAAAATTTTCTGAAGTTTATATGGAGCAATCAAAAAGAAACATAGTTACAATGAGTTATATGAATTGTTTAAAACTGTCCAATATCTAACGTGTCGTGGTCAAATTCTGCATGGTACAATGGGCAAAGTGCAAGGAGGCGGCCTTTTTCCTGGGTAGTCTCTGTATCTACCAAAAGGGTTCAATTTTAGGATATTGAATTATAAGTGGATTTATTATGAAATTGCTAGGGGTAAGTTAGCCTTGCATTTGGCTGAAAAACCGTTGCTTTTGACGATAATTCAATTCGCATATGGTGGAGCGCGATTCGATTTCGAGCAGTCGTCGACCGCGGAGAATGTTTTCCAAGTTTTCATTTTTTATTCGAGTTGGCATGGAAATAAAAAGCAACCTGGATGACTAACGTAGAAAAGAAATGAACATTTCACCCATCAATGCCAAAGGAATTTTTTTATGATAATGCGCTATTTAATTTATTTAATAAAAGAATTTAAATAAAAGTGTTAAAATAATAAAAATACGCTAAAGAACTACTATGCTCGATTAAAGATCCACAACAAACGCCGTAAGCATAAAAATGAAATTCACAATCTCAAAACTGTGAGTGGATAGCGAAAACTTGAGGTAGATATACACAAGAGAATTCAGATCGATTGAAGAACAAAAATAACCCCACGAACGAATGAACGTGGAAGCATACTAATTTGCATCTGAGGAAAAGAATCAGGTGCGAGTTCCATTTTAGCATATTTATCACTCGATAGATTTCATTTTCCGCATATTTTCATAATATAATAATTTGCCTTTACTTTTGAATCTTCTAATTCCGCTCCAACCAATTTAACGATTTTTATGGGTGGCTTGAACGCTGGAGACGTACTAATTGAATTGCATTACGCGTTCGTTGCACACATGCCTACGTAAGAGCGTACGAGTACGTGAATACGTATCATATTGCGTGGCTTTTCCATTACTAATTCTATTAGGAGAAGCACAAACCAAGTCAAATAAATCGCGTAAATGTTATCGATAACAAGCTTTTTCTAATCATTGAGGAAACTATCCATCAAAGACTGGAAATGGAATCTGAAAAAAGGGACACGAGAATGTGTGGTTGAAATAACCCTTTATCTACATGGCATGTACTGAATATATTATTTTGTAACTAAAAATGTACAGGAAGATGCTTTTGCGTTAGATGACTACACAACCTCTCATACTGTCAATAAACCCGCCTTACATTATTACGGCGCCAACGACTTAAAGGACACCTTATCAATGGTTCGCCTCTCTTCAATTTTCCGATTATACCCCTATCTTATAATTTAGTGTTTATGTTTCCTTTTACTAAATCAGTATTGCAATGGACACTCTTCACATTTAACTTCAGAAAATACACCATTACGGGATCTTCGCATCCGAACAGTTGAAAGAAGCAAATATATTTCATAGTTACCAAGTTCGGGTACCTTATCACCTTGGATATTAATCCTTTATGTATCTCTTTCAACCATATCTAAGAATTCCAGGAATTCCTTGATTATTCACAATTTATTAATGGGATTGTGACACAAAAAAGATTGGACTAGTGGCGTGATACGTTTTGATCACATCCGAAATGAGGATATCCGCGATCGATATGAGAATCGTGGAAAAACTGCGAGAGAGGCGTCTTCGATAGTATGGTCACGTAATTCGCACTAACACCTATACCTGGAAAATGGATACCGCAATAACCGCAGCTAACAGATGCCCTGGAGATCAAGAACACGGTATGGGCCTTCGTATGGAGGCTGCAGCGACTTCCGGAACGCATCCGTCATGACCAGGATGTGCGTGCACGTGTCCAGCTCCTTGGGAGCGCAGGCAAGTATGGATGTGTGTCGCGTGGGAGGTGTAGTTTTAAGGCGATGGAGATTGTCTTTCAGCAGGCGCAGCAATCCCGAGTCCGTGAGACCCGATCTCTTGTCGAAAACCGGATCACTTGGGAGCCTTGGGTTCTCCCCGTATACCACCTCCGCGGGGCTGGCAGCAAATCTCTCTCGGCGGGTTATTCGAAGGCCAAGTAGGACGTGAGGCAAGACCTGAGTCTAGGACGGATCGTCGCGGGCCATAATGGCGGCTTTCAGCGTCCGGTGCCAACGTTCTAGGATCCCATTGGATGGCGGGTGGTATGCCGTAGTCCGCTGGCGTTCGAATTCCAGGAGTTTGCCTAACTCCGAGAAAAGGTTGGACTCAAATTGCATTCCCTTGTCAGTGATGATCACTGCAGGGACACCAAAGCGAGGGATCCACTCTCGATAGAAGGCTTTGGCACAAGATTGCCCCGTAATGTCCTTCAGAGGTAATACCTCAGGCCACCGCGTAAACCTGTCGATGATTGTGAGGCAATACCTGAAACCGTGCGAGTCTCACAAAGGGTCTACGATGTCGAGGTGTAAGGTGTGGAACCGCTTGGCAGTGCGGGGAAATGAGCCCACTTCTTTTCTTACATGCCTGGTGACCTTACACTTCTGACATGCAATGCACTCTCTGGCCCAGGAGTTGATGTCCTTGTTCATGGAGCGCCAGAAGTATTACTCGGTGACTGATCGATTTGTCGTCCTGATGACCGGATGCGCTAATTCGTGAACTGCGTGGAACACTTCCTTGCGAGAGGTGGCCGTGGTCCCTTTTCCAAGTATTCGCAGCAGAGAAGGAGATTCGAGCCGAAGATGGGCAACTCCCGAAATTTGTATTTGGGGTTGTATTTGAGGCTCTGAAGTACTGCGTCATCTGGCGATAGCTGAGAACTCGAGTGAGGCGGGATGTTAACCTCATTGCGAATGCTGTTAACCCTACTGCGCCACAATGTCTCACTGGAATGTCAATTATTCTCGATAATTATGACGTCGGCATTTTATTTGTATGGCTTAGGATGCGATAAATTTGCACGAAATTGATATGTTTGAACTGCTACAACTGCGAATGCACGATACTGTCCTCTATATCGGTGCATAATTCAGTACTCCTAGGATGAACTTTAGGGGGGGTTTTCCAGTCAACTTTTGAAAGTTGGTAATATACTATTAGTAAGTTCTTTTGAGCAGATATCGGAATGGAGCCCTAGATTTCATCTAAGCGCACCTTCCTGATGGTTTCGGATTTGGATTGGATTGACAGGATAACGATTATTATTATTAAGAGTTGGAGGACCCCTTCAAGGAGCAATGACCCTCGAAGTCTGCATCTGATATGCTATCAAAATAACTATGAAAGTTTCCCATGGCTAAGTAAGGATAGCTTGCACAACCCATGTGTGAATCGAATTTACCAGTGCTTAACCTTAACAAATGTCAGAATATATGAGCTCCGAAATTAAGTAATGGAACTTTTAAATCCTCTATGAAAAAGTAAATCCCTCCATAGCAGCTTCAAGAAGAAACGAGAGCAGCGAGAACCGTAGCTGACAAATTCCCTGCAGGTAAAACATAAATAACTGATCTCTACAGTTACTTTGATATAGACTGATATGACCATAAATATATTTGGACTCAGCTGTATGGAAAGTAGGTTTACAACACCGGATTTAAAGAATGCTGAATCAGCCAACAAAACGCGAGCCCAGGTTGACACTCATCGTGAACTCTTTGGATTTCGTAGACAGAAAAGGGGACATGTCTGCTGACAGTTTTGTTCGTCAGGGCAGAAGGAAACCCATGTCTCACCTCTTCTTTTGTTAAGTGATCGAGTAGTCCTGAGTCGCCCATTTACTTAACGGGGGTCGTTAAAATTTATACCCTTGTCGAGTTTTTGAATTTATGTATGTGGAGCTAACAACATCTGTAGCCGCTTTCGGTCACACTGCTTCGTAGGGCATAGATGAAGCAGCGTTTGATGAGTTTGTTTCTGCCATGAGGAACGAAACCGTCAGCAAATACATTTTGATATGTTGGGTATTCACACAAAAAGAGTGGTCCATGTACTAGGAGGAAGAAGTAAGTCCCTTTTCAAAATTAGTGCGTCCGTCTTTAAGTGGATGACGTACTCAGGACCATGTGAACCCTAAACGAAAATTGAAAAGAAGGAAGCTTGAAAGAAGAAACAATTTGGAAAACTTTTGATGGACAGGGAGCAGCCAAATCAGGTGCGGAAATTTCACCAGTAACCCAGAAGAATAAAAGCATATACATCTCGATGTTCGCTCTGTCGAGACGAAGGGAAAATCAGATTTCCGGCCGAATGGGCAAATTAGCCTGATGGGTTGAGTATTTTGACGAATTATTCGGCAACCAGAATACCGGCAAAATGGAGACCCTACCAATTAAAGACGAGGGGCAAAATCTAGTTGCTACACCTGAAAGAAACGGTTCGTGCAGTTAACCAACTTAAGAATCATAGGTCGCTGGGAGCCGATGGAATTACAGCGAAACTTCTGGGGGCTTTTTTGCTCTGAGAGCAACGTGACCGACGATGTTAACAAATGCAGTTCGCTCCCTTTTATTAATTTGCAAACGCAACATGGGTGTGAATTACATCCAGGAGAAAACCACCCAGTATTTCTGGCCAAAGCCCACCAAGCTGAAATAGTTTTTGTTTGGAATTGAGGGAGCTATGAATTCGCCATGCACTTAATGACGGGCTGGACCAATTTGGGGGGACACCGCCTCTCAGCTTTCTGATCCATAGGCCCATCTTTTTGAGTTTACACTCAGTCCGGGTTCCATACATAAGAAAGGGGATATCGCTTAGTGCAGCATTTGTAGAAGTATAGAATGTTGATGAATAGCATCTATAAAATATTCTGCGCTCTGTTACGACCGCTAATCTATTTAGCTAAATAGATTCATTCCGTGGTAGAAAAAAAGATTTGGCAGCCCCTGCGTTAGGAGGAGCGATAAAGTAGGTCAGGATTCCTGGCAAGATTAGAAGTAACGAATTAGTGTTCATCAGCGAGTAATTCAGATTTTTTAAGTTCCCATACATGCACATGCCTTCACCGGACACTGATTGTTGCGCCATTGATGAGACCTTTTCATATAAAAGAAGCTGGTTTCAAATAAGATTTCCATTAGGTCACTTAATTAATTACCCACTGGGGCTCTATATGTCATTTGGGACCTTAACGGTCAAAGTGCCCCAATCTTCTATTTCCTAACCGTGAGTGATGAAGCGTGGTCTATTCCGCCCGCTCTATCTTTGACGACCTTTTTTAGTGCCCTTATATTGACACCACAATCATAATCATCAGCGGCGCAACAACCGGTATCCGGTCTAGGGCTGCCTTAATAAGGACCTCCACACATCCCGGTTTTGCGCCGAGGTCCACCAATTCGAAATCCCTAAAAGCTGTCTGGCGTCCTGAACTACTCCATCGCTCTATCTCAGGTAAGGTCTGCCTCGTTTTGTTTTTCTACCATAGATATTGCCCTTATAGACTTTCCGGGCTGGATCATCCTCATCCAAAAATTCTTCGGGGGATTCTTCTCTCGAACGCGGCCAAGAGTTCGCCATTCTTCTTACTAAGAACCCAAGTTTCCGAGGAATACATGAGGACTGGCAAGATCATTGTCTTGTACAGTAAGAGCTTTGACCCTATGGTCAGACGTTTCGAGCGAAACAGTTTTTGTAAGCTGAAATAAGCTCTATTGGCTGCCAACAACCGTTCGCGGATTTCATCATCGCAGCTGTTATCGGTTGTGATTTTCGACCCTATATACAATACACGTCCTTAATCCGTTGAAATTTTTGTAGTTTGACGATCTAGATATCTTAGATTTGCTCATTTCAATTTCAATTTGCCCGAGCACAGGCTTTTTGATAGGCACATGGTAGTGTCTCCTAGGATTAACTATTCAACGGCCTCCAACCTGCGGTGTCGTAGGCTCTTGTGAGTCCAAGAATGTCTTTGAAAGGCAGAAAGTGTGCAGATTCTTCATCTGAGATCTGAGGATGTGAAGGAGTTGCATTTATAATGCAGTGTCTTGTCAAAAGCCTCATCAGCATTTTCATTCCATTCCAACGGACAATAAAAATTTTCGGGTGCCTTCTTCATTCGGTTGCGTGATCCTTGCCATTTTACCTTCAGAGCAAAGTTGACATTGGATAACCTAGCGTCAAATCGTCGTGTGATGTCAGACCGTTCAAGTCCGCTGGCATTTTGTTGCTTCAGCAAGAACTGATGGCAATTCCACTTTATTACATGGTGTTGCTATTTAGTGCTAATGTTGCTGCTTCACTGTGAGTAAGCAAAAAAAGCGAAGGGACAATAGGGGTTGGACCAGCTGTTAAGCGAATGCACCAGAACGAGGCCTAGCGTTGTTATGGTGAAATTTGACTTTACCTCGTTTCACCACGGATGTAAGTATTTCAACGTCATCTCCAGATAGTTTAGCTCCGCACAGTATATTTTTACTATTAGGGGTTAGGTTGGGTGGTAATAATATCTAGAGAATAATCCCTCGAATATCTCCTCTGACACATGACTTACAGGCTTAAAATACTGCTTGGTGACGATGAAGTGCCTCGTCCGTCTTGCATTTAACATTTTTCAATTATAAAAAACTAATTCTTACATATAGATGGAAGAAGGCCTTCCATCCTTTATCTATTCGGGTGTGAAACGTAATTGGTCAAGTAGTTTTCTTTGCTCATGGAGAAACCAGAATTCAAATTTCACAACATAACCCAGAAATCGGAATCTTCTGTGGTGATATGGTATACCCCGGACCACACTGGTAGGTCAACAATAGTCGATATATCATCCTCCTCCAATGCCATTAATAATTCGTCGCATTCAAGCTCGTGTTGCCTTCCAGAACCCGGTTAACCTTCGATCCGCCTTTCTTCATCACAAAAAGGTGTGGAGTGACATAACTAATTCTGTCTTCCTCGTTCGCTATGGAGGCACTAACTGTGGATTATCTGCAGAGTAACATTCACTGACGACTAATGTATATGGTTGCCATTTGCCCGTTTTTGGGGTATAGCGCGTCAACCACACCTACGCCCCATGGCTCGCAATTCGCTTAAAAGTGCGATATAGTGTCGTTAATGCGTTCGGCATTAGTTCGGTGCCACCGTTCGGTAAATTGACCGACGCCTTCGATATCCTGTCCATTAATGCAGATAGGGTGCGCACAACGACCCAGAACTTTGGTTTTGTTGGTGTTTATCTTTGGTCAAACTATACTTGCCTCTCTTTCCAAAACCAGGGCCATTTGGTCAAGGTCGATAACCCGGTGAGGAGGAAACAGATGCCATGAACGTAGTCGAGGTGTCTTAGGAAAGGTGTCATTGTCCATTGAACCATAATACCATAATTAGACAAAATAGTATCGATGACGAAATGTAATTCCGCCATGAACTTCAAATTCGTTAGAGATTTTATCTCAGGAGCCATAGCAGTGGAAAGAGAACCCCTCCTCGTGGTTAACCCCTAGAGTATTTTGTCTTAATAGACTTCAGTGGGATCAATATGTGAATTTTTCTCCACTCTGGCATATAAAGAGTTCAACTGATTAATACATAATGGATCGTTTCCATACTGTCCTGCCATGTCGCAAATCGCTGGGAATGAGACGTAGTTGAAGGCATCTCCGATACTCATGAATGCGATCAGACCGTATTTCTTTTTGAATATGATCTCCTAGGTCTTTTCCAGGGCTTGTAGAGTGCTGTCTCCGTACATTTGCCTTTCTGGTTGCCTGCACCTAGGAATGTATAAATGTATTTCTGATCAACCGATCTACTATCCTTTCCAGTCCTTTTAATTGAAAGGAAGTGTCCGGGTAGCTGAGTGGTTAGAGCACTAGGCTACCGTACGGAAGGTCGCGGTTCAAATCTCACTGGTGACAGTGGAATTTGTATCGTGATTTGACGTCGGATACCAGTCGACTCAGCTGTGAATGAGTACCTGAGTCAAATCAGGGTAATAATCTCGGGCGAGCGCAATGCTGACCACATTGCCTCCTACAGTCTACTGTAGTGTACCGTTACGGTCTTGAATGAAGTGCTCTAACACACTTCAAGGCCTAGATCCAATATGGATTGTTGCGCCAACGATTATTATTATATTATTATTATAAGTTATAATGATCGGTTGGAGGCTTTTTGAGTCCATTTAGATGGGTTTCCCTGATTTGAAAGTAAATATCCCCTTCACATCACAAGGTTGTGGCGGCATATCGAAGGCGCAAATCTAGGGGCCAAAATGAATTCGCTTCCGGCGTTGCATTCAATGGCCGCAGGAACAGCTGACGAACTGGCATGAGATTGGTATGACAAATGCCAGCAATGATAGTTTGTCAACAGAGTCTCGAAAAAGAAGAGTCACGTCCGCCGACTGGAAAGAACATAAAGAAAAGAATTGCACAGACTAAAATATGGATATGGATGCTAGTTGACTTGCAGAACAAGACATTAATAGATCCCGCAACCTCGTTATAGTCGTCATGGAAGATTTCTACCTGCCGAGATGATACTCTCTCGATAATTTTCGAGGACGTTGCCGACCATCGCATTCGCGTATTCCGCCGAAAGTTTCGCAATATCACTACTGAAAGTAGTTTCTTCAAGCCGGTGAAGCACGATGTGCTGCACCATATCAATATCACCGGTTCTTCAAACTTCTCAAATGTGCGTCCTCTTTCACCCAAGAAGGTTGCTCTTGTGAAGAGGGAGTTTGAAAATTTGACGAAACAGAGTATCTGCAGACCGTCAAACAGTTGTTGACCCTCTCCGCTTCAAACGGCGAATTGCAGCCATGCGGAGATTATAGGCGTCTAAACGCTCAGACAGTTCCAAACGGATATCCCGTACCATTCATCTATAATTTCACGTATTCACTAACAAATTGCTGTTTTTACGACTTTGGATCTAGCCAAGGCGTACCACCGAATCCCTATAGCTCCCGAAGACATTTCGAAGACGGCTATTTCGGACTCTTCGAGTTTACTAGGATGACTTTCGGCTTGTGCAACGCTGGGAAGACTATGCAGAGGTTCATTCACTCTGTTTTACGAAATTTAAACTATTGTTTCGTATGTATAGATGATGTTTTGCTTGCTTCCGAATCTGAGCATTTTGAGCATCTCGACTGCATTTTTCGTCTCTTTGATGCCAGACATGTCTTAAACGTTGCAAAATGCAGATTTATACTGAATCACGTGAAATTTCTGCGGCCATTGAATGCAGCGACGGAGGCGAAATCCGCAGAAACAGCTAACGGACTGACATGAGACTGAGGTGACAAATGTCAGAAATGACAGTTTGTCAACGGAGTCTCGAAAAAGAACGTAAAGAAAAGAATCGCACAAACTAAAGTATAATTACGGTATAATAAAGTGTAAACATGCCGTTCATTATAAGCTGAAGTGTTTAAATAAAAGACTGTAAAAGGTAATTTAAATTGGTAAGCATGCGGGCTATATATTCAGAATATGTAGATGGAGGACATCTACTTCCTGTATTACTAAGGGAATAAGGGAGAGAATGAGACCATCAGAGCCCATAGATTTATATCTTCGGAAAGGGTTCAATGCTCTTAACTTCGCTCTATTGCATGCCAAAGTTCAGTCTCACGGTTAAGGACTAAATCTGGCTATTGGCCCTCAGTTATGAATCTGGACCCTGTCTGAAAAATGCGCTTCGAGCAGATGGTTTTCAGTTTTCTTCGTCGTTAAGTTCGTGGATTTCGACAGTAATTTGGATGAACATTAGGTAGGTGGGTTGTGCGGGAAACAGGGAAACGAAATGACAACACAGGAAATGTCATTGTTTAGGATATGTGAGGGATCCTAAGTCTACAGCCACTTAATGTTGGACCGGACCAAATGGAGAGCAACTTACTGTCACGTCTTTTTGGTCCACGGACCTCTCGTTTGGGGCACGGCATCTCACCTCTGCCCTGGGAGGTGAGGCAGCGTCTGACGAGTTGCCTCTACCCTGGACGAAACCGTTTGTCGATACATTTTTTACAGGAAATGTTGTTCCTTCAAACTTTGTTTCACAGAGAACTACATGATATCTCTATCAAGATCGTATGGTTTCCGGTCAACCACATTTCGTGCTGCTACGAGTACATAACTGAAGCTGTTTATCCAAATGAATTCTCCAGTATACAAGTTTTCCCGTAGAATGTCTGTTCTAAGAATATGATTACCATAACCATACAAACAACGAGCGCGTTACATAGTTGTATTGAAATATTTCTCAATCATGACAACTTTCCTGAGCCGTAGGACTAATTCATGAATTAGCACCAATCACATGGGTTATTTATCCATATCGATACTGCCATGCATCATGCCTGCGAGACCTTGGAAGCATTCGTCGCGCTGGAAGTTTGTTGTCAGCATAAGCCTTATCATGGGGCCACCCCGGTAACCTCTTCGCACAACTGCATTGACTCAATGCAGAGCGTTAATAACAATTATTGTTTGTATTATTGTTTTAATTGCTGCACCCAGTGTGCATTGCATTATAATAAAGCTGCGTATGCCGTAGGTGCGCATACGTACCTCATATGCACGACTATAGGCTGCGATTAGGCGAGCTGACAAGTGCATACATTACAATTGCAATTGCAACGGCAATTACCAGGTGCCTGTCTTTACGACTTTAATCAATTTTCATGAATCAAACGATGGCAGGATGATTATTGAAATTACTACTTGCCGGCAGTTGGTTGGAAGACGACAAACATTGATTCATGTAAGATTATGCAGGCACGGTAAGCGGATCATGTACCGAGATACAGGCGAATAGGAAACAAGATTCTAATCATAACTCATTGCTGAGAATTCTTAATTGCTCTTGTATTCAATTTTGTACATTTCACGTCGAACGACTAATTGTTGCTGTTGGATGCACGTATGCAGCTATTGCAAATGCAGTGGTCATTATGGGTGCAATTGTGAGTGAAATCATTAAAAATTCTCATTAAATTTGCATATTCTATGAAGGGTACATGTGCACATTCTTTGCAGAACTAAGGAATGTATCTGAGAAGCCTGTGCAGAGCTGAAATGAACTTTTATTTGGAAACTCAAAAATTTAGGGGAGAAACTTCAATCTGTCAGCTCAAAAGATCAAATGATGAATGGAAAGATCTTGGTCCTTTTTTAACATCAAAGGAATGTTAGATAGAAACGTCTTCTGAATGGGGTGCCAGCAAATTTTTTTATGTATTTATATGACCTTTAACAAAAGTATAAAGAATGTTTCATTCAGTGCAATTCTCACGATTCCCGCTCAATGCAGTTACTCTTTTATCCTCTGTCATATATTAAAGAAGTGCAGAATTCTGTTCCAGGTTGGCCCCCCTTTTATGGACTGACAAATCATTTCCAATTTGGGAAGCACGCTGCAACCGAAGTAGCAATGCAAGGTATTCTTGTTTTCCATTTCGGATAGTTGCTTGCTACCTTCTTGGTCTCCTAGCATGATTGTTTGCCTCTGAGCACATATGCGAATGCTACTGGAGCTCTGAAGTCCTGCCAGCGGACGCCCTTAGTGTACTCCTACTTTTCATCACTCTGAACATCATATTAAATACGCTGTATCCTGTAGTTCTGTCAGACTCCATGATTCTGAATGTAGCCCAATGGCCATAGCAACATGAAATACCTCGAAAACTCGAGGCTTTCCGAATGGACTAAATCGCACGCAAACTGAGTTTCCAGAGGAACTTTACGATAGGCTTTCCAAGCATGGCATAGTACGAAACAGTATTCTTTACCGACCGATGGTGTGCAGAGCCTGAGAGAGAGTATTGTCGGATAAGCATATGTGAGCCGAATCTTGCGATCTTCTAGGATACCCCAGTATACATATTTGCAGCGGTGGTAGTGATGATTCCAAGCGAAAACCATGGCACCATGACCACCTTGTGTTCAAGAGTGGAACAGTGTAGAGTAGCACTGAACAGTCTAAATAACACGCTCATTGGTACCCTCCTGTCGTTTTTTGGTCATAGGAATATAGAGGGAACTAAGTAAGCCGATAGCACGTGGGCACAGCCTGCATTCCGATGACGATGGCCGCTAACGTGGCGAAGATTGGAAGAAGATTTGCTAAAATTGGCAGGCAAGGAGTAGCTTCCTCCAAACTACAATTTTTAGTTTTCAATGTAAATATATATTTCGGGAGCGACTCACCCTCTTCATCAAAACAAAGCTACTTAGCTTAGTACTGATGAGGGGCGTAAATCGCTCCTGAAATAAATTTTGACATTTAAAACTAAAAGTTGTAGTTTGGAGAATCCTACCCCTGGTCTATCAATTTTAGACTAGATTAGAAGCAGCAGACAAAAATCTAATCTCTGAGAATTTTCTGTCCTGCAATCAAACCACATGATTATAGCCATAAGCGCGCATATGCGTACAAGATTATGGCACTGGCCCATAGAAGATCATTCCGCCCGACTCAACATACCTTACAATCCGCATTGTCTAAGTTGCCGAGAGGGAGACAGACTCTCAGGTACTTCTTTTGTGATTGCTTCGCTTTAACTAGGAGCAGTGGACACTAAGTAAAAAAAAACCTAGGACTTCAAGGAAACTGGTTGTAGAGTGAAGGGGCTACTATCTAAGCCGGTGACGTAAGCCCAATAGGATGGCTCTGAAGACCTAGTTCGTCTAGATCCTGCTCCCCATGCATTTTCCACAAAAGTACCATCCCTAGGAGTATATGGCATCAGGACAGTGCACCTCGGCATTAATTGGGATCCTCGGAGCGGCCACTTATATAACTGTCAACAAGTGGTTTTCGTAGCGTTGTGTGGCAAGCCATACAATACTCCTTAACGTATGATTTTAAAACTGCTGTAAACTAACAGGGTTCGTCCATTCCATCTTCTTATGTATAGAATATAAATAAAAAAACAACTTCCACAAATATTGGGAAAAGAAGGAAACATTACGAATTCATAAACCCCCAAAATCGAACACAACCCGGAAATGATGAAGCTTGGTTCTTAAAATCTTTGATAAACTCAACAGAAAATCCCGCAGCCAAAGTTTCTCTTGCAGGGTTATTTCTCCACAAAAAATCATCCCTTTTAGAGAAATAGTTTCCCTCAGCCAATCACTTGGCCTCTGAATAGTTTTTCCTCTTCAATTAAAAGTCCCCGATACTTGGCCCCGTCAGTAGTTTTCAGTTGACTTATCAATGACCAATAATTGACATAAGGCAAAACATAATATAAGCTTAACAACTGTCACTTTGAACTTAAAATAGTGGTTGTTGTTATCAGCATTAGCTTCCTCGAAAAAGGAATTCGAAAACATGCTGGAAATTGAATGCTAGCCGCTTCATGTATTCTTCGCATTTCTTATGCAAGAATATTCCCAGGCAAGACCATTCTAACGCTATGACGTGTTAAGCTATAGTAAATTTACACAAAAGAAATCATTTTGACCTAATGTAACTTTGCTAACCATAGTAGGATTTCTACCAAACTTTCTAATATCTTGCTCTATATTACAGTCCACATTAGTGCAGTTTGGCACTTCGAGAGTGAACCTCACTTCACAAGTTCCGGCTAAATATCCAAAATATAATGACATTTTAGCAAATCGCCCCTAGCCATCACATAAAGACATTATCATAATTTTTTGTAGATTTTTCGGTTTAGTCATTTCCAAACATGGGTTCTTGATTTAAATTGCCATTCTAGATCCAGATTTCTTTTACTACTAAAGTCAGAACTAATATCTGCTTCGAAAACTATTTATTAAAACCTTTCATTTGATATCAAAATGTTCCACTTCGTTGCGTGTATACAGAGTTCGTTCTGGAGTCAACGTAAAATAATGGTATTCACTGCAAGCAAACTGGACCACGGGGTTCATAATTAAAAAATCGCCTCTAAATTTCGTGTCAATAGGTGGAACAATATTCAAGAAAAGTCTATGCAGATGCCTACGGCCCCAGCAACATCCTAGATGAAATACCTCGGGAAATCTGGGCATCCCCCATGGACTATGTCACACGCAAGCTCAACTTCACGAGAAACTTTGCTGTGGACCTTCCAACCAGGGCAAAGTGGAAGACCAACGCATTGGCGCGGCGCGGGGCTTTTCTCGAATACACACGGTGTATCCAAGTCGTATGGTCTCCCAGATTTCGCCAGTGTATTCCAGGTGGAAGTACTGGCGATATTGGAAGTCTGTCGATGGCTGGAGCGTGATGCCAGCCCCAAGCGTAACATAGCCATTCTGATTGACAGTCAAGCGGCCATCAAGGCCTACTCAACGACGGCATCTTCCCCGCTGGTGGGGCAGTGCAGAGACGCGCTTAACCGTCTGGGCGGCACGCTCAAGGTCACTCTCCTCTGGGTTCCCGGGCATAGGAACATAGAGGGGAATGAGCGGGCTGACGGATTGGCTAGGCTCTGCTCTGCTCTTGGCAGTCCCTCAGCGAATAGAGCCGGTGTTCCGCTGGCGGCTGTCGGGGCCGAATCTACTCGCACTGCCTAGCAGCCGCGGGTCTGAGATGGCGAAGGCTTATAAGCTGTGCCAAGTCAAGGAGAATTTGGCCCGCTTATAACATAGCCCGATCACGAGAGCTCCTGTGCCAGACGCGTGCAAATGCATTCAAGATTACGGTGGCCTGCACGGAGCACTGGCCCATAGGGGACCATGCTGCTAGGGTCGGCATACCCTACAACTCGCATTGCCGAAGCTGCGGATAAGGAAGGGAAACCTCATGCACTTTCTCTGCGATTGCCCAGCTCTGGCTAGAGTCAGGCTGCGGACACTGGGTAAACCATTCTTTGGGGACTTCAGAGAGGTTTCTAGCTGCAGGGTGGGAGTTGCTTTCCTTCGTGAATGCTACGGGATGGCTCTGAAGATCCGAGCCGGCTGGACTCTGCCTCCCTGCTCCCATAACAACAGTCACGATCTTAGGAGTTTGTGAACACCCAGTAAAATGTTTACGGAAGAGATACCTAAAGCACAAAACTAACCAGTACCAGAGGCTTTCGGGAGTAAGCAAGCAGGCTACTGGCTTTGACTTCCTTCGAGTGCAGTGCCGCAATGATGGATAACTTAGCCACCGTGGCATCTAATGTTAAGTCATTTATCATAGGAGGTGTTCATATGAAGAATGCGCGATCTTACCAAAAAAAAATAGAAGCAAAAAAGCTCAATTGTAAGGAGGTGAATGGTCAATGAAAGCGGACATATCACCTATAATTTATTGGCGGATTGGCTTAAATATTAGCTGCGGTGATGTTCAATTCTGGAGCACTCGAACTGTCGGGACAATTGTCATTGATAAAAGTCTGATGTTCTGTTTTACCGTATCCAACGGCAATAGAACAGTAAACAGCTTCGAATTAAGTAGCATTCGTGGTTGCTGGGATATGCCAATTAATATTTTGCTAAATGGTTTCCACTTTTTCCTCCAACGCGTGTACTTTTTCAATATCCAAGAGAAATTGAGAAGTGGAAATATTCATGCTGGTTCAATGAGCCTACGGCGTCGTAAATTGCATCATGTAGTAGTGTGGCGCCCTATTACACTAAACCACTACGCCCCGAGTCAAAGCGCTGTCAATGTCCTTGTCTATCAAATGAGACCAGAAAGTGGTACATCCAAAACTTATCCTACTGCCATTTAGCTCTACAAGGCATGGTCACAATGAATAGCTGAAGAAAACCTTGACGTCATTATTGTCTTCATCATCAAATTTTGAGAAATCTGTGCGGGACTTCCACCAGTGAGAAACCCGGTGCCGTTTTCCCCTATGATAATAAAAGATCTGTTTTCTTTCACTACGTATTTGATTCCTCTTAGCATATACAATACTACAATTTGTGTAAAAACTTTATTAAAATCGAGTCGATGTCTGTTTTAATTAATTAATATTGGCCCCCAAGTCAAACAAACCTTTGGGTGAAGCTTCGTCCTACAAGCCGATATGCCTTCTAAATAATACTGGCAAACTATTCGAAGGAGTAATTTATAACAGATTAATCCGAATTGCCAAAAAGGATGGCGGAAAGAGCAGGTCTACAACGGATGCACTTGTCCTAGTAGCTAACACAGCTAAGGCCGCACTTGATGAGGGCAAATATTGTGCTGTGATTACACTTGATGCGAAGGATGCCTTCAATTCCGCTAGATGGAGCAAGATACTTGAGTCCCTAATCAACTTAGGCTTGGCGGAGTACCTGGTGCGTATTGTTGCCGACTTCCTAATCGATAGGATTCTGTGCTGCGAATCAGATGAAGGAATGAAATCATACCAAACAACATGCGGAGTTCCAAAGGGTCTGTCCTAGGGCCACTCTTGTGGATTATTATGTATAACGAAGTACTGACCCTAGACCTTCCTACAGGTGTGGCCTCCATTGGTTTTGCGGACGATATTGGTGTGACGGTTGTTTCAAGGCTTCTCGAAGAAGTCGAGCGTTATGCAAATGAAGCAGTCTATGAGATTAAATCCTGATTAGAGAATGCTGGTCTACTGCTCGCAGAGCATAGGCCGGAAGTAGTACTTATTACCAGACGGAGAAAGTGTACTTCCATGAAGATCAAAGTTGGAACGCAAACAATTCATTCCAAGCCTGCACGTAAGTACTTAGGTGTAATGATTGACCATATAACATCGGAGCGCTGGTTGCGAGAATGTTACCACATATAGGTGGCCCAAGGCCGAGCCGTCGACTCCTTATTTCGAAGTTGGTCAGTTCGATCCTACTGTATGCAGCCCCAGTATGGGCAGATGCACTGAAAAATAGAGCAAACAAGAGAAAGATTGGAGCTGCGTATCGCATAAGTATACTCCGAACATGTTGCGCTTACAGAATAATATCCAATGAAGCAGCTTGCGTGATAGCAGGAATGGTCCCGATTGAGATTCTGGCGAAAGAAATACAACGACTTTACGATCGAACGTATCTCACCGGAGAATCTCCTGCCCGTCGACGGCAGTTCGTACGAAGTGAAACTGTCGGGGAATGGCAAGAGAAGTGGGGCGAGTCAGAAAAAGGCCACTGGACTCACAAAATCAAATGGCATATCCGGAAATGGATCGAGCGACCGCCAGGCGAAGTAGGTTTCAACCTAATTCAATTCTTGAGCGGACACGGAGGCTATCGAGCATATCTGTATTGATTTGGGCGTGATGATTCACCATATTTCCCAAATATTGCAGAGGACGTAGAACACGTCCTTTTTCATTGCCCCAGATTCGAAGCCCAAAGGGCTACATTAGAAACTACAACCCGGGGAGCACTTTACACCTGAAAATATAATGGAACTTATGGTGAAAGCAAAGGGGATATGGACCGAAGTCGAAAAAGTGACTGCAGCCATCGGAAAGAAGCTTAGGCAGAAGGAAGTCATCCGAAAGAATGAACGAGAGAGAAACACGAATATTAATATGAGCACCGAATAAATTCTGAACCGCCCCCGCGACGTAATAGCAAATGGGAGCCCCGTGGGGAGAGTGGGAGCAGAAGGAGGTGGTTTTAGTGGGTAAGAGTCCCACATAACCGTGTTGCAGGAGTCTGCGGTAGCTTTTGAAGCTTTCCACCTTCCATCGGCACAAAAAAAACGTCAATGTCTGTCTATCTGTCTCTCTGTCTGTCACACCCGATTTATTAGGAAACGGCTATACCGATTGTCACGCAAATTGGTAAGATCGTGTGATCTGTTCCTTTACAAGCAGCAAGTGGCGCCATTTTGTGCTAAGTTTAAGGGGGGCTCCCCATACATGTGAATGGAGGGTGCACCATTTTTTTTCATAAAATGTGGTCATGTGAGGCATCAAATGAAAGTATACACTCTCCTCTGATTGTCAAAGGGAATTGAAGGCGGTGATATAATTTAAGCGCGGAGCACTATACGCTTTCCGCGGAAACTAGGTACTTCCAACAACCATTTGGTGCGATACTGCATTGCATTGAATAATTCACAGTCCGTTATCCTTGGTATCCTTATGTACATAAGCTATGGGAGTCGACAGGCTCGGTCCCTACCGTTACAAAATATCCAGTGAGGGTAATCCAGGGGAAGATAATGTTATACACGCTTGTGTGGCATATTTGTAGATGATTCACGCCTGTGGAGAAAAGAGTAGAATGGAGTAATGTCCTTCATTTGTGGAATTTTCGCAGACTTCCGGGGTCCTTATGTTTATGACAGAGAGTATTACCTATTGCACTTATGTCACAAGTTTATTTTCCTTCCTATCCTTTTTGTTTAAGCCTAGCTATTCAGTGCAAAGAGACACGTGCTGCAGATAATTACGGGTGGAATGCATGCTGGTCGATCAGCATTGTGTATTGGCTACTTTTTCTGGAGAAAATTTAAAATCTCGACCTCTCGTTCTTTGCCTAAGCTTTACAGGTATCTATCAGCGGCACATCTACATATCTAGCGAGATCCCAATTGAATTACTCTCATCTACAATCCATCATCAAACTCATTAAATCAAAGATTCATTCAAGGATTTCTCGGAAAATTTAAAATAATCCGAGCTGAATGAAAAACCAAGCTAAAAGCTCATAGCCTAAAGTCTTTCCATGGCTAATACAATTCCATATCAAACTGTCCAGTACGACAAATCGCACAGTTTCCTTGCTGGAAAATCAATACAAACATAGTATCATTGGAGAATTAGTCACGTCTCCTGGCATTTTTCGTGCCATGTGGAAATTTTCAATTCGATTTATCGCCACACTGAACCTTGAAGAAAAAATGATATCTGCTGAGTGACTGGCAATTTCCTAATTTATATGTTTTGTCCTTAACTTAACGTTGAAACCGTTACCTGATTGTGTGCCTGCAGACTGCAGGCCGTACCTAATTTATAGTTAATTGAAAAATTCAAACCGAACGACGGATTGTAGCGTTGTCTTTGTGCAGCCAGTCGGGAACTGATTTAATGCTGCAGTTATGCAATTTTGTGAAATTATTACTATTGCTGGAAAATGAGTACGCACGTAGCGTTGCAACAGCTAATCGCAAGTATTTCGGGGTCAAGGGTTAAGAAGTTGATTAGCTTATATTTGAATGGAGCCTGGCGCGGTATGATGCACGAGGTTAAGTAATTGGCGACCTATTGGCTTTCTGATAAGTCAAGAAAAAAGTTAAGGCTTACGCATACGCTAATACCCAGCAAAAGATGAATAAAAAACCTGCGGTTCTGGAGAAGCAGGCCAGCTCGTAGAACTTGGGAAAACCCACTCGGATTGTATCTTTTTTTCATAGAAGCTACTCCAGCGCGAAAGTACCCGTGGTCAGGAACGTTGAAGTTCAGGTAAATCAATGTACACAGTGGAGATGATTTCTGGGTTTTCTTTTCTTTGGGCTCCACAAATGAAGTGCTTGCTCTGTACGTTCGCGGTGAACTCAAGAAAAAAACTTCCTTACTTTAATTTACATTCATATCTAGCACATGTATGCATACAAATGCGTATCTTAACTATGGAAATACGCGAATCTAAGCTCTCCACGCGTGCAAGCACACATAAAAACAAATCGTGCGACAAATATGTTGGTGCGTCTGCTGGAAAAGTTAACAACTGCGAAATGGCTGGGAGAACCGGTTCTCCTCCGAATTACCCATGCTAACAACAATTATCAATGGTTTCCTAATACAGAGTTGGTCACGCTGCGTTGTGCTAATCCGCCGAGAATAATACGCTGCGTTTCCTAGACACCACACATTTCGCAGTACAAATGCTGGTGATTTGCGCCTACAACTCTATGTGAAATTACAAAAAATGACTGTAATTAAGGTGAGGAGATCATCACGATTCTCGCTGCTTTTCAAACGAGCTCCTATTAATTCTATTACATCCGTGGAGTTGTCAAGATGTTTTTTTGGTTCCTTGAGTTGCACAATGAATTTAATTCGTACGCTATGGACATTTTTTCTAGCAAGTCCGGATTCCAACAATCTCCATTACTCAGTCTCGTAAACTCTTTTTAATGGGATAGTGGCTCTGAAAATTTGGAGGAGCAGACCTGGACATTCCGCGAAAACCATAAGCCAACATTTTGGCCAATAAAGTGTTTATAGCCTCATAGCTGGATGCATTTCATTTTAACACTTCCACAGAAATTCAGTAGCTAGCGGCTAGGTGAATTCAGTTAGGCTTGCTAGACGAGTTAAATTGCCACCCTCGTCTTCCATTATTCAATGAATACTGACTGTTAACGCTTTGAAAAAGCTGCTAATGACAAGCATTTAGAAGAATTCTAAGAATATCGGGTTCCTATCTAGACTGGAAATTTGCAAATTACTGGCTAAAAAGTCGAATCTTTTTTGACTAAAGATAATATAAAATGACGCACTAGGACACAATGTCGACCTCAAAATGATAGCATAAGTTGAAAGGAAACGTAGCTTTTTGTACCTTAATGTAAAGTGCAACCCCTAGCAGATGCTTGAAGGACGGTATTTTCCTTGTCGCTGGAAAGTGGCCAGACTCGCGCTGATCAGCAAGGGTAAAAGAGACCCGGAGCTCCCGTTTGCATACCGACTGCTGTGTATGATTGACACGGTCGGGAAAATGCGCGAGAAGCTCATCAGGAATAGACTCACTGAAGCAATCCGCGCTGCCGGGGACTTATCCCCAAGGCAGTTCGGGTTCAGAACAGGTAGATCCACAATTGTTGTGAAGATCGTGGATACGGAGGCACACAGCCGCCGATTTCGACGGATAGTGCTCCTCATAACGCTTGATATCAGAAATGCCTTTAATTCCGTAGAGGGCCAGAGAAGGATGGCAGTCACGTCGGGAGTAGCACAGGGATCTATCCTAGGGCCAGACCTCTGGAACGCTTCCTACGATAGTCGGCTGAGACTCGATATGCCCGAAGAATCGCACCTGATCGGTTATGCACACGACGTTGCGGCACTTGTTGCCGGACGCACTGTTGAGTAGGCGCAAAGCAGACTTGGCATATTGGTGCGACGGGTAAGCGGATGGATGACTACTCACGGTTTCAGCCTTGCGCTGGAAAAAAACCGAAGCAGTCATCTTGACCAGAGAGGAGAATCCCGACCCTGCGTCCCATATCGATCAGCGAGTTGACTATCGGGAATATCGGGGGCCATATATTTACTAGGAGACGTCTCTTTATGGGAGCAGCGCAGTCGATTCTGCTCTATAGCGGGGAGGTATGGACTGATGTCCTTGACAAGGTGCATTTTAAGCGCATTGCTCAAGTGCAGATGCGGAGAGCTTTGCGAGAGGCACCTGCTTATCGCACTGTCTCCGAACCGCCCGCGATGGTGATCGCGGGAGTGATCCCCGTTGCCCTCCTTGCCAAGGAGCGCAAAGCTATCTACCGCCGTAAGGGTGAAAACTTAAGCGAGGTGGTTGCCAGTGAAGAACGTCAACGCACCTTTACCGAGTGGCAACTTTCTTGGCAAAATGAACCAAGGGGCAGATGGACTGTGCGGCTCATCGATAATTTAGACCCGTGGCTGAACCGAACGCACGATGAAATTGATTACTTCCTTACCCAACTTCTAAGTGGACATGGAAGTTTTCAGTCTTACCTGCACAGGATTGGGAAGGCGCGATCTCCTGATTGTTCTGCAATGGAGTGGCGGACGACGCTGAACACATCTTTTTCTCTTGCGAGAGGTGGGACGGCTTTTGTGGTGGAGACACAGGGGAGCTTTCTCCAGACAACATTGTCAGAAAGATGCTGAAGAGCGTTGGCAGCTGAAATCGTGTTGCACATTATGTTCGGGCTCTTCTTATTGTGAAGAAGGTTGAACTCGACCGGCGGGGGACCGGATGGTAAGGGGTTTTCTGAACTAACAACTACCCCCTTCCTTCCCTCCCCTCACGTTGGTGAAAGGAATTCCTTGACTTGGAGGCTCCCAAAACCGGGAGAGCGAGAGGGTTAGCCCGAAGGAATGTGTCAAATGGTTCCAGGCTAATTATTTGACGACAGGAAGGTGTTTCGTTGGTAGTCCGACAACATACTGTTGCGGGGGTCCAACACTCTGTTCGTAAGCGCATTCACCTACCATACTCCGAAAACAAAAAAACCATAACAGAAAAATAAGGTCTTCAGTTCAATACCACCGAAGCTGGGAGACAAGAAATCGTTGTTCAATTTGATTTCTCTGCCATCTGCCCCGAAGGTCATAGACAACTATATTAGAACTAACGTTCTAAAGCGTAATCTCCTACATTACTGTCACCACGCTTACCGGGCAGGACGGTCAACTGAAACTACTCTCTATCAGCTGACAGAGGTACTACGGGATGCCATAGAAACAAAAGGAATTGGACTGTGCGCGTTTTTGGATATCGAAGGGACATTCGACAACACATCGCACACAGAGATACAAGATGCCCTGACTCGCAAAGGAGTGGGAAACACCCTGGCATTCAAGATGGGCAAAATGCTATAAAGCAGGCAAATAGAGAAACCGACAGGTACAAATTCTATTATAATGAACACGACTTAAGGGTGTCCACAGGGTGGGGTACTATCGCCGCTGATCTGAAGTATGGTAATGGATGGTGCTAACAAATACTGGAATACAAGTCCAGGGTTACGCGGACGACATTGTTTTAATCTGTAGGGGCAAATATGAAGATACCCTATGTGATAGAATCCAAACTGGACTAAGAGTTATTAGTGCCTGGTGCAGGAAGGTGGGACTGCGGATCAACCCAGCCAAAACCACCATAATACCATTCACTAGGAGGCGTAAGCTTGATCACCTGAGAGCCATAAGATTACATGATATGGAGGTGGAACGAGAAACAGACGTCAAATATTTGGGAATTACGCTAGACCAAAAATTACTCTGGAAGACACATGTCGGAAACAATTGTCGGAAAGCCACGAGGGCTCTGATGACTTGTAGATCCTTAGCAGGAAAAAAATGGGGTTGCAGCCCGAAGATACCACTTTGAATATATACTGGAATAGTACGGCCAATGATTACCTATGGAGCGTTAATCTGGGTAGAAAGAACCGAACTCAGCACACAAGCCAGGGAATTACGTAAGCTCCAAAGGCTGGCTTGCGTGTGTTGTTGTTGTTGCTGTGGGGCAATGAGGACATGCCCAACGGCATCCCTGGATGTCTTTCTGGGATTAACCCCCTCTCCATCTGCACATACAGGCAGGCAAGGAGGGCAATATTCAGGATGGCCGGTAGTATGAGTGAGGCGGGGAGCTATCTAAATCGAAGGAAGATTGATATTCTTTCTAGGCGGTACTCCGAATTACTGATACCAAGGGATAACATGACAACGAGGTTTCACTTCGATAACAAGTTTGAAACACGGGTGCGGGTGCCGATGTCATTGATCCAAGGAAAATATACTTTTAGCCAAGGGGCAGGTACACTAGCATATTCCAGACGGAAATATACGCCATAGACAAATGTGCTTCCTTTAATCTGCAAAGGAACTATAGGGAGTAGAACACAGCTATTCTCACCGATAGCCAAGCAGCGATCAAGGCACTTAGGTCCAACCAGGTGAACTCTAAACTGGCATGGGAATGCCTTGAGAGACTCAATACACCCGGCTCGTCCAACAAGGTCAGGATACTTTGGGTTCCAGGCCATGCTGGGTTGGAAGGCAACGAGGCAGTGGACGAACTAGCCAAGAAGGGAGCAGGGACGCCTTTACACGGGCAAGAACCCTTCTGTGGAATCGGAAATGGTTTCATGGCTATGCATCTAAGAAATGAAGAGGAACGGTTGAGGGGGGCCTACCAGGGATGGAGCAGCCCAGGGTGCTTATTGGGGGATACGAACACATGCGCACGAAGGATTGCTTAAACCTCACCAAAAAGAACCTCCGAATCATCTACGAACACTGCCTGCAGGTTTTGTGAGGAGGAGGACGAAACCTCTATACACGTCCTGGGACAGTGTCCGGCACTTGTGCAAAGTAGGTCGAGGCATCTGGAAGAACACTTAATACCAGATGCAAAGCTGAAAGATCTAGAAGTAGGGCACATACTAACGTTCCTAACGGTTATAGGCCTGCTTAGGATGCTATGATCAATAGGTACACTATAACCAATAGAAGGGGCACAATAGTTCTTCAAGGACGCTGTGCGACATTCCCTTAACAGAATAATAATAATAATCTACCCGTTGGTGACGTACACTATTCTGCTGTTCTGCACCAAGTGCTCTAGGGACGACTCACTCGTTGACCATCTGGTAATAGGATCAGGCCAGCATACTCCGATGATACGACGCAGACAGGTGCTAACGAAGGGTTGGAACTTTCGAGTGACAGTGGGGGTCACTTTTCGTGTGCTACTCCCACAAAGTAACATAGAAAGACTACTAACACAGAACAGTCTTAACTTGAGTTTGGTATTGAGATAAGTACATTTGCAGACTTTAGACAAGCCAACGAAAGCGTATCTAACGCTGTTGAATCGGTGCATCGGCCCAGAATGGACTTAGAGCCAACGCGACTTTCGGAAATTGTAGAACGAGATGTCCACAATTTCAAATATAGCTTGAACGGCACTTCAATTTGCAAGTTAAGCTCTGCGTTGCAAGCTGATCTCATACCGACTGATAATCCGCTTGATTACTTTGTCTCATGTGTGGAGTTTAGAAGGGTAAACAATAAGAGATCATCCAGCATGGATGACATTAACAATGTGGTTCTCAGGCATTTACCAGACACTACTATTCGGAATTATTGCATCTTGTTCAATAATTTATTGAACAATTCCTTCTTTCCAGGACCATGGAAGAAAGCCCGAGTGTTCCCGATTTTTAAAGAGGGGGAAGGATTCAGCCATTCCTAAGAGCTACCGCCCAATCAGTTTGCTGCCTAACATCAGCAAATTGTTTGAGGTTTTGGTATTGAAAGCCTTGAACGGGCATATCAAGAGGAAGGAATTATTGTCGAATGTACAATTTGGATTTCAATCTGGACATTGGCCAATACATGCATTAGCGAAGGTAACGTCTCATATTTGCTGGCGGATTAACAATGGTGAGTACGTAGGCGCTTGCCTTATAGGCATGGAGAAGTCCTTTGATACCGTCTGGTTCGATGGACTGATTTTCAAGCTCCTAAAGAACGAGTTTGCTAGCCATCTCATAGCGATGATGTGTAGTATGCTGTATGGCAAGTGCTTTGTCATCACGGATGGAAGTCTCACTACTAATAGAGCATTTATGCTCCACATCTTAGCCGGAAGGTTAAGACTATTTGCTATCTTACTTTGGTTAGACCGGTGCTCACCTATGGGTGTTCTATCTGGTTTAATTTGAGTGTTAGCCAAATGGAGAAAAAAGAATATTTGAAAGGAAAAATCCGTGTGCTTGCACGGGGCTTAGTAGGACGGCTTCGTTAAACTAGGAACATTATGTAATCAGGTGATGCATACAGCTACTGCTGAGCCGAGAATCGACCCAGATTCTGAATCATATTGTGCGATCCGTTTGGCATGGCGAGAACCCTTGGGTTTCGTAGCCGTTCCACGCAAATAATGGGTATTTCGAGAAAATTCACGACAAACTTCATTCCTGCCGAAGCGTTCGTGTATCTTGACAGAATTGGCCTAATTCTTGATTCTGCCGGGTATCCGGTTATCATATCATATACATAGGCGGGCCACGGCAATCGATCGGTAACATATTAAGGATGGCTGGGAATTCCTTTGCTATGGTAGCTGCGCTATCCACTTTTCAAAGATGTCCGATGAGTAGGTCGCCCCAGGAGCATTTGTCGTAGAACAGTAGAGGAGTGCCAGCATTTCGGGAAGTCATGTGGAGAGCTAAAGAGTATTTGTGCGGACCGTGAACGATGGTGCGTGAGTGTAGTTGACGCACTATGGTCCAATAAGAAATGAAGGGCAATTATATAACATATATTACTGGAAAAACGGAGGAACTTTCAAAAGTCCTTCGAACGCGGTAAAAAGGCTAAACATTTTTCTACTTTGGTAGCAATCAATATAGCGTCCACACTGCCAATTTTCTCATTTTTTCCTTATTTCTTCTTTCCGTAAATCATTGAGGAAGTCTAGGGATTTGACCGGTTGCGGATGACCACACATACAGGGTATTCAACACTCCTGTTGCGATGATGATGAGCCGCGGGGGACAAATAGCGATAATATTTCGAGCAGATCTCATTGGATCAATTTACTTATCCACGCAACCACTGCCGATATTTGAAGCAGCTCAAAAGTTGAAGAGGGAATTAAGAGCATGAAATCTGGGAAAGGAACGGGACCTGATAACATTGCGGCTAAACTGTAGAAAATAAAGTGTTGGGACCCAACACTCTGGTTCAGTGAGTTCTTTTAATGTATTGAGGACAATTGAGTACCCCCACCACGAACAGATTACGAGAGAACCATCTTGATGGTATGGTCATGTAATTCGCTGAGGCAAAAATTCACTAGCAAAGATCAACATCGGAGTCGATGGTAAAACAACGAAAGGCAGGCAAAAACAATGCAGGTTTGATATGCTTGATGGTGGTGTAAACACCTTTTGACTAGACCCGAACCAAGGTGGGGATGTGACGCTGAAAAACTTTAAGGGCCTAGAATGAAAAAAATCGTCAAGTCTGATCGAATGTCAATGTCAAAGGGTCGTCTCACCGTTTTCTGCAATTTCGATGACTAAGTGAAATATGACTTCGTGGGAGCACCGCTAGTGGTCGATCTTAACCACAATACAATGATCATCCTGACCCCACAACTGCAGTAATTTTTCTCGTCGAATACAGCAGGGCCTCCTAAGTGTTTAACCCTTTTAGACCCAAGGCCGTCTTTTTATCCCGTAACTTCAGTTTTACGATAACGCATACTCATGGAAGAATTTAAGAAATTCATTCTTAAAAAAATGTTAATTTGTAAACAACAGTTCCCAAGGAAGAAAGAGGTGCTAACATCCTGGACGATCTCAGTCAAACTTAAAGGAATAAAAGGGTACAGAATATTAATAATCTTAATTGGCTAGCAACTAATACCTGCAGAACAGAATAATCAATATCCATGGCGAATCAAAGCAAAAAATCTAGGCAAACAAATCCAAGAGCTAAAGTGCATTTCATTACAACATTTTGAGCCCCACTTGACACTTTTCCCAGTTTCCCAGGGGAAAACACTAACAGACTCCTCAGGAGCCGTGGGTCGTACAATTCGGCAGTTGGACTCCTTGGGTTAGAAAATAATAAATAAAACCTTTTATTGCTAACAATTGTGTCCCGATGTGCGACCATCCTAGCTTGAAGGCAAGTATCATGTCAAATTATCAGAAACTGCTGTATTAGATGCTTAAGCTCCTCAGCGAAGTAGTTAATACCTCCAATAACAATAAACCACCTAAAAGATACATTTTCCTTGGAAAGATTGCTGATAAAATTAACATAATATCATTGAAATACAATTAAATCCAATTATTGTGAAAATTCCACAAAAAAAAGCCACAATAGCCCAACTGAAATTCAAAGTAATGCCTGCTCCAATTTCAGACTAGGTAGTTAATAACTTCAAGCACACACTCAAAACCTGAAGCGTCAAGAACCTCTCTCCACTTTTAGCGAAAGAAAATGATTCACAGGTTGCAGATGTCGTCGATGCGGATGCTTTCGAGATGTTCTTTGATGCGTTCCAGGACTATTTTTGCTATTATCTTTGCGACGGCAGGGAGCACGCAGATACCCTTCCAAAAGTCACACTTAAAACGGGCATCCTTTTTTGGAAGTCTTTTCCACTCTCTGAGGGAGTTCTCGGATTCCCAAGATTTCCGTACGAGTGGAAGCCACAGATATGCAGTAACTGCAGATGCATCGATAAATAAATCTACAGGGAGACCGTCAAGTCCAGTGGCTTTACTCCGTTTGAGAGCGTTGATGCCGAAACAATTTCCCTTCTGTTTGGAGGACCAATCCGTATCCACATGTTACAGTGACTAGTCATTTCATCCACAAGAGGAGGAACCTCACCGGATGTAATACGGTTACGGGTGAAGTGAAGTGTTTTTTCCACCTCTTGAGTTGTTCATCATCGTGGATGGGAATTCGACCATTAATGTCCTTCACAGGACCATTGAAAGATATGCGACCGGATGGAAGCTCTTTGGTGATGCCGTACTCAGTAGACCTGCCGTTCGATCAGCAAGATAGCAGAAATCCATGAACTGTTACGGTCACCAAGGCCGCGCTTCCCCATTACATGTTCGAGTAAGGTGTTGTCAAATCCCACCTTGACATTCAAATCACCCATCACAATCACAATGTCACCTTTAGGAAGCTTCCCCTGAATCGCGTTTAATTCCTCATAGAAAGCATCTCTCTCCATATCACCTGAAGTCTCCGTTGGTGCGTAGTATTTTATAATTGTGATGCTTCTTGCCCTGGACCGAAATCTAGCAGTTAGAAGTCTGTCAGAAACCGGCTCCAAGCTCAACAGCGGTAGCCGTCAAAAGCATACGGATTCATTTCTGCTACCACCTGGCTTTCCAGAGTACAAAAGCACATTGCCATAAGTATAACAAGAGTGAGACGGGTACTCCCCAGTGTCCCACTACCTTACTTCGCTTAGGTCCAGAATGACCAGTTTATATCGCTGGAATTCCCGCTCAAGTTGGAGAAAGCGAACATTCTGAGGACCCTCGTGCGCACATTCCAGAAACCAATCATAGTCTGTTTTCGATAGCCATTGCCGTGAAGTTAGTCCTTATCCGAGGCCTTGTTGACGTTTCGATAGCAATAGAGTTTGAAAATTTTCAGGTTGCTAACCCACAAATTTCTACCCCTTTTATTCACCCCTTACGCCAAGCAGAGAAGGCTTTGAGTGTATTCTTAAGTCCAACGGCGAATCTGAACTACGCGGAATCATTCATAATCCATGATTACCTCAAAAATTGAAAATTGAATTCTCTGTTCCTGCAAAATTTTCCAGATCCTTGACCCCATTAAATTCTACTTCGCTCCAAGTTGTCTTTGTGTAGAAACTGAAAATTTTTTTGCTTTTGCCTTTTTTGATTTGATTTTTTTTTTTTTCATTTTCCCAATTAATTTTTAGGCTTTTGATAAAATTGTTTTGATTATTATTATTATTTCTCCAGTGATTTCTTAGTTTTATTTTCCATTAATTCGCAGAGATTTTTACTGGCGTATCAGCAAGATCGCCGCAATAGGCGTCGCCTCCCCTCCGTTTGACCGCTGAGTCTTCGCCGCATTCCGATTATTGACGGTAATACGAAGCAGTTGGTTTGATCATTCCACGCAGGATGCAACGGCTACGGATGCCTTTCTTGCCGCGCAGATTAAAGCGACCGGGATTTTCTGCGCGCCAACCAGCAGATCTTCAAGCCCCACCAATCAGTCTCTTCCAGGGATGCAAAAATGAGACAAATATAAAGTGCTTTACCGATGCGGAAAAACAGCCTCGCACAAACCACTATGTTGATTTCCCCTCCTCAGGGAAAAAATAATACTCATTATAGACGACCCACATTCAGCATTGGGTGCAATCCTGGAACAAACCATCTAAGGAAGTAGGCAGTCGTTAGGATTTTCCTTAAGGTAATTGTCTTACCAAGAACGGTGACTTACTCGCAACCTTCATAGTCATTAAGCTTTTCCAAAATCAGCTCGAAACTCAAGCATTACTGGCAAGAATAAATCACAATACAATCCGGTGTACACATTTTACCAGAGGGTAGACCATGGTATTTAAAAGGAACCACCTGACAGCAGGCTAGTTGCCAAGAAATAGTTTTCCAGCGTCCGTGCTTGCCAGGATGAACATTACCAGGACCTCTTAATCACAGATGACTGTAATGCATCTCACTGGGCACAAAGGCTGCTTTGCAGATTTTCTCAAGAAAACGACATGGTTCAAGGTAATCAAACTTTTTACTGTGGTATTTGAATCCCATAGCTCCCAAGACTCTATCAGGTTCTCCCCATTTGTAGCTAATCCATTCGAAATACACACTTCGCCCCCACTGACCAATGAAGAATTTTATGGCTAACTTCGCTGGCTAAACCCTTCACAACAAACGCTCTATTGGAAAAGGCCAGTTGGCATTGAATAGAAAAAAAATCCGCGAACAAAGGCTTCCAGAGCCACGCACGAACGCAGATACTTCCATGTACGGACAGGTAAGAAGATAGCCAAGCACACCTTTGCGGAAACCATTTAGTGTGTCGTGAATGTATCTGCACAGATATCCGAGCGAGCTGCCTATGCATATGACGCAATTTAATTACGACCAGGGTTCAATTAGTAAATCGGCATTGCGATGTAATTGCAATTACACTTGACGCGTATGCGGTGAACCGAGGCAGTGCATAGAATAGCCACAAAAGCTCCGGAGCGCGGGTGTGTCCAAGGCCATCCCGGTACGCATATTGTTCGAGAACGGCACGTTTTGCTTGCATAACGGCTCAGCGGGACGCGGAACGGCCGACCAGTTACTCGCCGTTGCAGTGGAGCAGTAGGTAAGGCTAATAAAGGAACTGCAGCCAGAGGTACCACAAGCAAGTGGGCGATACAATACAGCCCGTGGGGCGGACAACCACCAATTGCAATTGTTGCAACATGTGATAACGGGAAATCGAGCCGAACAGATCCCGCATTCACTCTCAGGTGCATGGCACATTTAATGCACTCTCTATGCACTTATGCAGTTTATAGCGCGGTGTATTGAATTCATGCCGCCCATGCCGCCAACGAAAACAGCATCCGAACTGCATTCGCAGTGCATGTTATTGATGCAGTGAATGGCATTTCAAAGTGCTATCAATAAGTTATGTACCATAAATTGGACCGTGTGGATTTTCAAGCAATGTCTGTAGACCATAGAATTGCACTTGCGACATTACTGGAAACATCATCAATTATTTTTCCTTATCTTGGCAATTGCATTTGAGCTCATAAGCAGATGTCGAGGCGCTTTGTTCGCATTCAATTTTGACTTTTAATAGACCATACTGAATAGTGTCTAGTGAGAATACAGACAAAGGGGGAAGGAGAGCCCCGGATACAGTAGCGAATGTCTTAGGACTGAAGCCCGTTTTAACAAAATATTAGCTTCGGCGGAGTCGCTTTAGCTTAGCTCTTGCGTCTTTGCGACTTTTCATCTATATTGGTTTCGACGTAGATAAGCAACTACAAGGGAAGTGCGTAGGTTTTCAGCCATTGTACCATATCTATGAAGATTCGGAAAATTTCTAGGAAATGAAGTAGTTCTATCCCATATAGATATAGTTCCGCAAGCCCCATATGTGGTTTCCTTTCTTTTTATTAGAGGGGTCAAGGTCTTTCTCCAAAATAGTAGAAATAATCTATATATTAAGTTCGAAGTAATCAAAAGTGCTGGTTGCCATAAACCTCCACGTGGGGTACAGTATAGCTATAATGCGCCGGGACCTCTATTTTTAGGAACCATTGGAGATGAAACATTAAGGTTGCGAACTTTATGTTACATGTCAGGGTACTATGTCGATGTGTACAGAGTTGTCCATCAAATCGTTACACAGCTTGAGAAGGACACATGTGACATTCAACGATCTTCGAGATTGCAGAGATGGCAAATTAATGAAAGCCAAATGATCAGGATAACTAGAAAAGGAAAGGTGCATTTTAAAGTTTCGAAATCGATTCATTTGCATGGCAATACAATTATAGTAAGGGGGACCATCACACGGACGTTGACCTTTGAACCGAGATCCTTGTAAGAGGCAATCAAGACTAAAGGTTGACAATAGAAATAGTAAGCGAGTTTTGCGGGAAGGTTTTTAGTGAATAATATAATAAATAGCATATCCTCACATTAAGAGGCAAATCGGCCGAAGATGGAGCCTTGATGCACTTCCTATGAGGGAGATGCAAGCATTGAAAAAGACGCAATTTTTTTCTGACATATAAGCAAGATCCTAACCAGGAGAGATTAGTTGCTGTAAATTCACAGGGTCGGAGTGGTCAATAGAGTCGAACATTGTTCGGGGTTCCCGTCCATCAAAAATTCGCAAAGTATCCAAGTGTTACAAGGTTTTAAACAAGACATCCAATACAGATCTGAGCACCGTATTCAGGTACTATAACGACTAGTTTTTACCAATCTGATTAATATCAGCCAAAATTAGAATAGGAATGATATTCACCTGTGATCATATCTTTCTATTTAGTGACGAAACAAATTGAGGACGCTTGAGGAGCCGAACCATAAGATCAAAGTGTTTGATACTTTTAAAAAGTTCAACAGGTTACAGAGTAAAATCTGTCCAAACCCCTTCTTCCTTCCCATCTTCAACAAAATGGCTCATTAGGAGAAGAACGACTGATAGTTTCGTCGAGAGCATAGGCACGCCATTAGAAGCTGCCTTGAGAACAATGAGACGAAAAGCAGCTTCAAGGTGATATTTGCTGATATTGTTATTTGATAAACACGACGACTCTCAATGGCAAACCAGGCATATTGAAAAAAAATCTTTCTCCCATTTTTCTTTTTCTTCTCTTTTGATGAGTCCATCACCCCATTTTTAAACCGCTTCCAGGGGATGGGCAAGGCAGAGTCTGGTGAGATGCGTTTGTTATCGTCGTTGTTTTTCCTTTTAAATAAGTTTGGCTTTTTGAGTCCAAAGGGAAGGGCCCGTGAATCAAAAAAAAAAGTGGAAGCTCACTATCAAGTGAATGTACTCTCAGGGCCCGCTGAATCTTTAAAGAATGATAGCTTACCTTTTTCCCATTACTAACAGCGTATGAAATATCATAGTTAATGCAACTATTCAACAACTCGTTGACTGCAGTGAAGACATCCGAATAGAAGAGGACGACGGATTAAGAACAAATTGGTAGAAATAAACTTGGCTGTTTTCCTATTTCCAATGATGTGCTCAATGTCACAATCTGAAGCTAAATCGTCAATGCTTTCTCTGAGGAATTTGCGGCTCAGTGTCATTTTGTCTCTTTCGATTGCCTTTTTCTCTGACGAAACACCCCGAACATATAGTTAAGTGCTGTGTTATCAGCATTCCTCATTTTTAAGAAGGATACATTAAGGAAGGAAGGAAGGACACATTCCAACCCCACTCCCACATATTAGGCAGCGATCTACCTAGCCATTCATCATCACTGCCTGGAGAAGACCAAGTAAAGAGTACTTCGTCTGCTCTAAGATCTGTCCCAAGATTCTTGCGACAGACAAGCCAATAATTTGATGACCCTAATATGGTCCATTTACTAAATCTAAACGCGCCTTTTCTCCACCCAATTGTGACGGATAGCGAGGCTGCAATTTACTTCGATGGCCATTGCAACTCCGCTTTGCAAAGAATCATCATGCCATGATAAATTGTATTATATTATAGGAAGAAAACAACAAAACTGCCGAATAAGAATATCCAAGTATCTCAAGAGGCCGAACCTTGCAATCCTCCTAGTCTTTCTCCAGAGTCTCTGCTACCTACTAGTGCAGAGGTGCGACGTGGGTGCAATCAAATGCCACTGTAGAGCTGCGCGTGAATACCTGTAACATGGATGAATATTTACTCTATGGGACAACTCTTTTACAGAAGTATCAACTTCATCTTTCTAAAGACTTCAACTTTACTGTTTTCAACAAGACTTCAACTTCACTGTTTTCAATTTACCGCCATGAGGAATTTATTTATTTTACTGTGGAATAGGTCACAGCTTGCCCAGCTTGTCAACAACTATAGTTTCACGCTACTAGAAAACGTTTTGGGCAACTTTCCCAGTGCCTATGTGCTATGGTTGAAAAAGCGATCCACTGTCTAGAAGCCATTCAAACAAGGAGTGATGGCCGAAATTCAATCCGACTGGTGCAATGTTCTTCAGTAGCGAACTAGAGATGACAATGCAATTGTAGTGGGAATAAGCGCATTATTGCAACTCCTCAATATCCCCAAGGGTGTGATTGTGTCAAATTCTGACAAAGGACGCTGAAGAGTACCATCGTAGATCCTTGAATAGTTCTCCTTCAGCTTCTTGTTTTCTAGTAGTCCCTTTGGAACTATGATGTATTTGAAAATACAAAAATCAAGGGCGACATTGCACAACTAGATACGGCGAATTATTTCACTAATTCGATATCTTTAGGACTACCTGGCATCTTGGCCTATCCCATCGCTCCATCAGGCAGGGACAGTCATGTTTTTTATTCTATCATCGATATTGTATCGTTCCTAGATCACAATTCGCTACCCAGTCTTCAAGGAATACAGGAATACTGGCACGACCATTCTCTCGTTCAGTAAGAAGCTTTAACCTTATTTGAGCGAAACAGCTCTTAGAAGATATTGTTTAGGATAAGTCCACATCCACTTGATGTTGGACCGGACCAAATAGAGAGCAACTTACTCTCACGTCTTTTTGGTAAACGGATCCTTCGTTTGGGGCATGGCACCTAAGCATTCAAAACAATAATGGTTTCGTTCAGGGCAGAGGCAACTCGTCACACGCTGCCTCACCTCTGTCCTGGGAACAGCGTGACCGTGTGTGGCAACAGATGGAAAACGCTCCTTTATATATTTGCCTCTGCCCTGGATGAAACCGTTTGTCCTATAGACGCTTGGACTTAAATTGGAACTTCCAACCTCAAAAGTTAAACTTTTTAGAGAGCGTAGAGGAGTTACCTGGTAGTCCGTACTAACCCGCACTAATCCGCTTATTATAGAGTCGTTGACCCACGGTTAATTGATACAGAAACGTGAGGATGATACTACACATTGGTATACTCGAACCCGATTCAAACATTGCAAGCCCTATCGCCCCAGGTATGGCCACTACGACAACTAGTCTTTACCATTAATGTTACCCGTTGGGTCGTTACTGCTGTGGTGTGTTTGTACCTCAGAATTTTCACTTACTAATTCTGATTAGCAAGTCGTGTAAAAAACTGTTTCCCCATAACACAACAAAATAGTATTCTCGCGGCCGGAAACTGTCGAAATCTAGTCCCCATTTAGTTGGAGGTGAAATGGGATGCAACTAATGACGTACATAACCCTAATATCTCAGATATCGCTGGAAAAGGCGACCAGTCGTACACAAGCACTGAGGAAGGGAACAACTGGCTCCCGAAATATCGATATCTGCTCGTGTTATATACTCGTATATATTCAGTACAATCTAAAAGTGCAGCACCAAAAATGACGTTTCACATGCAGCTGCTGGCTTCATTAGGTATTAGACGGAGATATCAGGGAAAAGTTCCCTTCAACAATAAATCTGGCCAATAAACATTGATTAAGCATTTTATGGTGACCGTGCAATAGCCCAATATATATATGGTTTTTTCAACCAAACCAACTTTTGTACCAGTGTAAAGTAGGTTATACGTGGCAAGTATGACAAAGCCTTGAAGAAAGAGCCGGCATCGCATGCTAGGGTGAAGCTAAAATCGCTTAACGATCGTTGACCGCATTTTCTGCCTCTTTCAGGGTCACTTGTAAAATCTTCCAAGCATTAGACCAGAAGACAACGGATATGTTTTCTCCGGTTTCGAGGACCCATGTCGATGATTCTCAATTTTTTTTTGAAATTTCCTGGCAAGATTTTATGGTCCCTCCTTCGAGCTACAACATGGACAGATCATTGAAATTTCATATATGAGATGCACCCTCAAAGGATTTCGTATATCAAAATATGATGTTCAGACATTCCCAAAATCAATCAACTCTCAGAGAAGTATGTATTCATCCACTACAATGGACTGGTCAACTGTAACCTAAGCAAATTTCTGTTCAAAACCAAAGAAGATAACAGTGACCATAAATGCTTTTAGCTGGTTTCGAATCGACATTTCTGCATTTCTAAATCATAATCGATGACTGTATGGTATGTTTATTGAATTCTCAAAACTATCACCGAATATTTCTTATCTGAGTTGAAAGTTGGGGACTTTCAAAAATTCTTTCCAATTAATCATCATCATCATCAACGGCGCAACAATCGGACATCCCGGTTTTGCGCCGAGGTCCACCAATTCGATATCCCTAAAAACTGTCTGTTGTCCTGACCTACGCCATCGTTCGATTTTATCCACAACCTGACGGTCATGGGATCGTTCATAGATTTCGCCGTTATGTAGGCTACGGAATCGTCCATCCTCATGTAGGGGCCCATAAATTCTTTGGAGGATTCTTCTCCCGAACGCGGTCAAGAGTTCGCAATTTTTCTTGCTGAAAATGCAAGTCTCCGAGGAATACATGAGGACTGGCAAAATCATTGTTTTGTACAGTAAGAGCTTTGACCCTATGATGAGGCGTTTCGAACGGAATAGTTTTTGTAAGCTGAAATAGGCTCTGTTGGCTCCTAACAATCGTGCGCGGATTTCATCATCGTAGCTGTTATCGGTTGTGCTTTTCGATCCTACATAGGAGAAATTATCAACGGTCTCAAAGTTGTAGTCTCCTATCCTTATTCTTCCCGTTTGGCCAGTGCGGTTTGATGTTGTTGGATGGTTGATTGTTGGTGCTGACGTTGCCACCATATATTTTGTTTTGAATTCATTGATGTGCAGCCCAAGGACTCGCACTAATTGCCGCCTGTTCGATCTGGATGGAGGCAGTTTGTACATCTCGGGTGGTTCTTCCCATGATGTCGATATCGTCAGCATAGGCCAGTAGTTGGGTGGACTTAAAGAGGATCGTACCTCTTGCATTTACATCAGCGTCACGCATCATAATCGATATCGTCAGCATAGGTCAGTAGTTGGCTGGACTTTTCCATTAATCCCCTTCAAAAAGGAAGCGTTGGAAGGGTTGTGATAGAAAACGTAACACAAAATATTGCTAATAACTTACATATTATTGGGATCCAGGAAACGATACATCGAAAAGTTCTGGTGAAGCTAGATATAACCTGATTTAGTAAGACATTTTCGTAGCCCTTCCCCCGAAACAGACGCATAGCTCAGCAGATAGTTCAAAATGCGAGCCACGCACGCGATAATTAAATTTATTGAATGTCTTTCCTAGAAAGAGTGCGTCTTATATATACGTGGATACCCCACACATAAATGTCTGCCCATAAATTTGACACTAGTTCATTTCTCCACCAGATGCGATAATACTTTTGACACACAATGTTGAGTGATATAAAATAGCGGAAAGTTCACCTACTCATAGCCACAAGGGCTTGTTATCAGTCGACCGACTGCAAGAGATGATATCCAATGCACTACAGCTTTACGTACTCAGGATTGCATCTTTTCTGTTTATCAAAAATGCAACCAAAGTGCAACACTGCAAGCATTGCAAGTGCATATACTTTGCGGTACATGCGCGAACTGTATGCACTTAAAAAGAGCACTTGAAACATGTGTGGGAATCTCGGGCTGTGATCTGCGGTGAGAAATTCGCAATGCACAAGTGTCACCGTTGTTTGATCGACTTCGGGAGGAGTTGCAGGGTGGCAAACCCGCCGCCGTGAAGAAGAGCCGGGGGACGGGGGCGCCAAGCCACTGCTAGTGCCAACGATAAATGGCTTACACGAGTTGCATATAATGCGCATTTAAATGCTTGTTCGGAAATGCAGTTGCTGCTCCTCTACCTCCGCCGGGTGGCCGCTGCTTCTGTTGATCTTCCGATTCTAATGCATCTGCCAGCCTGGGCCCGGCCCGTTCGCAGCCAGGAGGCAAGGGTATCACCTCTAATCAATTGCAAGCCGTTCTAAGCGCACGTTTTCTATTGCACAAATGCAAAAAGCCCAAGATGCGGACCGTACACACATCCGCACTATATATCGCACGAAGATTGAAAGATTTACGGCATTAAGTTAAAATTTCAGCAGCACTATTTAAGAAAGATTGCGTTTTAATCGAAACGGGAACAATTTGCTCCAGTATGCAATCGCACTCGGACAATGCAAACAGGCCGCGGCCAGGCAGGCGCTTGCACCACGCGCATTTTTCCCCGCTGCAATAAATTGAACTGCACTCGATAAGGTGAAAGCAATTACAATAAGTTACGTATGTACAATGAGTGTAGCAATGTACGTTTGGTTGTGTGGGGATTTGTGCACGAGTAGCGCCTTTATCTGTGCAGTTGCTCCGTTTCTTTAGTTTGTTTGAGATCACGATGCGATAAAGCGTAGGAATGCAATTATCACGATAATAGCCTGGTTCGCTTGGAAATATTTGTGCAGAGCATATTGGAAGGTTTAACGTGTTCCGCCTTGGATAACACACAGTACACATTGGACAATCCGAAGTAAACAGGACGACGAGTATCTATTTCATGCGCCTTTTACTTCCCTCCTCCACTATCGGCAATTATGTGTACGCAAACACTCGACTGTCTGCATCTACTTTATTTACTTATTCATCCAATAAATAGAATGATCAAATAAATTATTGCATAAGACCACAGTTACTGGATAGCACACACGCTCCTTATGCGGAAGTTGGGACAAGGTCAGATTACTAAACGCACTACGACGCCCAGAATCTTTGTCGGCGAAGGAGAAGATAACATTATGTGAGTTCCACTAAAAGTCCTTTAAATTACTTACGCTGTGCCAGTTTAGATTTGAAGTAACACTCTCCCCAAGCGGGGGGGGGGGGGGATGCAATACATGTCCTTGCATTATTTGTAGAGCAAGCACGCATCATGTAAAGTCCTTCGGTGCTTGAAAAATGGAAAATTGATGTAAGAAGAAAGGCTTTTAAAAGAATAGAAAGTAACGAGACAGCCTTCTTTGAACTGACTCGATGGTAGAGGCATCTGGAGATTCAATTAACGATGCGCAGATGCGGTCCACGATATGAGGTCATCAAAACGCCATGGAGGTGAAATGTGAACATCTATGAAGAAAAGCCTTTAATAAGGAAATAAGGGGTAACCAGTCAATCTACTGGTGGCAATCTCCAGATCAAATTTTAATCTAAAAATATTGTGAATGCTTTCACTGTTGTCTATGATTATTATTAAGGCCCTTATAGCCCTGGTGATCCCATATCTGCGACAACTTCGTAGGCTAAATCCAGTTAACAATCTAAGGTGACAAGAAAGATGATGACAAACGACCGATAGATTCTGTTGTCATAAGCAGTCACGGAAAATGGTACTACGCCTTCAAGCAGTTCAGAAAACCCAGATCTGCACGAATCAGATTTAGGAAAGTTATGTATGCCATCGAATTGGGAATCCTCGAAGCTCACAATCTACACATGAATAATATGCTTTTGGTTTCGTCAAAGTTTATGAAAAGCGCGGAGGTTTTCACAGAAGGTGTCCGCAGACAATTCCTTGCAAGATTGATTTCAGGAGATCAGTAGCAATGAACCTCTATCAAGCAAACGTAGCAATCACTGAAATTCTGCATGTCTGATTTCGAAGATAGGCCAACAAAACGCGTTTCAAATAAAAATGGCACTAAATAAAGCGGAGATCCTCCCAACTCCTTCTTCTTCAGGTATTCAAGGGAGCGTATTTTAACTTTCCCTCTGTCTAACTGATGTATATTTTACTGCAACAGATGCAGGAAATTTTTCAGGCTAAAAATTTGTCCATTTTGCTTGGGTCCTCGGTTAATCCCAGAAGAGATTTAATCTGGTTCTTCTGCTACCGAAAACGATATCCAAATCATGTTTTTGCAGCTTTCGTTTTCGCAAACAGAAGGCTGCAATGCTTTTTTCCTTTTTACGCTGTTCAGCTTGATAGGTGCTTGTCGATGAAGAGTCCTTTTACGTTTCTCGATCAAATTGTCTGGTCGGCGTACTCAATTTCAAGAATATGTGTAGTCTCTTCATTATGCTCTCTGATGATGAGGAAGCGTAGAATAGGACGGATCGTTTGGTTGAAAAAATGGGCCTGTGGATATCTAGGTTAGCTAGCCTCTCTTTCGTATCTCCACGGTCAATTCTATATTTTCATCATCATCGTCAAGGGCGCAACAACCGATATCTAGATCTAAGTCTTGGCTTGCCTTAATAAGGAACTCCAGACATCCCGGTTTTGCGCCGAGATTCACTAATTCGATATCCCGAAAAGTTGTCTGGCGTCCTGACCTACGCCATCGCTAGATCTCAGGCAGGGTCTGCCTCGTCTTCTCTTTCTACCATAGAAATTAACCTTATAGACTTTCCGGGTGCCATCATCTTCATCCATACGGATTAAGTGACGCACCCACCGTAATCTGTTGAGCCGGATTTTATCCACAACTTGATGGTCATGGTACCGCTTATAGATTTCTTCGCCATGTAGGCTACGGAATAGTCCATCCTCATGTAGGGGGCCAAAAATTCTTAGGAGGATTTTTCTCTCGAACGCGGCCCAGAGTTGACAATTTTCCTTGCTAAGAACCCAAGCCTCCGAGGAATACATGAAGACTGGCAAGATCATTATCTTGTACAGTAAGAGCTTTGACCCTTTGGTGAGATGTCTCGAGTGGAACAGTTTAGGTAAGCTGAAATAGACTTTGTTGGTTGCCAATAGCCGTGCGCGGATTTCATCATCATAGCTGTTAGCGGTTGTGATTTTTAACCTTAAATAGGAGAAATTATCAACGGTCACAAAGTTGTAGTCTCCTATATTTATTCTTCCTGTTTAACCAGTGCAGTTTGATGTTATTGGTTGGTTGGTTTTCGATGCTGACGTTGCCACCATATACTTTGTCTTGCCTTCATTGATATGCAGCCCAAGATCTCGCGCCGCCTTCTCGGCCTGGATGGAGGCAGTTTGTATGTCTCGGGTCGTTCTTCCCAGGATGTCGATATCGTCAGCGTAGGCCAGTAGTTGGGTGGACTTAAAGAGGATCGTGCCTCTTGCATTTACCTCAGCATCACGGATCACTTTCCCGAGGGTCAGGTTGAAGAGGACCCATGATAGGGCATCCACTTGTCATAGATCGTTGTTGATGTCGAATGGTCTTGAGAGTGATCCTGCTGCTTTTATCTGGCATCGTACATTGGTCAGGGTCAGGGTAGTCAGTCTTTTCAATTTCGTCGGGATATCCAATTCTCTCATGACCGTATAGAGTTTTACCCTGGCTATGCTATCATAGGCAGCTTTGAAGTCGATGTATAAATGGTGCAACTGATGTCGATATTCCAACAGTTTTCCATCGCTTGCTGCAGAGAGAAAATCTGTTCTGTTGCTGATTTGCCTGGAGTGAAGCCTCTTTGGTATGTTCTGGGCCTATGGGGCTATCCGACCTAGCAAGATAGAGGAGAATATCTTATAGATGGTACTCAGCAACGTGATACCTTTATAATTGCTGCACTGTGTGATATCTCCCTTTTTATGTGTGAGACAGATAATGCTGATGATTGATTCGCTGTCCCATACCTTGAGCACAAGTTGATGAACCACTTGGTGTAACTGGCCGCCTCCATATTTAACCAATTCGGCTGTAATTCCATCGGTTCCTGGCGACTTTTAAGTCGATGAATTGCACGGAGTGTTTCTCCTATACTTGATAGTGGCAGTATTTGTCCGTCGTCTTCAGTTGGCGGGACCTCTAACTCGCCGATGTTCTGGTTGTTCAGTAGTTCATCAAAGTACTCAACCCATCGTCCAATATGCCCATTCTATCGGAAATCAGATTTCCCTCTTTGTCTCGGCAGGATGAGCATCGAGGTGTATAAGGTTTCATCCTGCTGACTTGCTGGTAAAACTTCCGCGCTTGGTGCGGCTGCTTCCTGTACTCTTCGAGTTCACAGACTTATTGGTTCTCCCAGGTTTCCTTTTTCCGTCTGTGAAGTCGTTTCTCCGCTCGACGGAGTTCGTGATAAGCCTTTGCGCGTGCCCGCGTCCTTTCAGAATGTAACATTACTCGGTATGCGGCATTCTTCCGTTCCGTTGCTAGCTTACATTCATCGTCAAATCAGCCGTTTCAACTTTTCTTGCTGCTGAGGCCAAGTATCTTTGTGGCCGTATCAATGGTAACGTTTTTCGAGTGGTTGTGAAGATCATTTGTTGATGCTTCATCTCCAGGATCTCTATTGACTGTGGTTATTGCGTTTCCCTCTTATAGGTGTCGCGGAGGGGTGTGTTGTGGATGGCTTCACCTGATTGTCAGAGGGGATTGTAGGTGGTGTCGTAATTCGAGCCCGGAGCACTATGGCAACGAGATTGTGGTCCGAGTCTATATTGGCCCCCCTATATGTTCTGACAAAATCAACCGACCGAAATCAACAGGTGGTCAATTCGATTGAAAGTGGTCCCGTCTGGAGAGGCTCACGTATGTTTGTGGACCACTTTCCGCGCAAACCAGGTACTCCCAACAACCATTTCGTGTGACCCTGCTAATTGAATAATCCGCAGTCCATTATCATTTGTATTTTCGTGTAAGCTATGGGAGCCAACGTATCGCCTGAATACGGGCTCCTTCCCTACTTGGCTGTTAGAATCCCCAAGAATGATTTTGATATCATATCAAGCTTCGAGAGTTCGTTCTATTGCCTCGTACAAGATATCCTTCTCCGACTCTGCGGTCTCCTCTGTAGGGGCGTGAACATTAATGAGGCTTATATTTCTTTTCAAAACCGATAACAGCAGGTTTCATTTTTTGGCTGATTAAGAAACCTACTCCGAGCACATGGTTTACTGGATGTCCACTATAATATATGCTGTAGCGGTTCCTCTCCAGGAAACCAGTGCCTGCCCAACGCATCTCCTGTAACGCTGTTACATCAGGCCTATATTGGGACAGGGTATCGGTTAGCTGCTCATCAGCTTCATCTCTGTACAGGGAGCGCACGTTCCATGAGAAAATGCAAATCGTTAATCCGTTGTCGTTGCCTTGTTCGTCGTTGCAAAATGTATCTTGTCCGAGGCTCCTTCTATGGCTTCGTAACATCGGTTTTACGTGTAGGGTTGTCAGCCCTACCCAACCCCCAAACCGAAGGACCAGTTGGTACATTTTGCCCCGTTTTTAGGCGGGGGAGACTCGCCGTCATCCTTCTCCGTCTGCCGTTTTTCATAAAGAAAGAACTCCCAGCGATCACCACGTGGAAGTGGAGATAGGGTTTGGTAGTAGAGCTGTTGGTGTTGGTTCAGCAGACGTTTCCCAGATTTCATGTTCCATCGTGTGTACCAATCCACGTTTCGCCCTGGGACCTATACTACCCTTTGAGCGAACTCAGATACTATTTAAAAATGTAGTGAAATGTTTCTTCCATCTCGGAATTTTTAACCAGAAAATTGAACAATTATGACTCTCAACAATTTTCCTTTTTGATTCCCGAAGTCGAAGTCGTTTTTATTTGCAATCACAACTGCTTCATTGCTAAGTATGGAGTGTACTTGTTAGCCAAGAAGATCTTACACTGAAGGAGGGATCAAATGGTTCCCAAAATATAGTACATATATAATATTAAATATTTTAGCCTAGACTGGAAAGAATTTCCTTAATTAGCAACTGCTGTTTAAGCCATCATTTTGGGTTCCCATGGTAGTGGTCAATTGAACCTTAAGGGGCCATCCCGTGTGTCAGATCCGCAGAATGGATTTTTTTTGTATCAATTGTATCTATAATAGATATAGTGTAGAATATATGGGCAATTTGATTTTTTTATGTTCGGAGTTATTCGGAAATTACGTGATAAGTCACATGCTACATTTATGTCGATCGCCGTATGAAAGCTCGTATTTATCGGTCCGAATGACGTTCGAATGACTTCGCTAAAAGGACAAGAATTAAAGCCAAGGCTGTACATGCGTTTCTTCAAAAACCTATGGACTAGGTATAGCAGATTAATGATCAGTTAAGGCTTTATGGCTTACGCTTACTTTTTTTCTCTAAGATGATCGCAGCGCCCTCTAACGTGGCAGCAGAAAAACACCTTTTTTGGAAATGGATATATAAATTGCTCTGTATTTCAATAACGAACTATGTGATCGGGCTGGAAAAATTGCTATGCACGCTGAAGATATTAGTAAATCTATGGTGAAAAATTCGTATTCGCATCTTTCTCCAGTTCTTCACAGAAAATTTCTTAAAAAAGGCAAAAAAACCGCCCCCTTAAGACCTTTACGGTCTTCGAGCATAATCAGTCAACATTTATGTCAGAGAAGATGCAACCTTTTGGCGGCTCTGCACGGAAAGCTGTATGGTCAGAAAAACCCATGATGTACTTGGCGGGCTGACATTCAGGACATACTCAAACCTAAGGCTCAAAGCCGATTTGGCTGTTACTAAAAAGCAGGATAATCACGCAAATAGCTGACATGGCATGTCACGAGTTACTTGGTATCAGCTCTTCGAATATGGCTACAAAAACCATGTTAAGTGTACCGAACTGCTCAAACTGACTCAGAGGGGATTTCAGCAAAGATTGCCGAAGAATACCTACCGAAAAATGTTTCATGAAGCTCGAAAATAATAGCAAAGGATGTCGACACATTAAAGATAAAATCTAGAAAAATTCGAGACTTTACGGAATTACGCAACGATTTGTTTTGCTAATCAAAAGGAAAGTCTTTGTGGGGGTATTGCCCTGAATAAGCTCTTATTATGACTATCTTTGCAAGAAAAAAGTTTCCTGTTTTTTAAGTCCTCATCCTCAGATACACACGTATGAGGCATATACATATCGAAGTAGAGATGACAACAGGTTTGCGTAAATTCCCATCAATATATGAATGAAACGCTGAGAGTAGGCCAGTCTATTCACACTCAAGTTCGTTCCGGCCGAATGATTCTGCATGCAAAGGCCGCGGTTGAATTTACGTAACAAACATTTAAAGTTTAATTTCACTAAAAAACGTTGCAAACAATTAGCTGAGAAGGAAAAAAGTTGATTCCAGTAAATTGCTTCTACCGCAAGGTATGGAAACGAATTTAGAGGAAAATCGCTTGGAAATGAATTTGTGGACAAATTTCCATATTCGCACACAAAATGGGAGCTCAAAGGAATGTGAGAAGGTAAATGCATAAGTTCATATTATATCTTTAGATAGAACGCATTTGTACATACAAAGATGCCAGCAAATGCAATCTGAAAGTTACCCACTAGAATAGTTTGCAATTTTCATTTCCCTTTCACATCTCGCACTCACGGTTGTACGTATCTTTTTCATATAAAATCATCATCAAACCATTTTCAGTTACAATTTAGGCCTATCTCAGAGGCGACCTTCTCGTATGCCACAATCAATTAGATTAAACAAATCTCAAACGAGCGGAGGAAATCCCCAATTATCTGCAGTAACTATTTAGTAGTCCACAGTTTACTGAGTTTACTATACTTTTCGCAAAAAAAATGCGTCGGGAAAGGCAATTTGATTAGGTACGTGCCGAGGAAGGAAATCTGTTTAAATTCTAATTGAAGCTTTCCACTTTGCCTATTAACTCTAAGCAAATGAATTTTCGCTAGAGATCAGCATTTATTTATAGAGCGGGAGGGTTTGTGCATTTTGTTTTGAGTAGTTTTCCGAAATTTGCATTATTCATGGTTGTGAGTTCCGTAAGATTTTTAGAATTTTGTAAGTGCTATTCTGTGGAACGCAATCAACCGTTGAAAAACTATTTTCGACAAGAAAATTGCAGTTGGCATGTCATGAGGCTCAAATATCCACTCCAATAAGTGTGTAGGTACGGATGGAAACGTGCATAGTTTGCCAAATATCGACCTTCAAATGGAAAGCACATGAACTTTTTGTGTAGTTCACCAGAGTGCATAGAACTCGGCTGGTATTTTTAGATAAATCTATTACATTTGATTCGACATCTCAGTTTGATACAAAGAATTTAGTCATGAAATATTTCACAATATTTCAGATACATGCAGATTGAAATTCACTTTGATCCATGAATAAAATAGAGGAAGACATTTAATATACTTACAAAGTAAAAGAAAATTGTCTATAAACTATTTTGAAAAGCTAGACAGTTTTCCCATATTTCCACGTCTTTTGGATGGAAGGAAATTTTAATTTCAAATGCTTTCTCTACGGAAAAGAACCCCAAAAGAATTCACAAACAAATAAAGAAGCATCTTTGCCTTTATAAACCGTTCAAAATTAATAATTTGTATAATTGTCCTGATTTATATAAGTATGGTTGCCCTTCACCTCTTAGTGGGGTGTAGCGCGTCAACCACACCTACGCGTCATCGCTCGCAGTCACTTGAAATGCGTTTCAGTTTCACCACGACGCCCCGAGACGCTCGCATTCGTCCTCTGCTGTACTGTACTTTACTGTACTGCGAGAGTGGATTCCAACTGCCTAGCATAGCCCGCAATGTAATTGTCGCCCCTCCTTAAAGTGTGACCTATCCACTGCCACTTTCGTCTTTCGATCACATCGCACACGAGCGCCAAGCCTGTGCGCCGAACAAGTTCTTCGTTTGAGATAGTATCAGGCCAGGGAACTCCGATGATACGACGCCAACAGGTATTGTTGAAAGCTGGGAACGTTTGAGCAACAGTGAAGTCCACTTTCCATGTTTTTCTCCCATATAGCAATACAGAAAGAACACTAACAAGGAACAGTCTTAACTTATCTGATCTTAGTGTTGAGATAACTGCGTGGAGTAGAGTGAAGTAAGTAGTAGGTTTGGTACACGCAAAATTTTCAATAATGAAGTAAGAGAGACTGAAGTGTCTAAAAGAACCACCGCTACGTTCTTAAGCCTGGTAAGTGTATGTAGAAGCATCCAAGCGCGAATCGACGGAGCGTACCTTTGTGGTATCAAATATTAGGCGCAGACTTCCTGTGTTACTATAGGCTGCTGGTGGATATGCAGCGGAGATTCCTGAAAGACCCCACGCCCTCTCTTAAATCGTCAGGAAAAAAATCAATCTGCGCAAACAACACTCTTTCCCCTTTACGAGGACGTTGTCGACTCACCCATTCGCGTACTCCTCCAAAACTATCGGAACATTATTACCGAATGTAATATATCTAGGAGTCCATATAACTGAGTGGTTAGAGCACAAGGCTGTCGTACGGAAGGTCGCGGTTCAAGTCTCGCTGGCGACAGTGGGATTTGTATCGTGATTTGACTTCGGATACCAATCGATTCAGCTGTGAATGAGTACCTGAGTTAAATCAGGGTAATAATCTTGGGCGAGCGCAATGCTGACCACATTGCCTCCTACAGTGTTCTGTAGTGTACCGTTACGGTCTTGAATGAAGTGCTCTAACACACAAGGCCCTGATCCAATATGGATTGTTGTGCCAACGATTATTATTATTAATATATCTAGCCAATTAAGCACGATGTTCAGCGTCGCATCAACACTACTGGGTGCCTAATCTTCTCGAAGGTGCGTCCTTTAGCACCGCAAAAGCTGGCTGTTCCGAGAAAAGAGTTTGAGCAACTACTTAAGCAGGGTATATACAAACTTTCCAACAGCATCTCCACTTTATCTCTTCCTCTCTTCGATATCCCATTCTACTCATCCAGCACTGATGACCGTGGGGTTTCTTCTCAAAACAGTTCAATCCCGCACAAAGGAATTACATCTCCTATGATCGTGAATTATTAGCCGTGTATCTCAGCATCAAGTATTTCTGTTTTCCCTTGAAGACAGACCGAATGCATGGACCATAAGCGTCTAACTTTTGTCTTAAGGTAGAAGCCCGACAAAGCGTCCCTTGTCAATTCAGCACATAACCTACAATAGTCAGTTTACATCGCACATTGAACATCTGTCTGCTAACGCTTTGCCTCGGATTCCGCGCTTTGATCTTTTTGCCGATCAGAGACCAGGGAATGCAATTTAACTCTATTTTCTTCTCAAAGCTCGGAAAGCTTGAAGTCTGCACTCACGTTCTGGCGAGGACTGATGCCACCCGGAAGCCGCTGCAGCCCTCAGACAAGCGTACCTATAAGATCGTCCGGCGTGGAAAGCACGTTCAGTTTGGACGTCGGTGGGAAATCCAAGACGATCACCTTAGACAGGCTTTTGCCCAGGAGGCGCATCACGCAAAAAGGAAGCGTGAGCGCTGCGTACGTTTTGTCCACAAGTGAACCACACCCGAGTGGTCACGCTGCTATTATAGTTTTCTCGACGAAACCCCTCTGTTTCAGCGGTAGACCGAGAGCTGTGACGAAGTGATGCCCGCCGACGGCCAAAAAGAGAGCGGGCGGCCACGAGGCCGGTGAAAAAGTTTCAATAGTTGGCAATGTGAAAAATGACAGAATATTTTTCTTAGTTTTTCGCAATCACCAGGGCGCTAACATATATTGGAATTGATTTTAATTTGCTCACCCGTGCGAAAAAAATAGTCCTATTTTTTAACAAATTATGCCACTTGTTTTTTATAACTGAGAATCTCAACACGCGCACCTCAAATGCAGATCCGCAATTACCCCTCCTCATGGGAAAATGAGCATTGTTGAGTTTTTGTTAAACATACCTTAGCTACGTTCCTAGATGTAGAGAAATAGTACAACAATTCAGTACCAAAGCCTTAATGGCTTTGGAGGAGGCTCTAACCATAATAGATTTAACGGGCTGTCCATGCACTTGGCCAGAGCTGTGAGTCGAGAGACGCCCCAGGATAATGGCCTACCGAAGCTTTGGTTGCAAGTTATGAACCAAATTCCAAGTATACAGAATTAGGGAAGGAGTGAAGGTGGTGGTGGTGAATAATGACATTGCTGTCATAGATGTTTCCCTCACTTATCATTGCGAGCGAGTTGAGAAAGGTGTGGCTATAAGCTGCAGCATTCGAACCAATAAAACCAAATCGGAGTGGACGCGATTAATTGGATTTCACCTGCCATGGCTAAACGGAAGAAAAACTGTCACTTTCCTCCAACGTTAAGAATCTGGATGTCACCTGGGATCCTACATTAAATTGGAGATAAAAGGTGGAACTTAGGGTTAATATGGAACCTCCGGCCGAGTTTTATTCTTTATGTAAACATAGCCGTGATCCGTTTCATCCTAGCATAAGTTCTATTGTGTAGTGGCCGGCGCTGAGCAGAAAATACGATATTACCAATCTTCTTAATAGACCTGCTTGGCGAATGGCTTTAATGTACTCGTGCACCGTGATTTGCAGTCGGATTTCGGGAATCTAGATACTTTCCAGCCAACCCCTATAGCCATCGTAGTATCCTAAGTGAAATACTTAGAGAGCTTTGAGCATTTCTAACAGACCACGCCACATACAAGCTGAGCTTCAGGAGGAATTCCGCGGTGGGTTTTCCACTAAGGTAAAATAGAGGACATCGGGACAACGGACCGATATTCTTTGTCGACGGATCAAGAATGCTCCCCACAATCGGAGCTGAAATATCCTCCCATTCGCACAGTGCATTTCGTGCACCAGGAACTCGTACTCGATTCGATCCTCAAACACAACTAGTTCCTCTGATCGACAGCCAAGCGACGATGTCTGGACGGCACGTTCAAAGTCCTTGGAACGTAGGGGCCAATGAGCAGGCCGATGAATTAACTAGGGGGCTCCGCTCTTGTTATCCCTTTGGTGGGCCAGTCTACGTCCCGCTGGGGACTATGGTGGACACAGTCTATTCGTACTAGCTGACAGTCGATGACTCACTAAGTGTAATATGTCAAGGAAGATCTGGTCTTCGTACAACAAAATTGGGTCAAGAGATCTTCAGGGCCGGACGTGCGCAAACGTATATAGAATAACGAGGCACCATGCAGCTGGACCCGGTATAAGTATACAATTCACATTGAGGAAATTGCGGAGACGAAGGGAAGATTCTCAGGCATTTCTTTTCCTCTCACTAAAACCAGGCTACGGACACTAGATAAACACTGATAGACGGTGAGTCACGGTCCTAAGAATTCGTGCCATTAAAACGACACAGCATAACGCTATATGGACTCTTCGGAGCTTATATTTACTTTCTTACCCTACTGCACTGCCCAAAATAGACGTCAATCAAAAATGGAAGACTATGAATTGACAATCAACCTTTTCGTGGAGAAGAAAGTGAAGTTCTTCACTTGTATGCTTCACTCGGCAAAAACTACCGCCATCGTGGCGTAGATCCACACACAAGATATCGACAAGACTGGGAATTAATTAATATTGAAGCCACCTCCAAGTTAGTACACGTCACAACTTCCTACTGCTCCGATCAATTCCCTGATCTTTACAAAGCCTCTGCTATAAAATCGTTCTCTGCGACCAACGGCGGTCAGCTGAGAAACCATGGGAATGCGACTTGAAATACCCAGCTTCACTACATGAATCTCCTTTTGTGCCAATTTGCTTCGAATTTTTCGTTCCTTAAACCTTCCGAATGTCAAATTCTTTTCCGTGTCATTTTTCCTTCAATTTTCTTCCGTGGTTCTCTTTTATATTTCCAATACCGTTCTATCTGTGTTAAAACTTTCATCAGGGAAAATTCTAAAAGCTGATCCTCACCGTCAAAAATTTCACTAACCCCTCTTTTTCAACCGAAGTACTGCACTATCCCCTGAGTCTACTTGCGCCAAAAAATACCATCTGCCTCCTTTACCTATCTCTTATTTTCGCAGCGCTACCTATCACATGGACAATACCACCACCATAATTGTTCTTACCCATCTAATTGTCAAAGCGACAATACCTAGCACAATAACAACAAAGCTAAGCAAACATTTTGACTCAGACCAAATTGTTTAGGACGCTAGTAAATGTAGTACATTTCCAGAATGGTTATTCCATAGATTGAAAAGAGCAAGAATCAGAGATTAAGACCTTAGGGAGGCTAAGAGCGCCGGTAGTGTTGAACAATAGACTTAACTGAGATAGGCTACGCTCGGTAGCTGTGTTGTGGTATTTTTGAAGAGGTGCAAGAGCGCGTGGGTCGGTAATGTCTTTGAAAATGGTGGATAGAGGGGATGGGCAGGTGGAGGTCATTCCTGATGACGTAAGGTGGTGGGATCGATAAGGGAACAGTGTTGCATATCCACTAACAAACCATAGTGGCACAGGAAGTCTGTGCCCAAGACGAGACTGCTAACATCCGTTATAATAAAATGTCACGAATACGTTCGTTGAAGTCCTAAACTCAGGTCTGATGAATTTTTTGTCGCCAATTTCAAAGCCTTAGTCGTTACTCAATGATGCTTGGATAGAGGCAGAACCGCATCTTCAGTGCCTTTATCAATGAAATAGTTGCATCTGCTCAGGGGGTCGTAAAGGGAAAGATCACGTAGTGTTGTGCTTCGAGAGTACCCTACAGAAGCCATTGCAATCACAAAGATTGGAACAAAGCCGGCCCCACCGTATCCCCAGCCTGATGCATCATTTCCCTAAGGTGGGTGTCAGATCGCTCAGCGTGAGTTCTGTCAGTAAGTGGTTCAGCTTGGTTGTCTCACTTACTCACAGATGCCGTATTAGGTGCTCATTTAACAGGTAAGACGAGCCCTGCTCCAACACCTCGAAGACGAATCCAATGGATTCTTCTTCCAAAAAGACCAGATACCACGCTGGCCACCGCGAATTGCGCCTCGAGCTAGCGGAACCACACCCCCAGACTCTTGCGCCATAAAGGTAGTATGCGTACGGTCAAATATGAGGTGCCGAAATCACTGCATTTGTCATTCTCGCTCCCCAACTCCTTCGGCGCAGCCTTACCGCTAAATCCAACGCCGCTCCAGTACTCCCCTGCAGGTAAATTCGCTCAGCGATGGTTTCGTACAAGAAATGAGATGAGGCAACTCATCACACATTGCCTCAATTATGTCCTGGGAGCAGCGTGATCGGAGCGATTAAAACTTCTACACTTGTAAAACATAACATGAGGGCGAATTTAAACCTTTTACGCTGGTTTTAATTTGCACTAGTTCGACCGAAGCTAGATTTTTTGTTTCAAGATTGACCGACTGCCCCGCCATCCACTTATTGTTAGACCAACTCCAGTAGGATGAGGAGGTGTAGTCTCTTCCACAATCTAAGAATTGGGAAAGATAGGAATCCTGAATAGGCTATGTTGCTATGAACGCAGAAGAAAATGGAATTTTTAGTAAGTTATGTATTCATTCATTCATTCAATCAGCAACAGATCAGATTTTCTCTCTGCGGCAGGCGATGGAAAAACTGTTGGAATATGGACAACAGTTGCACCATCTTTTCATCGACTTTAAAGCCGCCTATGATAGCATAGCCAGGGTAAAACTGTACACGGCCATGAGAGAATTCGGTATCCCGACGAAATTAATAAGACTGACTAGGCTGACCCTGACCAATGTGCGAGGCCAGATAAAAGCAGCAGGATCACTCTCAAGACCATTCGACATCAACAACGGTCTACGACAAGGGGATGCGCTATCATGCGTCCTCTTTAACCTGGCCCTCGAGAAAGTGATCCGTGATGCTGAGGTGAATGCAAGAGGTACGATCCTCTTCAAGTCCACCCAACTACTGGCCTATGCTGACGATATCGACATCATGGGAAGAACCACCCGAGACGTTCAAACTGCCTTCATCCAGATCGAGCAGGCGGCGCGAGATCTTGGGCTGCACATCAATGAAGGCAAGACAAAATACATGGTGGCAACGTCAGCACCGAAGACGAATCAACCAACAACATCAAACCGCACTGGTCAAACACAAGCACGAACAAGAATAAGGATAGGAGAATACAACTTTGAGACCGTTGACAATTTCTCCTATCTAGGGTCGAAAATCACAACCGATAACAACTACGATGATGAAATCCGCGCACGGTTGTTGTCAGCCAACAGAGCCTACTTCAGCTTACAAAGACTGTTCCGCTCGAAACGTCTCACCATAGGGTCAAAGCTCTTACTGTACAAGACTATGATCTTGCCAGTCCTCATGTATTCCTCGGAAACTTGGGTTCTTAGCAAGAAAAATTGCGAACTCTTGGCCGCGTTCGAGAGAAGAATCCTCCGAAGAATTTTTGGCCCCCTACATGAGGATGGACGATTCCGTAGCCTACACAATGACGAAATCTATGAGCGATACCATGACCGCCCGGTTGTGGATAAAATCCGGCTCAATAGGTTACGGTGGGCGGGTCACTTAATCCGTATGGATGAAGATGATCCCACCCGGAAAGTCTATAAGGGCAATATCTATGGTAGGAAAAGAAGACGAGGCAGACCCTGCCTAAGATGGAGCGATGGCGTGGGCCAGGACGCCAGACAGCTTTTAGGGATATCGAATTGGTGGACCTCGGCGCAAAACCGGGATGTCTGGAGTTCCTTATTAAGGCAGGCCTAGACCGGATACCGGTTGTTGCGCCGTTGATGATGATGATATGTATTCATAGAAACTTCTGAAGAGATTACCATACTGGTGGCTACAAATTCTCAGACTAAGTAATTTTTCGCTAGAAATACTAGGGCCTACTGGAATGTAACTTTCTTCCTAACTACCAGAAGTTTTTTTGGAAAGCTCCACTACTATAGTCATCTGAATTCCTTGAGTAACTTTAACCTTCAGTCCTGCATATTAGAGATCCAAGGGAATCTCCAAAATTCACGAAGTGTGACACTTCTTATCGTTGATGTATATACCTAAGGAAGCACAGTATTTTTTTTAGAAAGGATATTGTTGGCTTCTCACTGAGAATTTGGCTTATTCCAGACCATGTACTGGTCTCAACAAAAAAGTCGAATGCATCGATGAAGTTTCCTCCAGTGTCATAATGACACAACCCACTGTCTAAGGGAAGCCACTTAAAATTGTTTGGGTGCTAAAGCGCAGGCTCACAGGTGCCATGATTGTATTCGCAAGAACTATAGATTTATCACACATTTACCTTGACCCAAGAAAATATGGTCCTGCCAAAATAAAATCCAAGTTGATGAATGCCAAATACTTGGCTGCGGTATCTAAAACAGATGGTCCAGGCTTTGAGTGGCAGATCACTTGTGATTATATACTTTAAAGTCATCCGAAGCTATGGAACCACACAAAGTTATAACTTCTGATGTTCGTACTGCGGTAAAAGGATGCAGTTGCACAATTAGCATGTTACAAATCCCCAGTATTGATAATCTCTCACCTTCAGTATATTCTGTAAGATAGTGAAGGAAAAGCACCAAATTAGCAGAATTAACAAGCAGACACGATTCCTTGCAGAATTTCCTCTTTCAATCAGTTGAGAAGTGAACGTAAATTCTGTGAAGACGCATCGCTGTTGCACCAAACGGCAATACCTTTAGGTTTTATCTTTTGCTACGCATGTTGTAAGATAAATGTGAGAGATGATTACACACTGCAGTAAGAAAGCCATGTTTTGAAAACACTGAGCTATGTACATATTCGTGGCACTGATTCATATCAGTCCTCGATTATGCCGTGAAAGACTTATCACCGCGCAAATCACCTTGGATAGTTGAATAAATTGCGCACAGTAAAAGGTATCGATTAGATTCATTGCTCACGTTATAATTATTATCTTGAATCGAACTAGGATCTTCCTCTCACCGAGGAAAATCTACTTTCCAATCATATAATTTACGTTTGTTACAAATTCCTGGCTAAATTTGTAGCTGCCATCGCGATACGCACATCATTCTCCGACGCCCACATCCTTCAATTAACAATGTTGCTACCTTAATTACCTTTGACTAGAAAATAACCGTCCATCGACAGTTTCTTCCAAGTTCATCAATTTGATTTTTCTTCGTAGATAATTGGAATTCTCTAGGCTCCCGAAGCGTGGATGCATGGATGTGTGTGCACGATGGTCATCAGGCATTTCATTAAGACGCAAAGTGCCAAACTAGGTGCTACACTGCACCTACATGCTATGCAACGCAGTGCAGAGGATGGTATATGGTCTGTTGTTGCACTATTGGTAATTGATGAGATGTCTTGAAGAGGTTTCTCCTCACCGGACTTATGCTTCCATAGGAGTTTCGGGCCATATGCACGGAAAACGTATTCCTTTCCCTGCATATCTAGTTCGAGCACAAATTACCTTCCGTTCAATTACATTTTCGCCATCCGGGGATTTGAAGTGGGTAACACCTTTGTAGGGTTGATCGGTTATAATGGGAATGCAAGTATCGACACTTTCGAAGATATTTTGCTGCGTGGGACCTGCTCAGATAATAGGGCATCAATGCGTTATTATTATCAGCCCGGGGCAAAGGTCCCAACCTGCGGGAAGGTCTCCCAAAAATAAGACGTTCTAACCTCGGTTTTGTGAGTATGAGCGCACTGACAGCATTTCTTCCTACGTAGTTAACAAAGGGTGACACAGATAGAATATTGGAAGGGAGGAGCCTATTGTTGCTGGGCTTGGATTAGCTGAAAAAGTTCGTTTCAAATTTTAAATTCGACGGAAATTGCTAGTTATCGCGGCTCAGATTTCAGCTGGTGTGAGGGTCGAGTTGGTTCAACGCCAGCCTGCCTCTTTCCCCTAATTTGAATCCCGGTTCATCATGGATGAAAAAGGCGCCTCCTGTTTTCACTTTGCAATTCCCATGATTTGGGTGACTCACTTCATCAGTGTGGATTCTTCTGGTGAAAGATAAAACTGATTGTCGCGTTACAACAATGGTGTAACTACTAAGTCATCCGGAAAGAAGTGGAGAAGCACGAAATTTTAAGGGAAACGCTAACAATGCTTCCAAATGCCCTGACTTATTTTAGCTGAGGCCTATGCAATTTTCCATTAAAATTTGAGTGAAGATGATATGTACATGTCGAGTGTACTAAAAATTGCACAGCTCAACCTCACCGGACATTGTTGAATGAGGGAAGGAAACAGTGCAGTCGAATATTCATCCATTTTCATAGTTCTGCTTGCTTCTGTTGGGAACAACAAATAAGCACGGCCCCATACAGCATGTAAACTAATGCCTACCCAAGTTGAAGTTGAGATGTCAGGAAGCGGAGCGAAGCTTAACATTGGCCTATTGCCAACGAAAGTTTGTTCCTGAAGGAATGTAGAAAGGAGCCCGGAAACCCCGCATTTGCTATGCTCTGCGGTCTAGGGTGACTGGCCTTCTATGCAGATCGTTCCGGAGCTAATACTCACTTTTGAGGAGCAGAAAATAATCGAGAACATCATCGTTGGTAGATGGAGTGCGAAACTTGTGCTCGGCAACATACGCTTTCAGTCAGATTTTATACTTGTAGACTGCGATGGGGGCACGGTGGAATAGACCAGGACCCTAGTCCCTGAACTATTTAGTTGGAAGGGAGCACAACTGCCGACAGGTGTTGGGGATGACCTACACAGGCGTACATGAAACATTTTATTTTCCCAAAGCTGCAATAATGAAGACAAAGAAGTTTCTAAACCTGGTAATTGCTTAAAATGAAAGCCTGCGCTTGGAAAGGTTTAAAGCAAAGCGTAGGGTAAAAGCACAATTGGGATGGATGACCGATATTTGGAGGCAACACAAAACAAGTATCAATTACAGACTCGATAATATCCCGGAGCATGTGCACAAGGGAAAAGCGAAGAAGAGCACTTTGGAGAGCGCGTCGGATTGAAAATCTACCGAGATTCTCGAACGATTTGTAGAGAGTAAGGGGCCTGGAAGCGCAGGAATCTATTGAGGGGGAAAGGCTGTACGATCTACACCTGGATCTCCTAACGCTCATGGAGAACAGCGGATTACAGGCATATATTAAGTGAGAGGAGAAAGACGATACTCTTCCACTAAAAAAGAGCTTCAAATATCAATGGATCTAATGTAGAGCATTGAAATAGTCCAGGTAAACCTCCGCCATGCAAAAACTGCGTCTGCAATAATTTCAAGGGCAGTTTCAAAGCATGATATTGAACTCAATACATGACATGGTACCAGGGCTGGGGAAAGAATCGTGGATTTACCGGGGGCAACCCCATGATCTGAAGGCGAGAAGTACACAGGCAATTTAGGACTTCTCTTTCGAAAAATCAAGAGCTTGCCCCCCAAATGAGAAGGATAGGATACACCTACTTCTCAAAACTAATTTCCCAGGATCCTACTCCGCGGTGGAGGACATTAACATTTTGTCTCATACTCCAGTAACACAGAGGGAGAAAAAAGATAAACCGAAGAATAGTAAAAGTTCCAGGCCATATTGGATTAGAAGGCAATGAGGTTGCGAATGAGCTAACCAGCTAAAGGGAGCGAACACGCCGCTAAATGAACTAGAAGCTTCCTGAAAAATTGGGAAGTGGTTCATGGTCATGACACTAAGGAAAACAAAAGGAATGGATGGGGGAATTGCACTGGGTGACCTTACTAGGAATAGAACAGTGCAGAGTGGTTGTTGGAAAATAGAAACTAAAGTACCCGAGGGGTACTGCAATAATCTGCTACTCCTGGAAGCAGGGAATAGCTGCAGCCATTATCTGTAGGTTCTGTGCGGGAAGCGGTGACCCCTTACAAATTCTAGGACACCGGCACTTGTACCAAGTAAGATAGATACACATATTACCCATTGGCCTTGATAAACCTTTGGGACGCAGCATAAGTTTCCTGATGATACTATTATTGCTATTCTGGTCTGATATTGGCCCGGTGACCATCTGGCCAACAGCCTTCAGTATACCTTCAGAATACAAAACCTGGAAAACAAACAGTGTTAAGTGGTGAAATCGAAATGTGTAAAAGCTAAAACTGAGACAAAATATGAGCTCTATGTCTCTCACTTATTTCGTATTCGGAATATGCAATGAGAGTTAAAGTGTCTCCGACTCATTGATTATCAATGCGCAATCGGATGAAGACTATGTAATTACATAATTGTCGTGGAAGAGGTTTAGTTAAACGTGTAGGACGAGCATGGTAACACGCAATTAGTAGACGTACTAACTTGTTACCATAGCTTGCAATCCTACACAAATGAGAAAATTGGGAACAGATCTCGACGGAGATCTTTCGATAATACATGTGTGTGGTGAATATGTGTGTGTGAAAACAGGTTTAGCTTGAAACCCTTCCACTTGTCCAGTTTTACGCTTTAAGATAAGAAAGGATCTCAATCGGAGATACGCCGTGAACAAGTTAGATAAAAGAAGATTATACAAGAGTGAAGATCTCGGTCAGATATCGAGCACGAAATAAAGACAAATTGACGGATTTCTTTTCTTTTAATATTTGTGCGTTTAATTACTTTACAAACAGCATGCTTTGATTGTTGAACGAGGTAAGCGGTAAGTAAAATTTCAAGCAACAAGACCTTATTCCGTAAGTAGATAACATAACAACATCAACCACATCCCGACTGATCATTCTACCGGGTTGCACTTAAGTGCTATATGTATAACTCTGATTGGGGGTATTGGGGCAATAGAAAATGTATAACTACTTCCTGGACCCATAAACTTCGATAAAAGATATCTCTTTCAGATTTGTGATCCAAAAAGTATTTAATTTTATACTTTTAAAGGACTAACTAACGTGTAACTGAGACGTTGAGACCTTTATTTCACCAGTCCATTCTAGACATCAGTCACGTATACCCAGCATTTGAAAAAAAAATCTCTTTAACCGAGTGATGAGGCCTTTTAAATGCATTTGGTTATTACTTTCTCTCATTGAAAATCCAGGTAAAACATTGAAATGATTAGTTTTTTAGGGAAACCGTTTCAAATAAATCATTATTTTCGGGTGCCCTTAAAAAAGAATCGTCATAATATTAAATATTAAGTAATAAGAATTCTCATCAAAATATCTTTTACAAACCCAGCCTGTCAGCCTGGACCCAAAGCGGTTAGACCATGTTACCCAGAGCTTCAGTTGTGGTGATCTTAAGTTGACTAAACAGAAGATATCAAGCCTTTACAAAAAGTATCGTTCGTCATTCGCACGTCTCATCTAGGCAACTGCAGAGGAAGAGCATTCGAAATGCTGTAGTTGTACTATGAGAAAATGTTCTAAAAACTGTTTATGCTTAGCACTAGACAGCTGTCCAGCAAACAACCCGACGCTGTGACGTGTTGAATCCATCGTAGCCCCAAAGGACTATAGCACTCACCTGTTGCTAGCATAGCAGGAGGGGAGGATCACTATAATCTCAATGGGCGTGTAACACTTAGGCGTCTCAAAAACTAGGTGGGGTAAACTTCACTGGGAAAAATAGTAATTGCTATTAAGCTGGAAAGTCGACACTTCACTGAGATAGACGCTTTTATGTAAGCTGGTGATTGAGACTTCAAAGTATTCATTGATTTTAAAAACACAGATATTGGTCTGGTAGGTGCTTGTAAACTTCGAATCCTGTTTATGCTTCGGAAACAACTACCATGGCTCGGAGGCAGACAGGAGCGAGCCTTGACCACGGTACGAACTTCAGCGGTATAGTCTGGGTGGCGCAATTAAACTGAACAATCCTGTATTAATATACTCTAGCAAGCCCGACAGTCAAGCATCAATTTGGCGTTGGGCTTGCTGAATCCTCCAGGCACATCTTCAGATTCCAGTCCAGAATGAGGAACATTTCAATATTATAATTAATAATGTCAAGTGTCCAAAGGGACTTCCAACACAGACGAGAAAAATTCTTTCCATGAGCAAGTGTGTGCAGTCCAAAATAGGCTCTGTAAAGGTCACACGATGAATGATCTGGATACCAAGGTGAGCTCTGATATCACCTTTCTTGGACATATGGTGGCCCATAATTAAAATGGTGAGAGGTTTGTGGATTGATAACTGAGCACAGAATCGCCGTAAAGTTTAAATTAACCGGCAAGGTGCATCTAATCAGATCAACTGCGTAGCAGTAGTTTTTCGTCTAGCTGTCTTGAAGATGGGGGAAACTCGAGCGAAATAATCACTTTTTACATTTGGCTAGTTCGCTCTTGTATTGCGTCCAGATCTGCGACAGAAACCGTGGATAGCTCCCATGAGGATATTAATGAGCACTGGGTCGCCATCAAAGCCGCTCTCTTCTCCGGCGCAAGGGAAGCTGTTTACTAGATCCCGAAAGGGCTTCATAAAATCTGACTAATTGGAAGCGGAGAAACAACCGTAAGAGACTGAAGGCTTTTATTTCTGCTTCGAGTGGATGCTAACGTGATCCGCTTGAGCTCTACTACTAAGCCAAATGTTCGGAGGAGCATGTGTGCTATTACGTGCTGGGGAGGGGATGCGGAAGCTATTGCAACTGATAATCATACCAGAATCGTATATCTCATCATGAAAGAACTTAGGAAGGTGGTAACACGGTAGGTTCGTAATTAATGACTACGAGCTGCCCAATAGACCCAAAGAGTTCTTCACGATGGTCGCAATCGAATAACATCCGACGAAGCTTAACCCTTGTGGATGGAATAGCCAACCGTGATATACGAATACAAACTGTTCCTCCAAACAAAACTAAAATCATTTCTGCCATCAATATACTCAAGCAGAGCAAAGCCACCGATTTTGACGATCCTCTCACGGAACTGTTCTGTGCAGCATCTGTTCTATCCACAAATCCTGGGAGTCTGAGATCTTTTACAGCGAGACGAAGGAGAGGATGATGGTTAAGATTCCGAAGAAGGACATCCATCTTGACTCCGATAATTTGATAGCTGCTTCTTGCTGCCGCTGGCTACTTTCCGCTAAGTGTTAGGGGTCTTGTGACAGCGTTTATGCCAACAACGAAGAAGAATACCGAAAGGAGGTTTTCAGATTTCATGAAACCAATTGTAGTGTAAGTAATCCTGCATATGGGCTCTCAGAAGGCCTTCAGCGCAGTGGAAGTTCGATAGAAAATACAAAAACTTGACTCAGAGACAGAGCCGACGAGATAAAGGTGTTAGAAATCGTCCCCTAAAAGTTTTATTGCTTTTTAGGAATTCATTTTTGGAAATCCTAAGATTTTTCATGATGGACAATAATATATTCAGTTTCAATAAGGGCAAATCCATACAAACATTGGGACCAACGATGGGAGCCTACTCTCTTCTGTAGTGGAATATATGGTAAAATGGCTCTATTGGATCCAAGTGACCCAAAAAAAGATGTCAAATATGTCGCTTTCCTGATCCTCCCCATAACGAAAGTAGATAACATTCTCCAAGAGTTTACCATACGGGCCGGAGCGGCTATCGCCCAATCAATTATGTGAATTAAGTGCCATGGAATTTCGAAGGATTTGGTAACTACTAAGATAATGTGGTTTGCTAGATAACGTGCGGAGGAATTTGAGGCGGTATATGTGGCAGCAACGGAAAAAAATTTAAAGAATAGGATTGCTAGGCACAGATCTAATTTGAAGGATAAGAACGTACACAAAACGACGCTGGCTTATCATTGTCTAATCGAGAATCTTCACAAGGTCAAAATTCTAGCCAAGGAGTGCCGCTTCAAAAAAGGAGTGACCTTACAGACCGTCCTTATCTCCGTCAGCAAAAAATATCTACTATGGGATTCTAGACGATTTAACAATGATAAACAGGCTCTGGTGGGTAAACTAGGATCTCCCAGATCTGTACATAGTTATACTCCAATGGGTGATTCCAAATTAAATGATTATATAGTATTAAGGTTATGAACATGTTTCTCTAGAAGAAGTATCGATATTCCCAGAGAATGAAGAACAACCCTATATTTCAGACAATGTCCGGGACATGCACGGTTCATTTGACTAAGGCTGTTTCTCTTGATTGTTTTTCTGGTTGTTTTGAGCTGTTTTTACGCCAGCAATCGTTCCGCTCTGGATATTTCGGACCTCTGTTGTAGATCATTTCGCCAAATGCATTTCATGTAAAACTCCACATAGAATACAGGTAGACGCGCCTGTGTACAAATATGCGAAAATTCCAGTGCACAACTATGTATGACGGTACCTAGTCTGCCTGTACTTTAAGTGTTCAATGGGTTTCTTTTCTTCTCATCATTGCTCAGTCTCTGGAAAAGGTTTCGTTCCTACACAAAAGAGGCTCAACCTTACCGTGTTGTCCACTTCAAAATCAGCAGGGAATCGGCCATGACGACGACCGTAGACGTGAAAGACGCTATGGACTTCTGTGGAGTGAATGAGAACACCTAAAGACACTGGGCTGAAAACTCCACTCAATTAGGCTAGCATTTGAAGAGCTGCACTGAGGTATTGAATGCCGGGATTTCGAGCACTTCTGGACAATTGCTAATGGCATCGCCACGATAATTAGCGAATAATTCACAGTGCTATCAGTCCACATGCCAGACAATCTTTACATGTCCTTTCGCGATCTGGAGGCAAATCAGCGACAGATTTATCTACGTAATTGTTGGTTCAGCTGAAGCTGAGAAAATCTAAAGCGGTAGTGACGGTACACTTCCGCATGTGATATCTTGTAGCGAAGGAATTCCTATGACCCTAGTATATCTCAATAAGAATGAAAAGGGGACATAGCAGTGCCGACTCTTTACCGACGGCAATGAGCCTTGAAACGTGTTATTTGTCTTGAAGATGATAAATTACCGTACACGTACCTAATAAATAGGTGAGACTAATCGCCGCAATGCAATGCTGAGGTATATCGAGTAAGTGGCGCTATCCGCATCCATATCGGTTTGTACGAACCCCCTTTAAGTGTCAATTCCAATTAAGGTAATTATTCACAACCCGATGTCGCATGCCACCATAAAGAAACTGCGAATAAATAAACGAAGAAACCATACCGACCTGCAATCATAATATTTATGACTCTCCAGTAATTTATTGATAACATTTTTTTTTTTTTTTGAAAGAATGCATTTGCATTGCAACGGCCACGAATGTACGTAGCAATGCAATTCAAGCGATTTCGTAATTCCATAACAAGTGGCGCATTCTTGCGTTCGCCATTCGCTGACACAATAAAGGAGGCAGAAACGGAGCGTTAGTGCGCTTTGTGGTAGGTTACTGGCCACGAAAGCCTCGATTTTGATTAATATGTACGTTTCCAACAATTCGAACAATGACGAGCTGCTGTACCCGTTGCAGATCTACTTTTTGCATTGTCATTTCTTTTTATAGATATTATGCATTAACACCAAAAAGGATTAAAATACATCACACTTGTATATGTCTAACCGCACTCACATGAGGTACGAGCAAACGGTAGTGAAGGAATAACTGGGTCAATGGGAAGCTTATAAGTCCTCACGGTAACTCGTAGATAACTCGCATTAACTTTGACCTGTTTTTGAAATGTGATGCAAGAAGTTCATTCATTTCAGCCATTTTGAGCAGGTAGATTTCCAGCTGTTCGTATCAGACTGCAATGAAATGCAACCCACAAAAGGGGGGTAGTGAACTCTTACTTGAGGTAAATAATGGACATTGTGGACATGAAAATGCGTACAAACGAAAGACCTTGACTAAGAAATGCACTGTTCTCAAGTCAAAAAAAGTTCAGATCATAATGATGGGCGAATGGGGATGGGGTCGTAATGACTGGATTTTGCTTATTCTTTCTCTTATTTAGTGTTCCATCTGGCATTTTTTTTCTTTACTATTTTGCAGTCAAAAGTTTTTGCAGATAATCTTTAATTGTTTTAAAATATTTGCAGGAAATACTCATATATTCAAATCTTATCTTGGGGACTAAATTCGGAGCAACTAAAAGCAGTTGAAGAGCAGACCCAACTACGAAGAAGTCGATTTTGACCTACTATAACTCTGTCAATAGGATTCGAAGTTAACCGTGGGATATCCCTCTGCACGTTTGACATAACGAGGAAGATGCTCAGAAAGTTTGTCAGGAATAGATTTGTCGGAGCGATACGTGATGCTAGGACTTACCCTCAAGGCAGTTCGGACTTAGTGCAGGAAGATCCACAGTGGACGCTATAATTGAGGCCGCGGATCAAGCTCGGATAGGCTTAATGTCAGAGATGTCCTCAATTCTTAAGACATACAGATAGGCTAGGCAACTTAAAATATCATTGTCATGCGTCGGGCTTCCTCTTTCTGATATTGAGGGATCAGCTGAGAGACTGCTGCCTGTCTTATGAGACGATGTAGTGCCAGGAGATGGAGATGAAGTCGGGAGGAGTACAGGGATCCATTATAGGGCCGGATCTCTGGAGTGTGTAATGTCCGTTGCTTCGCAGCATCCGTATCATTTAGTTCTCCTTGTTCTGCGAGGAACGCTTGAGCGGTTCAATGCCTGTCTGCCTGTCTGTCTGTGCCACGAACTTCTCTCATCGGCTATACCGATTGATACGAAATATGGTGAGAAGGTGGGAATTGTGAACGCCCAAACATGCAGTGAGTAATATCCTTCTACGTTGAGGGTAAGGCGGGTCCCCATACATGCAAAAGGGGGTGTAAAATTTTGTCACCGAATACAAATGGGGTATCAAATGAAAGGTCTCGATTAGTACTTTTCGAAGCCGGTTGTTAGAAACGCGTGGAATGGGAGGGATGGAAAGTGATGATTGAACAGACCCATTCTCAAAAACTACCTAACCAAAGAATCAGAAAAAAATCAGAATAGTACATTATCATATTTTTGGAAAAATTGAGTAAAAACCTCCCTTAAATCCATCCTAGAATTATAAAACTTTGTAGTAGTATAGAATACAATATGAAACATCCCCAAGTTTGATCAAAAACATACAAATACTAACAAAGTTACAGTAGCTCAAAATTGGCTTTTTCAATCAATATCACACTAAAGTGAGTAGTGTGACATGCTAAATGCATTTACATAACGGGCTACGTACAAATGGGATAGTTCTGCATTCAAATATACTTACAGAAGAAGCAAAGAAGCAAACAAAACCTTTCATACCTGAAGCGCCGAACTTCCGGTTTCTCGACTTATTCCTACTTAACTCCATTCAACACGTCTCTTTTCTTCTTTCCCTATTTGCCACCCCAACATTTACTCATTTTAAAATAATAATTTATTTTAAAATAATAATCAGAACTCTCACACCTTTTAACTTCGCACAAAACCCTAAAATTCATTCAAATATCTGAAGGTCAATTTTATAAAATTTCGGTACCGATCATTATCTTTTTTGTTGTTGTTTACACATAGTTTTAAATCAAATTGAATATTATAAAATCCAATCCTAAACCTTCTTTCTGGCTAAACCGAAATATTGCGCATGAGGATGCTGTCTTCTAAATGGACTGCTGTCTGATTGGAAATCCGTTGGGGTAAACAGCTGAAGGCTGGTATGTGGTTAAGTGTTATTTCGGGCAGAGAATCGATTAAATTGAATGCTCAAAACCGAAAGTGCCGAGACGCCGGACATCCCGGTTTAAATACTGTTCTTGTGATTTGGTGAAGTTAAAGAAATTGTGACGGAGGCGCTACATAAGAAGTTTTGGGTTAGACCGTATACGAAAGTACGTAGTGTTTTCGGTGACGGGATAGTGGCCAAGCCAAAAAAGGCATACTCGTGCTAAAAAAGTGGATAGCAAAGCTAGGTTGAAGGCCAATTGAGGTGTTCCTTCTGCGCTAACCATGCGACGGGAAAGGAGATCCGAGTCAGGCAGAGTTTAGTGATCACATCTATTAGCATTTGAGTAGCTCCCCATCCAAAGCTTCCACAAATCTTCTCACTAAATTGATCTCGGAAAAACAATTTGAATTTCATATTATTAATTTCTACCGAGATCAACAGATGGGTGAATTTGGAAAGTGAGTGGCGGTCAGTTGTTTTTGAGGCTGGTGTTAAAAAAAAAACGAAAATAACATTTAGAAATCTGCGAGATAGGAAGTCCTCTAACTGCTGGTGACGTTACTAGTATCTCAAGCGCCACGTTCGTGATTCGATTGGGGCGGAAATATATGTGCCTTCTTTTATTATTTGTGTGAAACGAAGCCTTATTAAAACCAATTCAATGTATGTCATACGAAATTTAGCGGTTTCAGACGTTGGAGCCACCGCTACGAATTTTGATGCGCAATGAGTGGCCTCATTTCGGGTTTAAGGGGGATGCACCCATATATGTGAAAGGAGGTGGTGGTGGGGCGTCAAATGAAAGCGCCCAGTTAGTACTTTACAAAGATGCTCTTATTTTTGAAATTGGGTGAAACCCAGGGGATTGGCGACTTAAAACGGGTGCTGCAAAATGAAAAAAAGGTCTCGTTCAAAGAACCTTGTTCTTTTTCTTCAGTCTTTGTCCCTTTCACAAGCGAGGTCGGTTCGTCGTGATCGGTTTCGCCATTTGGCTTTACCGAATGCCTGATCTGGGTGCAATCTCGAGGCTTTTAAATCCCCATCCAACGTATCAAGCTACCGTTGTTTCTGCCGGCCTTTTGGTCGCTTACGATCGATTTGGATGTTCAGAACAATATTGGCCAGTGAAGTCTCGTTAGCACGAATTGCGTGACCATACAATCGAAAACGCTTCTCTCGCAATTTTTCCACAGTCGATACAACCCCATGACGATCGCGGATATCCTCATTTCGGATGTGGTCAAAACGTCTCACGCTACTACTTCAGCGCAACATCTTCGTCTCCAGTATGCAAGACGCCGTTAATTGTATTTTATAGTTGGCCAACACTCAGAACCATAGAGGGCGACAGGACAGACGACATTACGGTAAATTTTAGATTTGAGATGTTCGTTGATACGTCGATCAAAAAGAACCTATCCAACCGAAATCCAAAATCTAGGCCTGAAAATACATCCCATACAGGTTCTGGTATTCCGACTTGCTATTTAAGTATTTTGTTGTTTCTACATGAATTCTCTTGTTACCCATGCATGATTTTTTTTAATTATAATGAAATGAATCGCAGCTAATTCTTTTTTATTTGAAGACTCCTTCTTCTCCTCCTTCTCTATAACGTAAGGCTCACAGTTATTGAAGGAGTATCCTCCAAAGAAGGGTGGGAACCTCAAAGGCGCCTCTCTTGAACACCTGAAGCAGGAAAAATATCGAGTAAGATGCAATTGGTCGTGTAGCCTTCCTTTCGACCGCGGCACTTAATTTCGGAGTTCTACGGCTGTATATTCTGATAGGTACGCACAAAGTTCCATGTTTGTTTAATTTTCAAGTTAAAATACAGACCTACGCATCGGTGTAGGGGCACGTGAAGTGATCGATTAGAGTCTTCAAAGGACCCCCTTCCCCCTTGATCGAACTTAGTTAGCCATGAAGCAAGCATGGGCGTTTGGAAGGAAGACTTTACTGAAGTTTCAATATTAGCGGGCGAACTCTCACGGTGAATTTCGCCGACTTTTTGGGATAGCTCTCCCTCCTGGTCGTCTTCGGCCACATAGGATGGTCGCTTGACTATCCCCCCAGTCCATAATGTCATTGCACATTCTTTTTGTGATAATCTGCTACGAGCCAACATGTCAAGTTCTCAAGTTGCCAAACACACTGTTGAACAAAGGCAAGGTAGATTTTTCATAATGATACAACGAGAAAGTGTATGGGTTACTTGGTTTCAGCTTGGCGCTGAAAAAATTGAAGAATTCACCATGACTAAAAAGAAAATCTATGGTAAGCGGCGAGACAATTGTATACTAAAATCCAAAGACAAATGCCTTGGATTGACGCCCGAAGATGAGCATTTTCAAATACCGCAGGGTTTTAAGGCGGCTAATGACAGGAGATAGCTTCTCATGAATGTGGTCCAATATGTTGTGGAGATGTTAGTTGCCGTTAGCAAACAAGTTTATTGGAAGTTTCTTCTGCAAGTACAGAGATGGGGAGCATTCCGTATGTCGTCTATCTATCGCATCGCCGAAGATTCATCTATAATAGTGAACGAAGCATTGCCTTTCGTTGCCCTCCTTGCTAAGGAACGCAAGACCATCTATTATGCGCAAAAGGGAGAGGATTCAAGAAAGGTTGTTACTCGTGAAGAACGCGAGCATACGGGAGTTAGAAAACTGAATTCAAATGCAGATGGACTGTGTCGCTCATTAGGACCTTGACCGTGACGGAATCAAAAACATTGGTGAGGTTGGCTATTTCCACCTTCTACGTGGACATGTAGGTTTTTAGTCATGCTTGCAAAAAATTGGGAAGTCTCGTTCTTCTGGTCACATTTTTTTCTCGTTGAAAGTGAGATGGGATTCGCCAGCAACTCTATACACACAGGGAAGCACTCTTCAGATATCATTATGAGAGAGATGCTGAGAAGCATTAGCAGATGAAGTCGTATTACACATTACTTTCGGAAAAAGATTGATCTCGACTTTTGGAAGGTAATGGTAGGGTGGGTAGGGATTCTTTGTACTAAAAAGTACTTTGCTTCCACTCTCTACCAGTTTTAAATTATTAAATTTTGTGATCACGGGCAGGTAATTAATAGCGAGGCTTTCCGTTGGAAGTGTTCAGAATTTACTATGTATCATAAATGGATTTACCTTAAAAAACTCTCGAATATGGTGCTGCCGTATAAGCCCTGTTGCTGCAATTACGCACGACACTTATTAGATGGTTTACCAGTAAATTTCCAAAATATAATAATATTCTACTACCGGTGAAAATTACATGGCTTCATGGTTATCCTTTTTTCATTGAAATTTCTACTTCGGCCTCCTAGCAAACTTGGGCCCGGTGAAATCCCATTTTCCACCCCCTCTCGTCAGACCTGCATGGGCAATATCATGGTTTTCTTCAAATATTTCGGGTTGTTTTTAAAAATGAATGCTGCTTCACTTTCAGTCGGTATTTTTAAACCCTCACTAACTTCTTACAACCAAAGTCAAAATCCAAACCTGTTCTAAATGGCATACAATGCGCAATCGATGGCAGGGGACGCGCGGAATTGATTCTCTGCTATTAATGCATCTAAAGTCAATATTTCACACTTCAACCACGCGTGATTAACCGATAAAAGAAATAATAATATTCCGGTTTGAAGCATTTCAATAAATTTTTCCTAGAAATACTGGTTCTCCAATTGCTGAAATTCCATATATTTCAATATGAGGACATCCGGCAATTATTAAATAAAATATAACAGACAATCCGATAAATTAAAAAAAAAACTGAAATAAAATCTTTCCTACTTACGTTGATCTAGGTATTATATGATAAACCGCTACATACCTGAAAAAAAAAACAAAACCATTAAGTTTGTGTTCTAATTGTTTAATTAATAATATAATAATGCAAGAGGCGTCTTAGGGCCGATTCTCAAATACAGGCTCAAGCTAGAGTGGACCCGCTAATATTTCTTGATTTTTAAAAAGATGGGAATCTTATTCAAAACAAATATACGTTGCACTGAATTGTGATAGTTAGTTGTTATTTAGGTGACGCATGCAATACTGCCAAAATTATATTTCCCTTAAGTGTAATATCACATTATCATCACCGATCCAAATATTACCAAACAATACAACAGCACATTACCTAACATCACTGCATTATCAAAGTGATGGTGATATTACTTCTGCGATAACTCATTATAAAACTTCAACCAACATCATCGCTCCGCGCAGTACGCTAGATATCACTAATATAAATTAATTGTAGGTGATTTCAGCGAATAGGTCTTATAGAAGCAGAAGAAGCAGAGTGATGAACACCAGGGTCCAAACCGTAGTCGTGTGTGTAATAAATGCAGCCAAATACTATAGTTTATTATTGGGATCAATACTGCCTCGCGACAAATTGGGCAACGATTGGACTTTGATACATGACAATAATCCGAAACTCCGCTCATATGGCGAAGGGTTAGCTGGCTGACAACCATGTGAATATCCTCCAATGATCTACACAGATCCCCGACGTAAATCCCAACGAACATCTTTGGAAAATCTTTGACAAAAAGGTCCGGGAAAGTTTTACAAAAACAACTGACCTATTCACCGTCAATGAGTAAGACGAGGCTTGGAATGGATCTGATTTTTGGTTTGTTGACTCCATGCTTCAGCGATTGTCGTCCTAATCCGATATATGAGGACACCATTTTAAACGAATCTTTTCACACAATACGGACATGCAGACGGTCCTGAGTCTCAATTGATTTCCTCCTACGAGTCATAATTCGCGGTCGCCTGCTCCTCCCCTGACTTTCCGAGACGCCTGCATTCCTCCTCGACTATTCTGCGCCAAATGCTCATTTTAGGAATGCTGACATCAGCACCACAATTGTATTCAATTCAGATTCAAAAAGCAGTACGTATTATACAAATCATATTTGGAACTGTGAATGCAATGACAGGGTTCTTGGTTAAACTCAATGGGCGTCGATGGCGGTAACTGTCCCCATATCTCTCGTGGTTCCTTCTCAGAAACTCCGAGGAACCATTGACCGAGGGTCACTTAATTTCTGCTGCGAAAAAAAGAGCTGTACAGTAGACTCCCACTTAACCGGCCATCGAATTAACCAGCTACCCTTTTTCTTCCTACACTCTCTGACCTGAAAGACTTTCCAGGGAAGAGGGAACAACTCTCTTACCTTGTTTTGCGTATCTCGGCGCTTCACAGCCTTCCCGGAACAAATGAGACGAAAACTATCATCTGTCGTTCTTTTTTCTGAGAATTATTCACCTTTCGCTGGAAGACACGACACGGAGTTCATTTTGCACATACTACGGTGCCAACTAAGCATCATGATAGTCAAGGTTGGATTTGTGTGAAGTTTCCCAAGTAGAGTGTTAGCCTCGATCGTCAACCTAATATAGCTCAAACCCTTTCAGTGACAAGAATGGGCTGACGAGTGAGCACTACACAGGAAGCACCAGATCATCTTTCTCGACATGGGTAACAGAGGAAACAACAGCGGAAGACCTACTGGACGTAAACAATGAGGATCGTTGGCTGTTTCATCAGGATTTTTCGCAGCCTTTGAAGGAGGTCACGGTCCGAAGTGAACAGCGACGGAAATACTGAAATACATGTCCATGAGATACTACCTTGAAGATTGTAATGAACAACTTGTGAGAGCACAAGGAAAAGGGATCTACCCTCACGGTCCCACAGGATGTCTTCGCGATCCTTGAGGTCATTGAGAACGAGCTGTAGGGGCACAGATGTGTTAGAGATAAGAAGGCTTCGAGATTAGTCGGGAATTCGTGCTAGTTAGCTGTTAATGCCAACCTATTTGAATTATGCATGGCGGCAGAGAGTTTCCCAATCAGTGGAAGAGGCAGAAGTTGGTAGTGCTACCCACTGCTTCAAACACCACCTAGCGCACCTTGTTCATGTCACCTCATCTGTATTTTAATTACAAAGGGGAAGATGTTAAAGAGGATAATATACAGTAGACTATTCCAGTCCCTCCAGGGATGGCCTATGAGAATGACAGTATGGGTTTTGGTGTGCCCATTCGATACGATAGCAACAGATGTAGATCTAGTTAGAGCGCATTGCCTATTAGTATTTCTGTAAAGTGCTGATTCAAAATACAAAGAACGCCTTTAATTCGGGCGACTGGGACTGGGATACAAGTACTTTGGCTTAACAGGCTGTCCCTAAAAGTTCCATGTTCTTAAAATATTATGTATGATAGATTACGTGGCTTGCCAGAGGAGGCAACGTTGACTGGTTTCCCAGACGATCTAGCGGTTATTATAGTTGGGAAACTTCTCGAGAACTTGGAACTTCTTCTTTTTCTTCAGCCTTTGTCCTGTTCACAAGCGGGGTAGGCTCGTCGTGATTCGCCATTTGGCTCGACCGAATGCTTGATCTGGGTGCAATCTTGAGGCTTTTAAATCCCCATCCAACGTATCAAGCCACCGTTGTTTCGCCCTGCCTTTTGGTCGTTTACCATGGACTTCTATGTTCAGACCAATCTTGGCAAGTGAATTCCCGTTAGCATGAGTTGCGCGACTATACCATCGAAGACGCATCTCTCGCAATTTTTCCACGGTCGGTGCAACCCCACATGGATATTCTCATTTCGGATGTGATCAAAACGTGTCGCGCCATTTGTCCAACGCAACACTTTCGCCTCCATTACCGCGAGACGCCGTTCATTGTCTTTTCTAATTGGCCAACACTCAGAACCTTAGAGGGTGACAGGACGGACGACATTGGAACTATATGTCGCCAAATCATTGCAGAAAACAATACTGTCAATGTCCGGGTTGGTGGTGTTCAGAGGTGGAGTCTGCACGGGGACTCATCTGAAGTGGCGATTGGTCACGAAACCTTACCAGGGGTATACTGGTACTATGGGAACCTCGATAGCCCTTGGACTCACATACTTCGGGAGAATTCCTGTTGTGAGTACAGCTCGGTTGTTTGCGGTTGGCCCCCTAGTGGTAGCTTCATGGGGGTTGTGGTTATGCTCAAGCGAGAAGAGATCTTCGGACCGCGGCGTGGTGTTGCGTTTCAACACGGGTGCCGTATTCCTTAGTTTAGTATAGACTGGTACCATTGTTGCTTGTCACAGCGGGGCTCTAATTGTGGTCACAAAATCAATCCGTGTCTTAAGAAGACCGTGGGATTAAGTCTCCCCGACAGGTACCCACGTAAAACACTCAAAGACTTGGGGTTAATGTTCAATACTAAGCCGTGAACCGAAGTAGGGAATTTTTTAATGCATATAGAATAACATTAGGCTGAATGTGTCATTGCAAGAATGGTCCCCTTGGAGCCTCTGGGAAGGAAAGCGCAGTATTTCTACCAGATAATGAGGGCGGATCTGTCCGAAGTGACTGCGAACCGAAGAAGCTATACAGGAGATCGCAGCAACGATGGGGTATTTGCAAAAGAGGCAGCTAATTCCACACACTGAGCCCGTATGTTGAGAATTGGGTCACATGACGGCACCGAGAATTGAATTTGACGTTATTTCTAATGAGACATGGTCGATATAAAAAGTGTTTGTATCACTTCGGATTGGACGAATCAATCAACTACCCTAAATATGTTTTTACAGTTGTGGACCCGGAGTACCGAGCGTTCCTTTATCCGAGGGTCTTGGAAGAGAGTTGGAACTCGATCAAGCCCTGAAAGTGCGTTGAACATGTGACCTCCAAGCGAAGTAGTGTGCATGTGGTGGGGGAGAAGCTACAGCTTCTGAGGCCGTGTTGGTTCATTGTACTCGCGGTGATTAGCGCGAAGGAGTACTCCATGGTGGTTCTACGAGGATATTGGCAAAAGAAGGGGGAAGGGGTGGTTTTAGTGAGGAGGAATTTTATACGTTACTGCAACCTGCCGTAACAACTTTCTCTATGACTTCCAGATTTATTCAAAACATAAATTTTACAGGTTAGAGATATACACTAATAGGGAAGTCTATCAATTGCTGTAATTATCACTTTATAAACTAGCGAAAATCTGTGGACTAAGGTCCACAGCTAGGGGTTGGATGGGCTAATTATGCTAACCTTCTCACTTTATTTTTCGACCTCACATTTATAGTGTCATATTCACTATAAATGAGGACCATTGGATGTCACTGGAATAAAAACCAAAATGTGCCATAATTCTCTTCCTCTTTTCCAGCCGATATTGAAAGCAAGGTCGGCTACAAGAAGCATTAATTTAGACCCTTCATGCAGCACTCCAAATGACCAGACCTCCTTCCCCGCTCTCCTCTCAAACAAAATACAAAGTTAAGCCATTCACAGCATGTGATGAGAACACAGATATCACAAACTTACCAAATTCCGTACCAAAGATTCAAATATTCCGAATAAATTGTTTTTAATAGACAACCGGATGGACAGTTAATCAATTTGAATATAATCTTGCTTTACACAATTTTTTTTTTTAAAAGGGATTAATGCTTAATTTGCGGAAGCCAAGAAGCCAATGTTATGTTATATTTTAGGGAAATTTACTGGAAATCCTTGAAATTTTGCGGATAGATATAAATAACGAAAGATTTAAAACCAAAATTCATCTGATTTTTTATCAAGTTCCCCGTGAGCGCTGATACGCTAATGGGTAGTCTTTCCACTCCTCCTCTGACCAATCAGTTTTTATTTTTCGATATATTAAATTTATTGTTGGAAAAATACTAGGAAGCCATATTTAGTTTAAATGTATCACGCACCTGAAAACAAATCCAAAGATTGAATCGGCTTTGGGTATCTTCAAACCTTGTTAAAAGTTTAACGACCCACCACGACCAGTTTCGATGCGTTCAAGTTCCGCTTTTCTATAACGATGTCGTCATCTATACGCTCGCAAAAAAAGTAGAATTAATCGACCGATACGAGAAGTAGCATTTGAGGAGGAAAAAATCACGAATCATCCTCTGCTATATCTATTTTATGGCTTATTCGACCTCGGAACTTTTGCTAGTTCGAAGGAAGAACAATAGATACTCCGACGCTGCTCAGTAATTCTCGCTCTAGGTTCAAGTTCAAGTTCATCCGCGACCAGCTTGATCACTTTGCGCGAATCTTTTTTTTACTCGCGAGTAGCATTAAAGCAACCAGCCCGCATCTCCCACCGTCAAGGTGAAATCGAATTAGGGCCCCCCGCTCGGCGTAAGTTTAAATAAAAACTCCTAATGACGGTGCAGATGCAAAACTTTGGCCGAAATGCAATGGATGTGTTGATTGAATCGTTGCAAATCAGCTCAATTGCAATTTGCAATGTTTGGCTCGCCAATTCGTTCCCGGCTCTGCGTGTCATCTGTTTGACATTGACCGTTGAATTTAAAAATAAACAGAGCGGACGTGGACACACTAGACTTGCGTCGCCTTGCCGCACGTCGATGTTTCGCCTTTTTTCAACCATTTGGCCCGAGTCGAATGCCCAAATTGCATTCAATTGCAGCAACGCACCCATTCCAATGTTGGCACACAACAACCTAACGAACAGGCTCCGGTTTCACCCCGCTTTGCTCTGGAGAGCCTACGAGTGCTGCACAAATTCAAATGCTGCATCCACTACCCACCCACCCACTCGATGTATGATAGAGCACCTCGAGTCGAGGTCGTCGCATCGAAACTTTTGGCAAGCGAATCCGATGCGAAATGGACCGTGATCTGTAAGGGCTCTGCTCTATATTGTCAACAGTGTGGAGTCGAAATATGCTTCCAACAATGTTACAATTTGAAATTTATCTAATTATAACACAGCCTGGGATAACAAGATAAAAGACTGTTTCTATTGTAGATTGTGCAAGTTTGAATGATGTAGCGTCCGGGCTTACTCTGCAAAACATACATGCATAGGCGGCAAACGTAAATTTTTAAATGCAACTATTTGAAATTTTCAGTGCACATAACGTGACTCAATGCAGATTCCTGCAAAATGTCTCGGAATGGGTGTTTGCTTTCTTTCCAAATCTGTTTAGACATTCCAAAAATCGTGCCACAGAGGGTGCAAAATAAGTCATCAGAGCCGTCATTACAATGGGGAATCTACAATGAACGAATTCGGGTCAGCAATTATCTGGAACAAATGAGATGCTAACACTCTTCAACTGATAATTGTGAAGCTAGTCAACACTGGATCCGAGGCAAAGGGCTAGGTCCAATCATTGATCTGACTTACCACAGTGCTTCGTCGACGAGAGGGATGGTCTGGTGGGCGAGTGAACACTACACCTACAGTGACCACCAGTCCGTCTTTCTCGACGTCAAGATCGGGGTAGGCGACGGCCAAGTGAGCAACAGAAGCGGTGGAAGAAACTTTCCTGACGGCTTTAGAAGCCGGGACGGCGCTGGAAAAAGTGAGCCAGGTGTGTCATCAGGTAACTGATGCATGCTACTCTACAATGCCGCGACCGCCGGTTCCACCCCCAGTGTGAAACGAAACTACTGGTGGAGCCAAGAAATTGCGCTGTTGAGAGCATCCAGTCTGCGTGCGAGGAGACTTTGCCAAAGGACAAGAGGGAAGCCAGAACATCGGCAGTCGGACAAAGAATACCGCGATCTTCGAAGAAGCCTTAAGAAAGCTATACGGGAAATTAAGCGGAATTGTCACAAGCAATTGTACCTTGAGGCGAATACGAGCCCGTGGGGCGCCACGTACAAGGTTGTAATGAACAAGATTCGTGGACAAAAATCACCCTAAGTGACGAGCCCGTAACTCTTGTTCAAAATAATCGCAATCCTTTCCCACAAAAGGAAGAAAGTGGACCTCAACCAACGTCTTCACAATCATCAGGGCGACCGAGAAGAAACTACGAGGGATTTGCGGGCGAATTAGGGATAATAATGCTCCAAGATTGGATGGGACTCCGAACAAAACCCTGAAGTTGGCCGTTAAAATCAAGACCGCATGGTCCATAAGCACATTTGAATCGTGCATGTTGGAAGGAGTGTTTCCCGCCCAGTAGAAAAGGCAGAGGTTGGTTCTGGATCCGAAGCCCCAAAAACCCTCTGACGCACCCTCTTCACATCGCCCTACCTGCCTTTTACACACTATGGGAAAGATGTCGATGAGGGTGATATAAAAGAGGCTCCTTCCTCTCGCAGAGCTAGCGGGTGGTCTATTGGAGCAGTAGAATGGGTTTCGCAGGGAACGGTCCACCGTCGATGCAATAGCAACTGTAGTGGACCTGGCTCGGGAGGCATTGGCCGCTGGTAAGTGCTGCGCGGTGGTGACGTTAGATGTTAGGAATACCTTTAACCCAGCCAACCGGGGTTCTATTAAGGGCACCCTGGCAAAACTGGGTTTACCTGGTTACTTAGCTTGGATAATCGAGAATTACCTCTCGGAGAGAATTATTTCGTACGAGACGGACGATGGAATATGTTGTGACAGCAGGTGTTCGCCAAGGCACCATATTGAAGCCCTTGCCTTTGCGTGACAAAGGAAGCAACATTGATTGGTTTTGCCGACGTAGTGGTTCTACCTGGACGCGAATGCGCCGGATCCAGAGCATGTTATCCTCCATTGTTGGCGATTCGCAAATGAAAGAGGAAGATTAAACGATGCCCTAAACGCCGTTATCGGACACCACACTTTCGTGGAGAAGATGAAGGAAATTGGAGTGCGATAAACGCAACAGCAACTGCGATACAAAACAAGCTGCAGGAACTGGATCCAGCCCGGAGAGCGCGACGGACGCGGTACTTATTTAGACTGGTGTAAACCAAAGCCTTCCTCGCGAAGTAATACTTTATCGCGATCCCGCGGGGATATGGGGTGGTTTTAGTGGGTGAGAAACCTACACTTTGCTGCAGCCTGGCACAGCAGCATCTTTTTAGGATTTCCACTTCCGCCCATGAAAAAAGCTAATCAACGCTATCCAAGTGCTGTGGTCAAACGCGAAATGTCTCGGAATGATGCTGTTGGTTAATGACAAAGACTAGACAGGCTTACCCATTTCTCCTATTTCTCACCATACCCTGAGACGACTCTTTCACCGAAATTTTCATAGAACCTGTCTTGGCTTAATGAACACAATGGAATTCTTAGGCTAGCAATAATAATTACCAAAATATGGGTTAACTAAGGCGAATCAATCATTTGGGTAAAACTATACGATCGCGCGGCATCGGTAACCATAATTTCCACAGTAGTCGATATGAGTTCACCCTTGCCACAAACACAGTTTCCCACTTATGTTCTTCTACTCCATTTCATCTCCTAATTCTAATCAATTTACGTGTCCGTTTTAGTGCACGCAGGGCGATATGTAACCGGTGGAAAAACTTGGATACGACTCTCCGTGCTGAATTAACCAAGCCATTGGGGAACAGCGAACAGACCCAAGTCTAAGAGACACTCCTGAAGTGGCAGCATTGCAACCCCAGATAGATAGGGAGCGAACAATGTAATGAACCATAGCGGAAGATGTTAGATAATATGCACTTCCTCCTAAGAATTTAAACATGTAACGACGATGTTGATGAAGTTTAGTAGCTCAGTAGCAGTGAATTCACATTTTTCGAAGATATGTTACTCTTTAGCTATAAGGTGGTCAAAGTAAGCAGATAACCAGTCGATAAGCGCAATAAAGCTGTCACTCACGGCGAGAGTATGATTGCCACTTGTGTCTATGCAGCTAAGAAAAGCCTCATTCCGCAGAAGGTGATTCCCTTTCAGGCTCTTGTTAAAAATTACCTAACAACGGAGGGAAATATATTTATTCATTGTTAGTAAACAAGGGTTAGAGAGACCCCTTGGTCTTTGGTTCCAACATTGCCGCCAAGATTGGCATTGAGATACAAAGATATAATAAGTAGTTACAGAATAGGTCGCGCGAAAATTGAAACAAGTCGACAACGGAGCCTGGGAGGTTTAGAAAGGTTAGCGGCGGGTTCGAGACTAGACGAACTTGAAATTTCTGCATGCCAAACTGCATTGAGCTTTCAACCTCGATACTCACTATGGTTTGCTGGTCGGGATGCAGTACGCGAAAAGTCTAATTAGGGTGATCAAACCCAAGTCTCTACGGAGTCTCAATTGAAGTGGCAATAGGTCACAACACTTTATCAGGGGTCTACTAAACCAGGATTGCCCCTGAATTCACATGTTTTAGGAGTCTCGTGTGCGTTCAGCTGGGCTATAGCGGTTGACTCCCTAGTGGGAGTTTCATGGGAGTTGTGGTTACTTTCAGCCGAACAAAGACCTTCGGGTCTCCACGTGGTGTTGCGTTTCAACACTGATGCCGTACTCCTTAGTTCGGTAGGGATTTAGGTAGGTCTTATATCCACCAGTATGAATAAACTGGGCCATGCACTCAGTATAGACTGATACCATTATGCTTGTCTCAGCGGGGCTCCAATTGTGGTCATAAAATCAATCCGTGTCTTAAGAAGACCGTGGTGTTAAATCAACTCGGTAGATACTCACGTAAGACAACATAGTCGTAGCTGGTCTTATCACAGTTTGTAGAAAGACTTCTCCCGAAGATGGACATTTTCTCCCTGTTAACCCTTGTACAACCTTTTGGTGGAGCTCAGTCATAAACTAAATTAGGTTTTGACTGCAGAGACTTGAGGAAGGAAGAAACGTCGAGGGTTTCGTCGTGCAATGGAGTGAAGATGAAATCCCAGTCGATAATCGCTAAGGTCGCAGGTTTGAGTTCATAATTTCAAAATTGCACTTGACAAAATTGACGCTGAAGGCATTGAAGAATGAGCGACTTTAGCGTCGCAGGATAATAGACTTCAGAAGGGCCGTAAGTAACAGCATCTGGAAATTAAAAAGAAGCTCCCACCGAAGGAATAAGACAATAGCAGGACAAAGAAGGCAATTAAATGGCAAGACGGAACTGGAAAGCGACACACATATTTATGAAAGTGTATAAAGCAAGAAGAAAATGGAAGAAGTTGTAAGGAAGGACAGAGAGGCGGCAATGTTACGCCAGGCGAACATTAAAGATAAAGTCAGCAGTGTAGAAGTGGCATCTGTAATGTGGGTGTATGTAAGATAGCGGTCCAGGCCTGCTCCAGACATCCCGGTTTTGCGCCGAGGTCCACCAATTCGATATCCCTAAAAGCTGTCTGTCGTCCTGACCTACGCCACCGCTGCATCTCAGGCAGGATCTGCCTCGTCTTATTTTTCTACCATAGATATGACCCTTATAGACTTTCCGGGCTGGATCATCCTCATCCATACGGATTAAGTGACCCGCCCACCGTAACCTATTGAGCCGAATTTTATCCACAACTGGACGGTCGTGATATCGCTCATAGATTTCGTCGTTATGTAGGCTACGGAATTGTCCATCCTCATGTAGGGGGCCTAAAAAAAGAGTAACTATTGGGAGCCTTAAAGTAAAAATTTTGTCATCTAGCTACGTTTCAAAAATGCAGACGGTATGGTTCTAAAAAGCCAGCTGGGCAGATGGAAAAAGCGCACATTCAGGTAAAAAAATCTAGAAACAAAGAAAACATTCATTTATATAGGTCGACGAGATGAGTTAGGGGCACGGAGATATACTCGCAGTTTTTCGCTTGTTAAGTTTGGATAAAAATACTTACTTGTTGCCTGGGATGATAGGCAGCATTTTGGAACCGATTCAACGGAGTTATTTGCGATGGTTCGTGCGTAATTATTATCGAATAGAGGTCAAGCTCCTCTGACGAGAAGTACGAATGATAGATCGACCTTGGTTTAGTGAGGCAGCCAGATGGGTGGCAGTATTTGGGGTCTTAGAATTAGCAGAAAATTTTGCCGGGATGCGAGATGAGTTACGATGCAAGGGCGTGAAAGTATCCGAAGAGGCAATGGTACTAGTACGCATAGTCTCCAATATTTCGACGTATTTGATTCATAACGCATTCATTCTCCGATGTTTCTGTGTTTTGTGATCACAAAGACTCTATTCATTTATAAGTTGTGTTTGATGGATTGGTTGATGACAATAATGATGAAGTGCATTTAAATGATGACCAAATCTGCTTACTTTTTAACACTCAAAGTAAGCTTCTTTTTTTAGAATATGCAGATCATAAAGCTGCATTGTAGTCTCCTAGCATGTAAGTATTCTTCCCGGTATTTTAGTGATAATGTTCCAGGGTTCTCTACGGATGATTCTCGGACAGTAGAAAGCTTTATGATCTTATCAACTTCAATCTACACAAATTATCCGTGAAATCCTCCAAGATTCATGTGAAGGTGGATAGGAATCTACTCGAACTACATTCCAGTTACTGAATCCAAATGCACAAGCCCTCAACCTCTGTTAAACCAAGGCAGGTTTAGTCATCTTACCAAACGTGAACACGGAAACCCACGAGCCAAAGACATACAAACGACAAAATCAAAACGAGCTGCACTGAGCTCTGGTCAACACACTCGGTTTACACTGATACGAAGGACGAACTTTCGTTCAGTTCCTTCGCAATTACTCAGCTCTAGCTAGAGCCCAACAATAGACGCTGGATAAACCAGACTTTACGACCTCAAGAAAATTTCTAACAATATGATAAGAGAGTATCGTCTTTCGTGAACTCTACGGTCTGGCTACCAGATTCAGAGCGTCAGATTTTACTCCTTACTTCTTATAACCGGAATAGTTTTCGAAGTTGTTGCATCAAGACGACGCTATTCGTGAAGCGGCCACTTTCACCTACCTGAAAACAAAACAGATCATTTGGGGGAAACAGTTTCACACTTTTTTCGGATCTAGGGAGCCTTTTTTCTTTACAAAGCAACAAATCGATGATGACTAATAGTTTAGTCCAGGATAAGGCCAACTTATCGGATGCTGCCTTACCTTCCACTGATTTTTTTAGATCACGCCATCAGGTCAGACATTATAGCTTTTTTAGGGTCGATGTAGTTTTGGAGAAAATCTTGAAACTTGAGAGTTGTTATCAAAATGACAAAAACGTAGTTATAAATCAGAGTTCAAACGAGCTCCCAGAAAGTTTTAAACTAAAGTCAGGGTCAAAGCGGAAAATGACCTTTTCATTTTGATATTAGAATATGTCACTAAAATACCAGTCGATACCAGAGGTAAAATGCTTTTCAAGCCCACTCAAATAGTCGCGTACCTTGGGAAATAATCATGATGGCACGAACGGCGAAGAAAATGTTTCGAGACTACCATTCGGAAGCAAAATAAGTTGAAATAAAAATCAACGAAGAAACATCAAAAATTCTAACCCAAACCCGAGCCAATAAACCATTTAAACGAGGACTTACTTTTGGGAGATTTTAACCTGGAAAAAGCCAATCATGTCAAGTATTGATGAGTAAACCTTGGTAAAAATGAGCAGTATGAAATTCGGTACTACTTTGTCCTCTCAACAACGATTTCTAGGAATAAAAGAGGACTCTAGGTGTCGTATACAATACAATGCAGAGGTCGACCATCTGTATAACGAATGAATTACATCGACTGTGGTGAAACTATGAAAACAGTGGTGCAGAATTCTCAGCTATACACTGAAAGGTAAAATTGAAACAAAACAACCCAACGGAGTACCAGGTAAGGTAGGTGGTGCTTCAAACTGTCGAACTAAAGAACGCAATCATATTTGACGTAGGCAGAAGTACACTTTTGAGAATTTCCAATCTTGAATCCAGAAGACAAGAAGCAAATTATTCTGGGAGCCAAGAACAAATTTCGTGCAATGCAATATTGGAAATGAGATAAGATGTAACAAACTGGATTTACCGCGCGAAAAAAAAATAAACCCCTAATAAACCCGCAAGATACAATTGATGTAAGGACTAACCACGATTTAAATTACTACCTTGCACAACTATTGTCCCCAGACTTTTTGAGGAAAGGCTTCGAAGATCCAGTTTCATAACTGTTCTTTCGCGGCTTCAAATGACGGCACACTGACGTTACCGCTGGTAGCCTCATAAATCATAAGACCCAGGAAAAACAAAGCTGACTGACGAATATGTCAATGGCGATTCGATGAGGGCAGCATCTTCCGCCACTAACCGCGGTTTAGGTTTGACTTTCGTTTAAATGCTTTCAGGAATTAACTCTGCATTCCAGGACCTCTTGTGCAAGAAAGCGTAGTATGATCCACTTGAGCTCCTCCTTCAGAACGTGGATGTATTTCTAGCGTTCGCGGGTGCCATATTTTGTTCCTTGGCTTGAGTAGGCTCCCCAAGTTTGCAGTCCGGCTGCCATCGCTGCGTTAAAAAAGGCATCCCAATTGTGTTTGTAAAATAAACTATTTTTATTCATACTACTTCTTGAGATTGATTCCAAAAGCGAATGTTAGCATCCTTCCATCCAACTGAAAATTCTCTAGTTTCCAATTCAAATTTGAAAAATAGCTGCGAATAGTTATTTACACAACCCAGTGTACATCTCGCCGTGATACAACCTTTCACAAGTGTCGCATCCTCTTCATGTATGCAATTCACGGACCTCGTAACTCCCACAAGCAATTGATGAACAGTTTTTAATCAATGGAAATGCACATGTCACACGACCCGTGCCCCCATTCTTTTTGCACGTTGCAAACTCCAAATGCATCATCATCAACATCATTGCCGCCACAGCCACCACCTACCCCCCGAGCTCTATCAGCATCGCCTGAAAATGCATCGTTTCACTGGGGGCGAATGGACGCGGTTGTTTCTCTGGCAATTTTATTATTGCATTTCTGTTTTCCTGTTCATCAGGCGTTTTTTGCTGCGTTGGCGGCGCGAATGCGAATGGCAGTTACCTGTGCGAGATGCTGCACTTCAATGTCTTCGGATCATAAGAAAACCACCTGGAGTATAACAAGGACATAACGAGCTGATGCTTGGGACGTCATCAGTGCCAACGGAATTGGAATCATTGTTATCAGGATGAGGAATGTGTTGACTAGCAGGGGCGGTGGAACTTTTCAGGGTCATGCAAGCAGAAGGGTGTGTGGCAGTCAAAGGAAAACTCTTCTAAAGGATATTGGGAAAGTGTCTATTAACAGATTTTTTGAGAAACATGTGTTGATATGTAATTATTTGTATGTTCTATGGCCATGATGTCTTGCTAACTTTTCAAACAATGGTCAGTAGCAACAACCCTCAGTATAGATCTAAGAAAACCATGCGTTGGTGCTAAATTGCAAATCAACCGAGACCGTAGATCAAATCAGCGAATAACATTCATCATGGACAAATTGGACCACTTCGTGATCTGGAAAGTCCCACTCTGACCATTGTGCAATTACCGGCTCCTGATACGAAAATCACCCATAAAACACACACCTTAGAACCGCTGAGCAGCCCTGCCTTTCTGGTTTTATTTGGCAATGGACTTGGGTGCGATTGTTAACTGGATATCGAGCCCAGTTTGTCACTCTTCCTTACCAATTCAATACCTTTTCTGCGCTGCAACAATGACACGCTGCACAGGGTCGTTACGCAACCTCACTCAGAAGCAACTGAAAATCGCACATCGCACCGCCACCCAACGGACACTGCCTATAAATAAAAATGCATCACAGCTTGCACTCGATACGAACGGTAGGAAATGCATGCATGTTGCGACGAATAAATGTTCATATATTGTCAATAGAGGCTACTGTGAACATTTCGCACTAGGACTACTTTGTAGCCGACGGAATTGTCGTTGGATCTTGTTATTATTGGCAATTGATGTGGGCTTTATGGTAATCGCGAGTGGTATTAGAAATTTATTGGGATTACTTTAATAAATTAGTGGAAATTGGTGAAAAGTATTGATAAAGTTAATGCCTCGTGGCTTTCATCCAGTAATATTACGAAGTAATTTATGGATTTGTTGTGCCGTTGCATAATGGTGTGTCAGTCTTGTTGGGGACACCTTTACGGATTATAAGTCGCTCCTCGTAAATCTTAAAAGGGTCCTGTTGCAGGCGTTACCCATGGTCTGTATCTTTATAATAAACCAACTGTTCTTACACTTAATATATTTGTATTGTGTCTAATGAAGAAGGGCCGAAAATCTAACTTTCCAAGTGGTGAACCTGAAATAGCCATCGTGGTTTCAAAATGCTGCGAGTAAGTAATGAGGAGAGATCGAAGTGAGAGATTTCCTAAGGAAAGGGCTACATTTGCACACCTGATCCTGTTTTCGTATGACTTACTTTGAAGATTTACCAGAATCCAATTTTTCTCGTTTCCAACCAGGGAATAGAATGAGGATGAACCAATGAAGACAGAATAGATGCAGCGTAGACCGGCTGTCTCCGTGTTTCTACTAATAACTCAAACTTACCTGCCCTTTCATTCCGACGAAGAAAAAGGACTGTAAAAAGTACCATATGGTCGAGAGAAAAAAATTTACACGCAGATATAGGAGAGCATTTAACGTAATCTCCTACGCAACACCTTTCAGGGAATCCTAGATTTTTTGAAGGCTTAAAAGACCTACAGGACGATAAGTCTCAAGACCATCACAAAATTGCAAGCTCTACGCTACTAGGTGGGATAGGATTCAGGCATGCAGGTTCACTTACTTCATAAGGAAATAGCGTGCAAACAAAGGCTTAGAAACAGAAGCCAAGTTTACTGACAGCCTAGACGGCAAAAAAGTCGAGCGACTGATGTCATTTCTATTCACCAAACCAAGAATGGCTACCTGGGACAGGTGAAACTTGGGGGCTACTCTAATGAAAAAGTCAGGATGACCAGAATGACCACTGTGATTTATCATAGTCAAGCCGGACAGTCATTCTGGCCGCTCCCAACTTCTAGATTCGTTACAGTTATTTCTCAAAATTTTCTCAAATCCGTTTTATTTGTTATGTTTTTTGTTAAGGATGCTGGAAGTCCTGAGTCTGCATACATTTAATGACGGACCGGACCACTTGGGAAGCAACTTACTTCCTCTCTGGTGGTCCACGTCAAACCGTTAGTCAAGATTTTTTCTTTTCTTTTTGAACTTGGCTGTTTAAGCCAAAAAGCGGAGTCCGTGGACCACAAAAGAGGAAGTAAGTTGCGCCCCAGAAGAAATTAAAGCCAGTACATAGCTTATAATGAAAACAGTAATTAGATTTGTTACTGCAACGAGGAGCAACTTTTGATTCCGATTCCGAATATTCAAGTTCGTACATAATGTCCATTCTCCTTTGGTTTGATAGATAGGAGGAAATGCAATACAGTCCTATAGATACCAGTGTGACAAACAGTCACGATATTTTGAGAATATCCTTGAACCCTGCCCAATAACGCGCGTCCCAGCTTTTCGAGCAACTAAATTTCTTTGCAAAGTGGAGGGCGTCGCGGTTTCTACCCGATGTAAGATTCAACCTATAAGGAAGGGACCGCCAATTAGGCGAACCTGCGCGAGGATAGAATTTGCAGCATTTGATCGGATGATGTTCCAGAGTGGTTACGAATAATAAGGTTAGATGGTGAAACTAGAATGGTATCCTCAGAATAAGTCTGTACCACAAAAAGTGAATAGAATTAACATGAAAATCAATTTCTCGTTGGAAGAGGCTCTTCTGGTTGGAATGGTACGGCCTTAGCCGACTATCTCTACTTTTCAGGACTATTTAGCATTTACGCGTCTATTTTTCTGGAGATAGAAGAAAGGATGGCTAAGTTCCTAAAAGTCAAACGAAGAGTTTTTCTTTTCATGGGTAACAGAGGATTTTTCCAAGAAACTTTGATGAGGGAAAATTGGCATCGTTTAGTCGCAAAAGAGTGTGTTTCCAGAGACTTGTTCGTCAATCAAAACAACTCACTGAGCAAGCTCAGTGGTGACTTCAAAAGCCATCAATAGAAGTAATATCTGATATGACGATAATTTTCGCTGAAAAAATATTCACAATTTTGGCTCTATTTCAAGTGGCTTCGTGGTTTCTGAAGTAGCCATATCTTGTCTTCGGGATTCTATTTTATCTCCACCCCTTGCCTCATGATATGTTTTCAATGTATAAATTCATTCAACCAAAAGTATTAAGTCATAACAAATTGCGCCCAACGTGGGTCCGTAAACGTAAAGTCAAGGAAATATGAGTTCCTTGCATCTGCACTTTACGGTTGGGCTACATTCCTTGAAAAAAAATACCATAAAAACCTGATACTGTTCGTACACATCCTGAGATTTTAAATCTCCTGAATTGTGTGTGTGCCTTTGTGTCTAAACGCCAAGCCAATTTTCTCCCATCTGAGTTTCCTGGAAAAAACCTTCATTACTCAAAGTCAAAACAAAAATTTTTCGTTTGACTTTTAGAAACTAAGCTATCTTTCTACCTCCGGAAAAATCATCATCATCAACGGCGCAACAATCGGTATCCGGTCTAGGCCTGCCTTAATAAGGAACTCCAGACATCCCGGTTTTGCGCCGAGGTCCACCAATTCGATATTCCTAAAAGCTGTCTGGCGTCCTGACCTACGCCATCGCTCCATCATAGGCAGGGTCTGCCTCGTCTTGTTTTTCTACCATAGATATTGCCCTTATAGACTTTCCGGGTGGGATCATCCTCATCCATACGGATTAAGTGGCCCGCCCACCGTAACCTATTGAGCCATTTATCCACATGGTCATGGTGTCACTCATAGATTTCGTCATTGTGTAGGGTACGGAATCGTAGCCAAGCCAAGAGTTCACAATTTTTCTTGTTAAGAACCCAAGTTTCCGAGGAATACATGAGGACTGGCAAGATCATAGTCTTGTACAGTAAGAGCTTTGACCCTATGGTGAGACGTTTCGAGCGGAACAGTCTTTGTAAGCTGAAATAGGCTCTGTTGGAGGACAACAACCGTGCGCGGATTTCATCATCGTAGCTGTTATCGGTTGTGATTTTCGCCCCTAGATAGGAGAAATTGTCAACGGTCTCAAAGTTGTATTCTCCTATCCTTATTCTTCTTCGTGCTTGTGTTTGATCAGTGCGGTTTGATGTTGGTGGTTGATTCGTCTTCGGTGCTGACGTTGCCACCATATATTTTGTCTCGCCTTCATTGATGTGCAGCCCAAGATATCGCGCTGATTACCGCCTGCTCGATCAGGATGAAGGCAGTTTGTACGTCTCGGGTGGTTCTTCCCATGATGTCGATATCGTCAGCATAGGCCAGTAGTTGGGTGGACTTGAAGAGGATCGTACCTCTTGCATTTACCTCAGCATCACGGATCACTTTCTCGAGGGCCAGGTTAAAGAGGACGCATGATAGGGCATCCTCTTGTCGTAGACCGTTGTTGATGTCGAATGTTCTTGAGAGTGATCCTGCTGCTTTTATCTGGCCTCGCACATTGGTCAGGGTCAGCCTAGTCAGTCTTATTAATTTCGTCGGGATACCGAATTCTCTCATGGCCGTGTACAGTTTTACCCTGCCTATGTTATCATAGGCGGCTTTAAAGTCGATGAATAGATGGTGCAGCTGTTGTCCATATTCCAACAGTTTTTCCATTGCTTGCCGCAGAGAGAAAAAATAGACGCGTAAATGCGGATAAAGTTGTACCATTCCAAAGACAAGAGCCTCTCCCAAAGAAAAATTGGTTTTCACGTTATTGAGTCTTTGGGTTTTTATCCCACGATAAGGACAATTTGATAGGATACTTTTTCTTTTATACACATGTTTTGTCATTAATCACGATTTATATGGTTGGGCGTGGGGGGAGTTGTCAAATGAAAAGTTAAGTTAACGCGGCGGAGTCCACCGTGTTTTATGGACTAATATCCTTGGCAAGGAAATGTATCGTAAGCATCTGGTACGGTAAGGGGAAGTTTTGCTTCCGACGTCTGATTACTGTACTGTTTCAGAGCCGACTGTGATGGTGCTCGGGGCAGTGATACCGTCGTCCTTCTTACATTGAATTAGTGGAAATTAGCTTGGGAAAACGAATCAAGTGGCAGATGGACTCCGCGACTTAACTAAACTTAGATCTATGACTGAACCAAAAATATGGTGAAATTGATTACTTCCTTTCCCTAATTCTAAGCGCGCGTGTTTCGTAATTTGGTGGTGAACGACGCCGATCACACCTTTTGTTTTATGGAAGGTAGGAAGGGATTCCTTAACAAACTCTATGCTTATACTCCGGATGACATTTTCGTTGAGAAGCCGAAGAACATTAATCGACGGAGCCATGTTGCGCATTACGTTCGGGTTCTTCCTCTCGCGATGCAGAATGAACTTGACTGATAGGGGGCCGGATAGCAGGCACCTTTCTTTCCCCTCCCCCATTAGTGTTAGAAATTTCCTGACTAGAGGGCTGCTTAATGCGGAGAGCGAAGAAGTAATATGCCACATGGTTCCCGGCTATTTTACTAATAACGCGGATTTTCAAATCGCACAAAAAATCTATTCGCGTTTCACATACTTTCCACTAGGTCCTGGTTAGATGGATGATTTGTATGATCCCGGTTACGAATAATTAAACCAAATCTGACGAAAGAAAAAATGGAAGCGGTCCATACCAGAGACGCACAAAAGTCGCTTCGAAGTCGATGAGAAAGAGATTAAATGCATCCGAAGTTACTGGAATGCATTTCATACAGCAGATAGTAACAACAGTGAGATTAACTCTGAAAAAGACCAATGTTATCCATGCACTGATCCTGTAAATTCAGAAATGAGCCCAGCAAAAGTTCGAGGAATATAATTACAAACTGATATTATCCCTTATTGGACGCGGTTGTAATATGAAAGATTTGCAATGCTTTCGGATAGCCGCGAAAAAACCAAACCAAATGAAAATAGCATTGTTCGTCAACAATGGAATAGAGGAGGTTAAACAACCCTGCAAATGTACGGGCGAGAAGTTGAAATTAAAGTCGACCGTGTTAAACGCCATAATAGTAGCCAACTACAATGACATACTAATCAAAACCAAAGCCCCCATCCCGGCTTAGGAATAATTTACGGGGAGCTAGGGCTAGGGTAATGAAAAAACAAGAAGGTCTGGAATCTGGCAGACTAATGCTTTCTAAGATAAATTTTTATCCAAGTCGTATGGTCTCCCAGGTTTCGCCAGTGTATTCTAGACGGAAGTACTGGCGATATTGGAAGTTTGTTGATGGCTGGAGCGAGATTCGAGCCCCAAACGTAACATAGCCATTCTGACCAACAGCCAAGCGGCCATTAAGGCATTGTACTCAACGACGACATCTTCCAGGCTGGTGTCGCAGTGCAAAGACGCGCTGAACCGTCTGGGCGGCACGCTCAAGGTCACCCTCCTCTGGGTTCCCGGACATAGGAATAGAGGGGAATAAGCAGGCTGACGGCAGACTTGGCAGCCCTTTGACGAATACATTAAGCGTTTCGGTGGCGGCTGCCGGGGGCCGAGTCTACTCGCACTGCTTAGCAGCCGCGGGCCTAAGATGGCGAACGCTTAGTCGAATGCATTCAGGATTACGGCGGTCTGCACGGGGCACTGGCCCAAAGGGGACCATGCCGCTAGGCTCGGCATACCCTACAATTCGGGTTGCCGAAGAAAGGGAAACCCTCATGCACTTTCTTTCCAATTGCCCAGCTCTAGCTGGAGTCAGGCTATGAACCATTCTTTGGGGACCTCGGAGAGATTTCTAGCTGCAGGGTGAGAGAGCTGCTTTCTTTCGTGAATGCTACCAGCTGGCTCTGAAGATCCGAGCCGGCTAGACTCTGCCTCCCTGCTCCCATAACAGTAGTCACGGTCTTAGGAATTTGTGGCATCAAAACAGCGCACCAAAGCACTAATTGGGCTCTTTGGAGCGGCCACTGATATCTACCTACCTAGCTACAACCAACAATAGAATCTTTCGGGTGATAGTAAGAGTCACTTTCCATCAAGAAGAAACATTGACATGGAACAGCCTTAACTTGGCATTCGTGTTGGGGTAGCTGTTTTTCCTGATTTAATATAAATTAGCTGAAATGGATTTGGTATATCGAGTTGAAAGTCGCCATTGGCTGAAGTAATGCTACCGACTTTTAAATACTAGCCCTCTGGCCAACTTCAGTGGATCAGTGAAAAAGCATACCTTCTATTCTCTCAGTGAAAGACCCTACCCTAAAAGGAGTTTCCGGTACATATTCCTGCAAACAAAGATGCCAGAATCATTTGAGAGATGTCTTCTTTTGAACAAATTAACGCATCTGATCCCCATAAAAATTTAAAACTGACGTTGAGATCCCACCATCCATTTTTCAAATTACGTGATTGGGGAAAATTTTAGAATTAGGAGAGATTGTGGATGTTTCTGAAAGTCAATTATACTAAATTTAGATATCTCCTCAAAATTGTCCGAGAATATCTAAAGTAATTAATGTGACTCCAACGTCGGTTTTCTGCACCTTCTGGTATCACATGAACATTTTTTTCAATAAGCGTAAAACAAGGAATATGTACTCCAGAGCAGATCACGCTGTACCCCTAAAACAAAGATTGCATCCAATTTCATAATAACATTGAACTTGGTAGCTTTATTTCTACGAATCTTATCATTTCTTTCAGACGCAACCATTCCCTTACAAAAACTTTCGCAATTTTATAATTAACGATTGTGCGAAGAAAACGCCTAGGAAAATGCAAAGCAATTTTACGAAGTATTTCTGTTCGCGTGAGTTTGTAAAATAATTTTCTCAAGAGAAATTTATTGAAATTTCAGATTTATGAGTGCGGGACGCGTAGATATTTTCGCGGAGAATTCCGCTTTATTGAACTTGGCGTGATTATCAACGGCCTTGCGTATTATTCATGGATGATGCCGAGATCTGAGTCAATTTGGTCGTGACTTTGTTATTTGATGTAAGGATTTGTTATTCGAATAATGGTAATGTTGGAGATTTTTGCTTGTAGTAGTTGAGAAGGCATTATACGGGCGGAACTTCAGAGGTTTAAAATCTATCCTGGCCTTCACTAGAGAGTTTTCTCATGTGCGCATCAAGCCGAAAACAATAACGTAGCTAACAATTGAAATTTTACAGGTTTGAAGCCGTTACTGGTAGTTTCTGGGGTTATTCAAATTTTGAGACGTTAGATATAGATTCTTGATGTCGTCCGTCCTGTCGCTCTCTATGGTTCAGAGTGTTGGCTGACTATAAAAGACAATGAACGGTGCCTTGCGATTAGTGGCGTGACACATCCGAAATGAGGATATCTGCATCGATATGGAGTTGCATCGATCGTGAAAAAATGGCGAGAGAGGCGTCTTCGATGGTATAGTCACGTAATTCGCGCTTACAAGAATTTACTCGCCAAAACTGGTCTGAACATCGAGGTCGAAGGTCAGCGACCAAAACAATACACACAATGGTGTATCCACACGAAATCTAAGCTTAAAAGTACATCCCATGCCAATATTTACTCAAATAAAGTTGATAATAGCATATTACCGTATTTAAGAAATTTACCTAAAAACCCTCCTTAAGCTCATCTTAGAAGTACGGAATTTGGCACCATTATAAGTTATATTATAATACATAATTTTGGAAAAAATCCAAAAATTATGAAAAAAGTCGTAGAAGATCAAACTTGTGAATTTGAAGTGAAGTAAAGGAAAGTGTCCAAATTATTAAGATATTGATGAACCTGGTAAAGCGGAATTGGTGGAATATGCCTTTAGGCAAATATCATAAGAAAGTGCATAGCGCCACAATAGAGTTGAAACCTCCACCATGAGGTTACTTGTATCATCAAAATAATAAAATCCATGAACAATTATCTATAGAGTTTAACTAGAACGAAGCTGCGGTCACCCACCACTTTAACTAACGTGCCAAAATTTCCAGCTTAAAACTAACCTAGGAATGGAGAGGTCGTAACTGTTTTCAAAAACCTCTAAGCATCTAATAATGTCATTTGTAAGCGAAGAAATTTGAAAAGAAATTTCCAGCGGGACAGCAGATAATGAGGCTCCGCGCCTGAAAGGTGTGCTTAATAACGCGCTTACAGCCTCAATAGAAACTGGACAGGACGGGCCATAAGGGATCCCATACTATGAAAGCTATAAAAGCTGGTGCTGCTACCTATAGTTGGGATTCATATGCCTTCAAGACTCCAAAGGGAAAATATTGCAACGGAAAAAGTAAATTAGATTATCCAGGCTGTTAAGGGCCCGAAAGACCTTTAAAGTCTTCAATATGGTAATTGTAAAGGTAAAGTAGTCGTTGGCACCATATATGTAATTGTTTACTGGTTTACCGAAAAAGCAATTTGTAGCAAGGACAGTACCAGTATCAAATAATACATGGTAATCACTCTTCACAGCTTGGACGCATTCATGTTAAACTCTTATGATAACGCTGATAAGAGACCAAAGATTGACACTATGGAAGAAAACTCAGAAGTGGTGTCATCATACGTCACTACATCATCAACCTTTAGTCGTCAAACCACCAATGTGACTTTGGCAAATATTATGTCAGATATAGGAGGGCGAATTCAGGGTGATAGACTCCATCTTGATTTTTGTAGCTTCAGTTTGAGTAGCAGTGTATCTAATGAATCCGTTCATCGTGAGCTGAAAAAGCGGAGGTACAAAAGCGAAGATAGAATTCCAGTTGAAGTGAGCTTAAGAGAAAAAAAACTCATGATAAGGGGTCTGGGTATACTTACGGGGCCTGTCACGTACACCATTACAACAGCGGGTGAAGATTCTGTTTTTCACATGGCTTCCCGCTTGCGTTGTAACGGACCATTACATTGCACCCTCGGGGAAAAAAGGCCTCGCAAGTGTGGGGAGACGGGGGGGTGGAGAAGTGGCGATTTCTGTAAACCTTTCGACACAAAGATGTTGCAAAGGGAATTGGGACACTGCTAGAGCGGTTGCACCAATGAAAAGGTTAGAGCTGCTATACTATCCTTCGAACACTTCAAAGCACCTGGCATGGACGGTATCTACCCAGCGATGCGAAAAGAGGGTATAGAGCACTTAGAACAACTTCTAATAAATATTTTGCGAGGATGTCTTGTTCTGGGCTAAGTGTCTTCCTCTTGGCAGAAAATTAAGGTAGTTAAATCCAAAGAATTTTAGGCAAATCATTTTCGCTGAAATGTCCGGAGACACTGGTTGAGCAGTACATTCGTAAGAAGGCGCTCAGGTCTTATCCACTAAGTGAGAGACTGAGCCTGAGTTTGCTTTGAGTCCCCGGTGACGGTTTTGTGGACATTGTACGGCCATTTGGTCGTGCGCCTTTTCAAAAGTTCTGTAATGCCGCTAGAGAACATTTTGTTGATGAAATTAGTAATAATTAAGTGGATCTATGCGATGCTAACGCAGCGATTGGTGTACGCTGAAGTGAGGTTTAATTACTACCTAACAGCGAAAACGACGAAACGCTGCCACCAAGGACTCACTACTGTGGCGGTACATCGAAGGCTGCCGCTGCAGCAACGGTATCATCTCAGACTAGCTGTGATCAAAATTATCATGGCAACTATTCCAGTGGACTACATAGGATCGGCTGGGTGACGCCGGGGGGATGAAATCCCGAGAAGAAACCTGGTTTTATAATAGTGCATCAACTAATTGAGACTCACATAAATCGAATAAATAATTTTGAATTTTTGGGAAATTGAGGACAATGCTGATGACACTGGCCGATGCAGTCACGAAACTTACAATGGCGGTAGGTACTTTGAGCTCGGCGGGTAGTTCTTGATCGCAGTCGCGGCCGAGGTCTGCTTTCCGAAATGGGCGGTCGGGTAATTGTACACCGGGACCCTTATCGGTCTCGACGATTTACTGGTACTACCGCAAATTTGGAGCTCAAACGACTAAATGTACCACCGCATGCACTTTTAACTAGGCTCGTTCGGTGCCACGGCGATGGTTAGCCGAAGCGCAGTACCAGGTCCCCTTACAATATTCGACCCTCTAAGCATGCGGTGCTTTCTGGTCGACACGGGAGTGGAGGGGTGGATTATCCCCGTAACCCGTCCAAAGACGTTGATTTCGCAGAACTCGTGACTGGCTGTCACGAACTCCTTTATCATCCAGACTCACGACTACCGGCAAGTGGATGAGAGGCTCGGACTGCGCCGAACGTTTTCGTGGCGATTCCTTTTGGCGGATATTAGCACCCCCATTTTAGGCGCAGACTTCCTGTGTCACTATGGGCTGTAGGTAGACCTGCAGAACAAAGCATTAATAGACGCTTCCCCAACTCGCAACGACACTCTTTCCATTGTTTTCGAGGGCATTCCCGACCACCGCATTCGCGCACTACTCAGAAAATATCGCACCATCACTACTGAAAGTAATTTCCCCAAGCTGGTTAAGCACCATGTGCAGCACCACATCAACACTACCGGCTACCTGATCTTCTCAAACGTGCGCCCTCTATCACTCCAGATCAAACAAGATATTTGCAGATCTTACAATACCTGTTGGTCATCTGTGCTTCATTTGGTCTCTAAGCCAAATGGCGAATGGAGGCCCTGCGGAGGTTACAGGTGTCTGAACGCTCAGACAATTCCCGACCTTTACCCTGTTCCACTCATCAATGATTTTGCGCAATCAGTTACAAACTGCCATAGTTTCATGACCTTGGATCTAGCCAAGGCGTATCATCAAATCCCTGTCGCTCCTGACATACCGAAAACGCCTTTCGGACTGTTCGAGTTCACCAGGATGACTTGTGCAACGCTGCGCAGACATTCCAAAGATTCATCCACTCTGTCCTATGGAACTTAAACTTTTGTTTCGTATACATGGATGATATTGTGGTCGTTTCTTCTTCCGAATCTGAGCACTTGCATCTACTTGAGGCCAGACTCATTTCAAACTTCGAAAAATTTAAATTCCTACAGAAACAGGTAACATTTCTCCGTCACATGATTTTCCCTGATGGAATTCAAAAAGACCCAGACAAGGTTGAAGCCATTAAAAACTTTCCCCTGCCAACCACGAAGTATCAAATCTGCCAAAACTCGCTCAAGCCTATGACGATGACGGTGTGTAAAAATTCATAACCTACCGTTGACTCGGTTGACAGTTGGTACCTTAGGCACGCACTTGCAGTAAATTCAATTGATCTTTGCCTTCCACAGATAAGAAGAAAGAAATGAAATATCTGGGAGCTACTATAGACAAGAAGCTTCTTTGGAACAAACATGTAGAGATAATCTAGGTGCTGAATCCAGTTTTTGCCAGGCCTTCTGATTCTGGGAACCCCATACACTTGTTTTGATAGAAGGTGTTAAATTATCTTGAAACGAAAAGAAAATTAGGATGAACCAGAAGAATGCATGTCAGGATATACTGACGTCTTCTATGCCGATGGCTAAAAAACAGAACAAGGTTCTAGAGCAGGAGTCCACCTCTCGTAAAAACGATAAGTGGGCTTTTTCCTTGGGACAATATACAACGGTCCTTCAGGGTGAATTTTATGCGATCCTAAGGGCGGCAAACTGGAAGATTGACAAGTGGCTGAAGGGCAGGCACATCTGAATCTGTAGCGAAATCGAGCTGCATTGAAGGAGCCACCACCATCACCTCAAAAATTGTTCAAGAATGTAAAAACTGATTGAATCTGATCTGGGTACCAGGTCATTGTGATGCAGAGGAAAATGAAGTCTCGGATGCTTTAGCGAAAGAAGGTTCAATTCACCCCATGACGGGGCCAGAACTAGCGATTGGGGTTCAGTAACATTGGCTGCTAAATGCACCAAACTTTTCCTGTTAGCACTAAACAAAAATCCTGCAAAGTGTATTCTGTCGGAAAGAAGGAAGACTTGCAGGAATATTGTGGGCATTCTGACTGGTCATAATTCACTACCTGCGCAAATGTTCAGAATAGCAATTCCCAAAGATAATGCCTGCCCATTCTGTAGTGAGGAAGCGGGAGCCACGAAACATTTTGGACGCATCCGACGTCAGATTTACTGTACTGATGTGCTCCAACTGCAGCGGGTAGCATCACATCCGTTAAAGAAAATCCTGCAACACATAAACGAATCCGGGATATTTCATAAGACGGGGGAATCGATTTCAACGGGCCGCTGGGGTCTGAATGTTCAAAGGGTTCGCCTCTCCCCCACCTCATACATACCCACACAGTAGCACTATCAAGGAATTTGCTTTCGAAATAGATAGTATGCTAGAGGTTAAAGTCCAAAAATATTTACATTCTGTGAATAACGGGTTCTGCTGCTTTTAGTTGTTCCCCGAAACATATAGACAATGAAAATAAAATGAAATATAGAAAAAGGAAAGCACAGAAGAAGCAAACAATTGGATGATAATAACAAGAATAATTGTTGGTGCGACAAACCAATTACATCAGGGTCTTGGTGTCCGACATCAAGTCACGATACAAATCCCTTTCCCACCAGCCCGATTTGAACCGCGACCTTTCGCTACCACATCCTACCGCACTAACCACTGAGAGATCCGGATACTCCTGGGTTGAAATTTTTCCACTAAATGGAGATGTTTGACCAGAACCGCACAGTTAAGACCAGCTAGCTCCACGTTTTAGCAATATGGAAAGTGCCCAAATTTCCACCTTCAATTGCAAAGGATTGATACTCGCAAAAACGAAATAAAAACTTCTCAGAAAACTCAAAGACTTACGCCTTACGTGCTTACGTCGTTCAGAATATCAAACACTCTTGACATCCAATATCGCAGGAGCGAAACTTAGAATAAACCAAGACAAGTTCCACGAACGAAGGATAAGAAACTTATTCTATATTTAAGGATAATAGACGATGTGTAACGGCTACTTTTTGTTTATGTTAAACATGAACCAACGGGCTGAAATCTGGGATCATCGTTGGGATGATGTAGGTTCAAGCGAAGGATAGATCCCCTCGATCCTAACACGAGAAATTATTCTTAGACTTAGATCTACATATACACATGTTCATTATACAGGATAAACCGACTTCCGGATCTTTTTGAAAAAAAGTAAGTAAGAGTCCTGACATAGATCAGGCGACAGTGTCATGATAACTTTGACAATCCGAGTCAATTACTGCAATACTATTGCGTAAATGAGCAATAGTCAATTTTGATAGTGATCAAGCTGTTCGACGATTGCGCAACATAATTTATCACTTTTTGCGCTAGCCTGCAACACACTGAATTCACTTGCCGCATCTACATAGCAAAGCCAGTTGAAAACCGCAATAAGTAGAAATAGTTTCTACGGCATCATTATGTTATCTCTCCGTGCCCAATATGCATATAGCTTGCCCCTTCACAAGGACTACAAGGTAAACAAACTTAGACTGAACTTTACACTTCTCAGCAGCATTTCCTATCAATCACCCAATCTAATCTCCATTCGCGACATAACAACCGCCAGGCTAGACGGAGCTGACCACACACATTTCCTGTGATACCCCCGCTTGTCCGCTCACCCCACGTTGCAATATAAATAAATATAATTGGAAAGTATACGCCAGAATCCAGAAGAGTGTACGCACGTAATACGATGCATGCAAATGCATTTGGCAATAGTTCAAGCACGGAAGATATAGTATGTGAGCTTACGCACTGCTGGTTGTAGCTGAATCTAGCAGGACCACCTCCTCATTAGTAAGACATATTATTTTGTAAGTAGTTACCCTGTTCCACGAGAGCGTGTAAGGTCCCAGATGAGGCAGCTCCAAGCAAAGCACGCACTATCAGCTGATCTCGGAAAAGCTGAGGCACACGCAAATTTCCAACGTGATGTTTTCACACTCTACGATGAACTGGGAAAACACTAAACTGCGAGGTTTATTAGTTATGCACTCACGGCGGCAGTACACGCGAAGCAAACATAAAAACTATTTTAAATTACGTCCATTGCACCGAGGTTCCGCCCGACAAACATTTGTTCAATGTTCTAGCATTTCTTTTTTAAAAACAAAAAAAAACTACGAATTGCACTGAGAACTCTCTCCCGTCTTCTGATGCACTTTTCCAGGTACGCGGAGGGAGAGTTGAGGGATCAGTCGCAGAACGGACTCAGGATCGGAACGAAAGACCCTTCCTGTCGCCTAGAACGCAGTTCGATTATCAAATCTTGAAGGTCGTCTCGGGGCCACTTTTCCTTCCTCTAGATTCTGGGTGAAAGCTCCCTTCCTGGCGATGCGTCGGTCGCGAGCCAACGATTGCTGATAGACGATCGATGGCACTGCACGGATCGCAGCTGAATTGGTGTGGAGTGAAATTAATTTCTCCTTTCTTTTCTAGCTTGTATTTCCTTAGTTATGTAGCCGCGTATATCTTGAGCTTTTGCGCTACTTCCTTTTTGCTATTGCTCCACTTCTTCTGGTCGTCCGAAGCTTTCCCGACTACCCCAAACCTGCGTTCGTGCCGGTACGGTTAGCTGCGCGCAACGCGAACGTGGATTCTTTATTAGAACGCGAAAAGCTGCTAAAGCCAAAATTGTTATTATGCATGTGCACACGATCGTTACGTATGTGCGATGCATATGCCCGTGGCTCCTCACTAGACTATGCTGCAGCGCGGTGGAGTGCAGATCACCCACCGCAACCGATGCGATCGCAACGCCCCCGACAATCGCCCCCGACAATCGGGGCAGTGAATTACGAGCACTCCAAAGCACTTCCCTACCAGCACACAACAAGCGTGTGCATATGTGAAATGCAATCGCCGGGCGCATACCCACCCGTTCTAAGTGTGTGCATTCGAGAATGCACATCGGACGACCTTGACAATGAATTTTTTCGCGGTTGCCTGGGTTATGTGGTTCCGCAACGACAAACCGCACATTGATTGCATCCGAGCAGCTTCCACTCCACTGGGCCCTGATTGAGTCGTTGGCTCAGCTTGATGCGGACTTGCATTCGCGATGCACAACCGACTCAAATAAAACACCAAAACCCCGAATGCAACTTCATTTTCATTCAAGGGAAAATAAGATATCAAGAGTGGAGCCGAGAACGCCAGCAAAACAATCTGAAAAAGTTGAGTGCATTTTGCAATTGCATGAGCGTTACCAATAGTCGCAGTTATCAGACCTAAAATATCGCGAAAAAATCTTTTGTGCAAGTACACAGTTGATAAGGCTTGTGTTAGATAACGCACAACAAGGTGAATTTCTGCGTAAGACAATGTTGCTATGTAGGGACCACGCGAACTCTCGGGAAAATTGGAACGATGGAGTCCAACTTTCTGAAACTTCAGATGAGGAATTGCGGAAGTATTAGAAAAGCAAATGCAGAATTCACTTAATTTGATTGCGTCCAGCAAAATGTTAAACAAGCTGCACTCGAAAAGATATCAGTCATCTGCAAGAGGAAGTTAATTATATTCAAAGGCGCTGTTTGGATGGCGTACAACTGGAACAGAACAACTTCCCGGATTTTTGTGGCAACTTTGTATAGATAATTCGATCTAGGACGTTCGCTTAGCTATTAAAATGTTGGAACACTGCCGCTTGATGGCTATACTTTGGAATCTTGAGGTCATAGATAATAGCTGACTCCTTACTGGCATCCTATAGCCAAGGAAGAAAGGGGAAGGATGCAAAAAACCCCTTTGAAGCCAATGGTCGCAATTGTTAGAACCTGATTAAGTTGAAGTTGCTACAGTTCAAGTATGATGTAAAGTCAGCTATGATGCTTTACCGCGAGAGGAGCTTGACCTGCTTGGCATGAGTTTACTTGTATACATAAAACAAGAAAAAATCTTCCGACATCCAAATTTGTTTGCCTCAATTTACTAGAGAACTTTCTCCCTGCCTGGCGAACCGCCCTAACTGGGGAGAAACTGTCTACCACCATTTTGGTGTATGAGCTTGTCTTATTTAGTGCAAGGAACCCATTTTTTTTACGGATTGACTGATTGTTCCTGTCCGGAGCATATGACGAATCAACGAACGAAACCGCCAGTCATTATCTTTTTTTAAAGAAGGGGTAGTTTTCCGAAGAAAGAGAAGTGAGAGAAGAGATGAGTTATCTATTCCCGGGAAGAAGCCAGCATTCATCGGTTTTACTAAGGAAGGTATTTATTCAAAAGAACCTTTATAATGGGCCCAAAAGTAACAGATGCCCAAAATGACCACCTAGGTGAACTAAAGAAAAAAAAAACACAAAAAAAGTGACTAAAGTCTGCCAGCACCTAAGTGTAGCTTCACCGAAGTATTCTAGCAGCACGCGGATGCAAGCCACTGTGTTAGATAGGCTCGAGAATTTTGGCACTTCAATTCCTACACGTCATAATAAACCCTTATATGGCCTATGCACCTCCCAAAATTCTTCGTGCTTGACAGGATATTCGCCAAAAGGAAAGAACATTTCAAAGTCCGCAATCGCCCATGAGGTAGTGAGAGGCAGTGAGTTCTCTTTTAAAAAAGGACAGGAAACTAGCATACCGGTTTCGGTTAAGTCCATTTCAAAATTGAGAGTAGAGTTTAAAGCTTCTTTTTGCGAACGCAAGGAAGGTCGAGAGTCCGGCTTATAGTTCCTCGACGATTACCTACCTTGTCGTGGCGCGGAAGCTCAGGAAAGAAGATCCTTTAGGAAATGAGAGGTGACACCTAAAGCCAGGCGGCAATCAAAACCCCAAGCCAAGGTGTGTCTACCATGCCTACTGCTGAATGGTCACAGGGGTTAAAATGTGGCCGTAAACGGCGAACTCTGGGTACCAGGCAACCTCCAGTTTCAACTAGCCTTGTCTCGGCAAAAAGGGGTTCCGCCGAGGTAGACTTACTTTCCCCGATAAAACTGAGGATAAGGCAGCCAATTATGAGAAAACAAAAAACAAAAACCTATTAAAAAACCAAAATTAAATCTCGATCTTAACGATCCAAAACCGAATGAAGGGGCAACTCTAAGCTCATCGGTGGAGAACCTGAGTCTAGACTCAGATTTTCCACTTACTCAACTGGGAACTAATTTAATTGGGACACAGTCCTTAGCGGACGAGCCAAACCAGGCCTCTTCTGTCAGCACTCCTAGCCCCGGGCTTCAATCGGCACCACCTGCTTAGGCTAAAGTCTTTCTCATGGGTAAGCTGTTTCCGAGCAAACCGCATAAGGACAAACCACCTACGGGCAAACCGCCTTCGGGCAAATTACAATCCACGGGCTGTGCCAAAGTTGAGGGAAAACCGAAGCGGCAGCGGTCCTCGGACGATCCCAACTCTTCGACAGAAAAGGCAGCAAAGAGGGCTCCGCCGACAGCGGCTACGCCTTCATTTGCAGCCAAGGCTGTCGAAGCCAATGGATGACGACATTAATCCAACCGATTACGATACTGAGCAGTGCGAACAGCTTAGAAGGAAACACCTCATAGCTGTAAAGACTGCAGCCTCGCAACGCATTAAGCTCTGCTACGAGTCGGTAGTTGTATACCGTAAAATGTTACGACTAAACTTTATCGGTGCTGAGGTTCTTGAACAACTTGGTGTCCAGAATAACCTCCACACCTCCACCTGGATGCTAGGCCGATAGGCCGCGAACTTTTTTTACTATAAACGTTCTCGAACCCCATGTTAATAAGATTCGAGAACAACCGGGCTGTCGGCTTTATTACGGGCTAGGGACTGTCACGTTACAAGTGTCGGGGGGAAGTGCAACCCTCGGCGTCTTCATCTGAAGCGTAGATGAGGTACCATATTTCCCAAATAAATTTGCAGCATTGTACAGCCGTGACTGCACTTATTAGTTGTCGAATCAATAGCTCCAAGACATTTATATACCTCATACAAGAACCGTGGGTTGTTGGTGGGGTAGTCAGGACCTAAACTTCCAACATGCTGACCTGTTATATGCTAGAGGAAGTGGGCAACCCTGCTCCTGTATGTCTCAAAAGACTTCCAGGCTAATTTGGTTCACGACCAATGTCATGGCGGCACTACATCGGCTAAACTAACCATAAAAAGTCAACAGGGAGATAAAGAGATACTATGGTGCTCTGCATATTTCCCCGCAGAAGAAGTTCCCAGTGGAACATTCATCAGACCTATCCAACATGCTAAAAGTAAAGGTATGGGGGTAATAGCAGGATGTGATCTCAACGCTCACTACATATGCTGGGGAAGTTTCAACATCAATGCAAAAGGATCGAGACTACTAGAGTATCTGGTATGAACCAAATTGCAGATCCTTCATTTGAGTAATGAACCCACTTTCATCAAAGTGGTCAGGCAAGAGGTCATCGTTATCTCGCGGAAATTCATTTGGCACAAACAGTCAAGTATTGTGGAGTACATATCGACTCCAAGTTAACGTGGAATAATATCACAAATCCTGCAGATCGCTCTGGTGCTGTAGGACTGCGGTAGGTAACACCTGCGGACTTTCACCAAAACGGATATATTGGATGTATCCATCTATAATAAAACCCACTTTTATGTATGCATGTATCGTCTGGTGGTTGAGACAGAACTTTGCTAACAGCAGGAAGCTGCTAACGCAGATTCCGAGGCTCAATTGCCTAAGTATTACTAGAGCAATGAGCAGTGTCCGGATAGCTCAGTGGTTAGAGCACTAGGCTGTCATATGGAAGGTCGCGGTTCAAATCTCACTGGTGGCAGTGGAATTTGCATCGCGATTTGACGTCGGATACCAGTCGACTCAGCTGTGAATGAGTACCTGAGTCAAATCAGGGTAATAATCTCGGGCGAGAGCAATGCTGACCACATTGCCTCCTAGTGTACCGTTACGGTCTTGAATGAAGTGCTCTAACACACTTCAAGGCCCTGATCCAATATAGATTGTTGCGCCAACGATTATTATTATTATTAATGAATACTACGCCGACTGCGGCACTCGAAGCTATCCTAAGTCTACCCCCCATTTACTCGGAGGTAAAATAGAAAGCAGCCAACGACACATATAGAGCGGATACCATTGGAGCGGGGAAAGGCGGCTAATCATACGGTCATCCGCCTATCTGGAAATTCCTTGACAAATATCCGGTAGCTCTGATGCCGTCCTATCATATGGTTTCCAGACATACACTGTTGTAATAACCGAAAGAAGAATGGTCGATAAATGGCCATAAGTCTTTTCAGATTACAGATTTAATAGTCTTCGCCGATCCTCAGATCTCAGAAGAAGGCACCATGGTAAGGTGCACACTCTCTACCTCGGGAGAATATTTTCAGATTCGCTAAAGCCTGCGAACGCCGTAGGCGGAAAGCCTTTGAATAGGCGATTTACGGGGATAGTACAATGGGCCTAACAATCGCTTGAGTCCTCTGTGCTGCGTCTCCCCCAGTAAACAAAACCAAACTAAACTTCCCCCGAAGTGTCTGACGCCTAGCATTTACAATAAGAGAAACTGTTAATTACTATTTTTCGTAAAAACGAATGGTTGGTTAAAAAAACAGATTCGTACACGAAAAGCTTGGACTTGAATCACATTGAATGCGGACTGGGGCATTCTGCTCTTAGATAAGGCACCGTGTGATAAGTTACTTCTATACTGAGTGAAACCGTCAGTCATTAATTTGATTAAAAAAGCTGCTTGTCCATTCCAAAATTCATGTTTGCCAGGATATCCACTAGAAGACAAAGAACCTTCTAATGAGCTATTAACCGTTACAAAAATATGTTTTTTCCACTCGCCCTCGTCAAAAACAGACGACAAACAAACGAACGAACATACATACAGACGGACAGATAGACAGACACAATGTATGAGGGTTGTTGTCGTGGGATTCGCTGAGTGACTACTCCTATCATCCTGTCACACTGACCAATGGAAATTTCTACGAGTGTGACTCTATATTGTAAAATCTTGATGAAACTGAGAAACAGAAAACAGTTCTGGTTTGCATCCGTGAATATGTTATTCGGTCTCGACCATCATTGGAATACTTACTCAAAGCTGCGGTCAGCTCAACATTAGCGAATAAGCCACCAAATACAGGTGGTCCGGAACTCAGCTCAGTTTTTTATATGCGGACCACCGTGAACTTCAGTGTTCAAAATCATACACAACTTCCCCATATCCCCAGGACGGTGGACAGGCAGAGTGTAGATAAAAGTTGGAAGGTTTTAGCTGGTAGAAGTCGAAAATGCGCGTCCCCGATTATAGATATGCATCCATGATGGATTTCCCTCACAAAAAAATGGAATAATTACTGCAAGCCAAATTTCTAATTTTTTTCTACCACAAAACAATCCTTTTAAGAACTCTCAGGATATTCTTTTTTGGGTAGGCCAGGTGAATGCGTTTATGCACAAGCTATTGAACTCCCGCAATGGTACGTCGTCGGACCACTAACTAAATACCTCTCATCGTCAGAAAACTAGCTTGGAACGGTTTGTCAGAGTACTTTGGGCCAGCCGCTTTCCCACCTTCTGCGCTGAGGGAGAAGCTTTAGCTTTTGAGCACTCAGACCGTGGTGGCCCATTGTACTCCCACCTTAGAAGCCTACAAGCAATCACCTCAGAGTCTTCTCCCTCTCGCTTGTACTTGGCTTTACACTCCTTAGTAGAAGGACAACAGGAATTATTGCCACGGTCACCATCACGGCCGGTACAGAGGCAATGCGATAGGCAGATGGCTCTCGCAAAGCTCCCCGATATCCTTTAACTCACAAAAGAGTAAATAGGAGAAATCAGCAACGTGGTCTTTGCAATAAGTAGGAATGGAGGATACCCTCTAGAAGCTTCCAGTGAAACTACGAAAAAGTTTAAGCATGTAGCTAAGCATGTTATAGAAGAATTCCCCGGGAATGAAAATGCAACTCTGATCATTCTGATAAAGTAGTGTTGATGAAATTATGTGTTTGTTATTCTAAGTAGCTTTGTGAAGTCATAAGTAGACCGAGAGTGCGACGGGGGATTTATCCAACTCTCCGAAATTGGTTGAAGTTTTTGCGGCCGCGCAGACGCCTAAAAAATTATCTTGTCCTCAAAAGTGTGAGAAAACTGTGTTACACAAAGAGAACAAAGTCCTCAGGCTGATCAGGTAGGCTTACACAGTAAAACAAATATATTGACAGAAGTTTTCAGGATGGGAGAATTTAGGAATCAGCCTCTTCGCAAGCACATAAAAGCCACGTAGGCAAGGAGCACAAAAGTAATGTAGAAACCTGAGAAGTCTGAGTGAAATTATGCGATGTTTCCAACGATTAATTATTTGAAATAATAAAAACTTGTTGTTTCTTTTTCGTTGGTGTGAATGTTTATTCTTGCAAATACCGATATTTCGGGAACCACTTGTTCCTTTCATCAGTGCTAACAAGTTCTGCTAACAAGAACGGTATTTGCAAGAATAAACATTCACACCAACGAAAAAGAAACAACAAGTTTTTTTTATTTCAAACCTGAGAAGGTTTTGACGTGAAGCTACTCTGAAGGGGGGAACTGAATGAGTCTGTCTCGGGACAGCGGGGATGTGAACAGCCGAATTTAAAAATGCTTACAGGCAAACATTTTTTCCTAAAAACGATTGTGCCTTATAAAGAATACAGCTTCACAAACATACGCACCATCGCCAGCCATTTTTAGTTATGTGCTTTCTGACAGGGATCACCTCAATGATTGGATCCCAGCGAAATTGCACAGCACTCTCCAAGGTCGAAGCTGCATCAAAAGTTTCTGGTGGTTGTCTGGTAACCCATGTTCAACCTTAAGCATCAAATTTTTCGAAATTCAGGCGAAATCAGTATGGGGATACTGTCGGTAAATCGGGCAAATACAACATACGTATCTGACACTGGTTGACAGTAAAAGGTTGATACTGTTTCAGAACAACAATTGGTCCCGCAGTTTACAGAAGTTGAAAGCAAGTGGTCAGACCAGACACATCACATCATTCCTTGTGAACGGGACCCATATTCCAACCACACCGCCATAAAAGCATCCTTCTCCGTTTACTAGGAAATGTACGACTTCATTTGAACTTATTGACCAAAGCAAAGTCTTGTTAAAACCAGTCAATCCGTCAATCAGTGTTCGCTTGTTTGTTTTTGTTTTTCGAGAACGGGTAAAACTTTTTCACGAAAATTGGTGAGAGTAGCCCTTTCTATGTAACGAATATCACAATTTTGTGTTGAATGAGGAGGAGGCTGAATTTCCGAATTTCTTGGTCTTTTTTTATAAACGCCCAACCAGTGCTAGGCGTATCTTTTATATCGAAATTTCCGAAACTTTTAATAGCTTGCAAGAACTAACGCATTTTATTCTATAAAAAAGGTTCTTTGAATTTCAACCCTTTCTCCAGCGATGGGTTCCATTTTGCTTAACTTGGGCGAAGGGTGTTGACTGAAAGTGACTTCTTTCCTGTACAGATTTTAACTAATAGTGAGAAGGGCAAGAAAAGAAAATTCTCACTGAAGATAAATACAAGCAAAAGTGGTTACTGCGTTTCACAGGTCGCTGCGGTGTTTCAGAAGCTGGGTCAGGATCTCACCAAACATTTTAATCGATGTTCAAGTGCTGGTGAAGTGCTTCATTTTGGTTGAAGTGATAGGTCGCCGAAAAGACACCGATGGTGGAATTGATTTAATAATGATAATGAATAGGTCACACCATAACGGAAGGTGATGTTCTTATGCTCAATTGTTTCGTCCTTTACGATTTTATTCTGGCGAAATCAGCCTGGTAATCGATGTTTCATTTGATTGAACCAGTACCATCGATTATTCCCCTTTTCAAAGAATTACTTATCTTAGTTTACGTATATATGTATTTTTCTTGCTTAATTGAAAAATAAAATTGGAAACCTAGTCCTTCCCCATATTATCAAGATCCAGCCGGCGGAATATATTTTAGCAAACCAAGACTTGCAAAACAAAACCTGTCAGAAGAACGTATAAACTTACCATCTTCTTTTATTTGTATACTTTTTGAAAACAGTATCCGGAAAACTCACCTGGAAAAAACAGAAAATATCATCAGATAAACCCGCTTGCAATGTAAGAATAATATAAGCTACAGTAGTAAAGACTGTAAAATTTGCAAAAAATATGTTGCTAAGAGAATAAATATAGTGATATTTATTCTCAAAATTCAGGGAGGGTGAGGAAGATTTTACATATGACAGGATCAATGAAGGGAAAAGGCAGATAAAACAAAACAAGGTATTTTTACAAATATATATTTAGATTGAATTTCCACTCAAAACTCTGATATGGTGCGATACCTACCAAACTACAATATAGTGTATATTACCGCGAAACTTGACTCTAGGATAAACTTAAGGGTGGGTGGTTTTGAGAACGGCTCCGTGAAAGAAATTATTAGTTTCCAGTCCCTGTCTTCTTCCTCTTGTACCAAATTCAAAAGTAAAGCCAACTTTGAAAAATACTAATCGAGACCCTTTCATTTAATATTCCACATGACTATATTCGGTGAAAAAAAATTCTACATCCCCCTTTTGTATGTACGAGGATCACCCCCTTAAACTTAACGAAGAACGATGTTACTCATTGCATGTAAGGAGATTTTTGATTTCGACCTTTCTGCCAAATTTTGTACTAATCGGCATAACCGTTTCTGGAAAAATGGGCGTGACAGGCAAATACTAAACCGATTTTAATAAGACTTTGTTTTACGTATTCCTGTGGAGCTACTGAAAAATGTTAGGCTGCAGTGAAATGCCAGCAACTAATACAAATATTCAGAGTGCGTGGCGTTAGATATTAAGGCTGAAAAATGACAGGGCGTACCTGGCACCTCAAAGTCCGTATACCTTACACAAAAGAGTATTCCGAAGTAACTCAAGACATCCAGGACCTACACTAACTTTCGAGGTCCTTCCATTTCAACTTTAATCATGCATGTGCCACACTTAACCTATTTCCAAAAAAACCGTCAACTTCCCTTTATGGTAAATCAAAATAGCGATCAAATTTACGAGTGCAAACAAAAAACAATAGCCAGATAACTAGGATAATTTCGCTGTTATGGTTTTTCCATAAAATTGTTTTCAATCGGAGGAGTGAGATATATGTATATTTTTCCAGCATCTTGTTACTGCCTTATATTGTCTCCAAGGTAAGTCACACCTGGATCTAGAAGTCGCATTAATAGCGGTAGCCCTTCCCATAGATCCGACTGGGGAATTTAACTCTATCTCTAATATTCTTCTTCTAAGCCACCGCCAGGAAGAAATATCTGCAGATTCAAGTGTTTGAGGAGTAACACACGGTTTTCTTCTTGGGAGCTTTACCTAAAAAGACGGGTCCATAAACCAACAAAATGAAAATTTTGCCTAATCGGTTCTGTTGGTCATCAAGTGGATGCAGATCACCTGCTCTCCCAAATGGTTAAAAAAAATAGACCGATAAGTTACAGTTCCAAGCACTCAGATCTTTGCTACTATCCCTGGAGATCGCCTATTCATCTGCATCTCCCCGACGGCGTTCACAGGTTTTCGCTGCATATGGGCTACTAGGATTTCCATGTCCTACTCCTTAAGGGACAAGAAAAATGAGTCTAGACTCATACTCGTCACTTATTCAAGTGGGCACCAGCCCTATTCGAACCCAGTCCTTAACGGCGGGCCGAAACAGTCCTCTTATGAAGAGGCGAAAGTCTTACTTACGAGTAAGCATCTGTCTTCCGGCAGCAAACAGCCTTCGGGGAAAACAATTCCTACGGGCAAACTGTCACCAGACAACCACCTTTGGGCAAACCGTCTCCGGGCAAACCGCCTTCGGGCAAAACACAACCCCCGAGTTGTGGTAATGCTGAAGGGAGAGTATTGTCTGGGGCAGCTTCGGTTAAGGGGAAACCAAAGCGGCAAGGTCTTCTTACGATCCCAACTCCTGGAGTCTAGAATAACCTCAACGCCTCCACCTGGATGCTACTAGGTGCCAAGCAGAGGAAAAAGCCGGTAGGCTGGGAACTTTCCTTACTATCGGCGTTCCTAAACCGGATATATATACCTCATATAAGAACCATGAGTTGTTATTGGGAAAATTGGGGGCTTAAACTTCCGACATGCTGACTTGTTGTATGCTAATGGAAGTAATAGACCCCGCTCCTGCATGGTGGTTTCAAAAGACCTCCAAGCTATCTTGGTTAACGACCTAAATGATGGCGACACCACAACGATCAAATTGAAGTTCCCAGTGGAAAATTCATCAGAGCTATCCAATATGCCAAAAGTAAGCGCATGGGAATAATAGCAGGATGTGTTGTGCGCCCACCATACATGCTGGGGAAGTTCCAACATCAACGCGAGAGGATCGCAACTACTGGATTATCTGCTAGGAACCGAATTGCAGATCCTTAATTTGGGTAATGAATCCACTTTCTTCAACGTGATCAGGCAACGGATTATCAGCATCATGGAGGCATCCCCTGACATTGCGGCTCTCGTCGGAGAGTGGAGAGTATCAAACGATATCACGCCCTCGGATCATATTTGATGATTTCGTAATGGGTATGGATCCACCTCCACCCACTCCATTTCGGACTCCACGTAAGCCAGATCGGGCGAGGGACAAAAGAGAATTGAGCGCCCGAGTTACGATCCCTGAGCCACGCATCAAATCCTTTGCTGAAATTGAGAAAACAACCCAAATGATCACAACCAGCATGAGAGAAGCTTTCGAAGAGAGCTGTCCACTCATGATGCCAAAGAAGAGTAAAACACCATTGTGGAACTCGGATTTGGAGAAAAGAGGAGAACGACAAGAATGCTCCTCAACCGAGTCTGATTCAGCCGCTGGCGGGATTCGATACAAAGAGGTTGAAAAAGCTCTAAAGTCCAGCATAAGGTCGGCTAAACGACCATCATGGAGACACTTTTGCGAAGAGACCAACTGTCTTGAGGCAATCTCAAAGCTAAAGCGGATTCTTGTCAAAGAGCGTAGACAGTAGTTGAGCTATGCACATTGATAGAGTAGGAGATACACAGAAAGCGATGAGGAAACGGAAACCTTTTGCTTGGAGTACATTTCCCAGGTAGCATCCAAAATCTCATCTCGGGACCGCGCAAATACATACAGCCCTCAACCGGAAGATTGGATTCTGACATGCAAAGTATTGTCACGAGGACGAGTGAAACGAGCATTTAACTCGATCCATAGATACAAGTCTGTCTGATGTTGTAGGACTGCGATAAGTGAGACCTGAGGACTTTCACCAAAACGGATTCATTGGATATATACAACCATAATAAATCCCATTTTGATGTATACGTGCATCGTCTAGTGGCCGAGACAGAACTTTGTTAACAGCAGGAAGCTGCTGACGTAGATTCAGAGGCTTGGTCGCTTAAGTATTACTACAGCAATGAGTAGTACGCTGATCGTGGCACTCTAAGCTAATCTAAATTTACCCCCGATCCATTTCGAGCTAAAACGGAAAGCAGCTAACGGCGCATATAAGATTGATACGCGCGTAGAAAGGCTTCGAAAAGACATACTCCGTCGTAATCACTAAAAAAGAAGAATTGCCAATAAATGACCACGAATCTTTTGGGATTACAAATTTAATAATCTCACAGACGGGGCAGTCATGGAAAACGGGTCGGGCGCATGGGTGTTCTCGGGAAATCCGGTTATGGAACTGGCTCGACCTCTCCGAAAAATGACGATCATATTCCAGGCGATATATGCCATTTTATTGGCAGCAGAAGAATGTTTGCGGCAAAAAGGGGCGATCACATCATTCCAATCTGTTCCGACAGTCGGGAAGCATTATCAGCACTAAACAGCAACGACATATCAAGCCAATTGGTGTGGAGTTGTCATCAGGTGTTGCTGAAACTTGGTTGACTGAACGAAACATTCCTCATATGGGTGCCAAAGCACTCAAACATTGCTGGTAATGAGGAAGCTGGCAGACTAGCTCTCCAAGGTTCTGAATCCACAATGATGGAGCCAGAATCAGTTTTTGGAATCCGGCCATCTACTGTCAAGGCTACTTGGAAAGGGGAAGTGACAAGTTATATATGCAGCTGAATGGAGAAATTTGAACTTTTGCCGACAGGCGGAAATCTTTGTGAAGGAACCTGAGGCCGCTAGAGCGTCATTTGTTTTGTCACTTAGGAAGTGGGACATGAAAACCCATGTAGGGCTTTTAACGGGACACTGTACCTTAAACTACCACATGTAAAAAATCAGAATGGTGGTCTCGGCCATATGCAGCCAATGCGAGAAGGAAGAAGAGACGGCCCTGTACTTCGTATACAGCTATTCGGCCTCCTCAAACCTCAGATCAAGATACCTTGGTAAGGTTTTCTTCAGCGAAGAATCGACACATTCTCTATCTCTGGAGAATGTTCTCAGATTCGCGAAAGCCAGCGAACGACGTCGATGAAAGGCCGATTAATAGGCGATCTCCGGGGGTAATACAATAGGCCTAGCACTGGGGGTGCTTGAGTGCTGGGAGCTGCGGCTTTCAACTTGGAGAAATGCTGCATTGATTTGGACATTTGGTGTTGAAGTGGAAGAGAGCAATTCTTATAAGTAAGCGCAGGATTAGTACTAACGAACTATCATTGAAATGAAAGAATGAAAAATGGACAATAGTATGCTAAGTAAATACTGCGCGGTGCTTCTGGAATTTTGAAGGCCATTGAATAGGCCAGCTTGATTGAAAATTCTACAATGTATATCTTGAGCGAAGCATTTACTAAAGTTAGAATTATGCATGCAATCCCTAGAAGTGCCTTCAATGGTCAAAAGGAGAATTAATATGGACGCCTCTACGATAAGCTTCAAAAATGGCGGTGGAAACCAGCAAACTTTTTCCGAAGGCTGTCAGACTATCTTACCTTACGTTCATACCTACGAATGTGAGCAGATTTTAGGTTCGACCACAGCCATCATGAAAGTCCATAGAGGAATAGTATGTAGGAAGTGTTTTAAAAAGATTCATGAAATCACCATAAAAAAATCTTCACCAGTCATTCCATTGGAAAACAACAGAACCCAAATGGCTCATATTTGGTGATTCATTCGGTGTCTAATCATGTTTCCTATGAGATCAACTCAACTTCTGATCAAATATGGTCTTTCAGTCTCTCTTTTATATTCAGAATATGACTAATTGATTTGATTAAGATTTTCACAGAACTGATTCCTGATTTTCCAGTTGAAAGACCTTCAGAAGTTCTGTCCTGAACCTTTATATATTTTCTAATGACACTTCGGCTCACTCTAGGGAGTTCGTTAGGAATGCTAGAGGCTTTTTCGCATGGCCAAAGCGTTTTTTAAGCCCCTGGAAAGACTCCAGGATCCGCTATCGAAACGAGTGGTGGAATCCTATTTCAAAACACTTTGCTTTCAACGTCCCTTCTGGCAACGCTGGGTTTGGTTATATCAGAACAACACGTGTATTCCCAGAATGGAATCGGCGGCAAGGGGATGCAAATGCAATGCGTTGAATGCATTTGGAGCGACCGCCAAAGGCATGTGTGTTGTTAATCAAGCGCATGCGTGCCTGCGTTACATGACTTAAAGTGAAGTTGACGCGAGACGCAGTGACCACTTCAATTATTGCATGACATGCTGCGCAGCAGCGTCGTAACCGCATTGAGCTTTGACTGCAATCTCGTAAATGCTCGTATGTAACAACAAAAGACATGATAAACTGCCAATTGCACTTTTTTTAGTTGGCTTGCGCACTTTGCGCGAATTTTCACATACGATACTTGTTGTTGCTGCCATCACTGCAGTTGCACTCGCTGCAACGGATCGTGATCGTGGCCTCGATCAGTGCCATGCGGTGTGATACCGCTTCTCCGCCTCTCCGGAAGAATCTTTTCATTCATATTATCGTCATTTTTCAGTTTTATTTAATTCCTCGCGTTTTCATTGCTGCTTTTTTTCCCGATTCGCCCAACATTACGTAAGCCCAAGTGCATGGATGATGCGATCGGTGGAAATGTGTTAATATGCGTTCAGAACGATAGCTGCGAATAGCGGCTGTGACACGGGAAGCAAGACGACTTTTATGGCCATGTTGCTGGAGGAAGCTTGGCGTACTGCGCACTGAATGAGTAGCATCACTACTAATTGCATGTAATTGCATTTGTTTATTTGCATAGATGCATATTATTCAATGCTGCGATGCAATGGGAAAATGTTGAATGAAGCTGAGCAAGAAGTACGTACTTGTCAGTCACGTTTAGTTAAAACGAACGTTGTTTTTCAAGAATGCAATGCTTGGACCATATTTACATACTTTTTCAGTTGAGATGTGGCTGAGATAAGAAGAAGTAACTGTATAGCCAGAGAAGCTTCACAAATTGATACAATTGATCATACACCTATCGAGAAACGGAGTTCCGCCATATTTTATTGTTTTAGGATATTCACAAGTTCAGTGGCTGCTCCGAGGAGCCCAGTTAGCGCTGTGGAAGCCACAAGCTCCTAAGTCCAAGACCGATGTTATGAGAGCAAAAGGCAGACTCCAGCCGGCTCAGATCTTCAGAGCCAGCCCATGGCATCCACAAAGGAAAGCAGCTCTGCCACTCTGAAGCTAGAGATCTCCCTGAAGTCCTGAAAGAATGGTTTACCAAGTGTTTGGTGCCTGACTCTAACTTAAGCTGAGCAATCGCAAACGAAGTGCCTGAGGGTTTCTCCCTCTTCTCCGCAGCTCCGGTAATGCGAATTATAGGGTATGCCAAGTCTGGCGGCACGGTCCCCTATAGGTCAGTGCCACATGCAGACCGCCGTAATCTTGTATTTAATAAAGCTAACATAAGATTTTATTGTAAAGAAGAACCTATAAATCTCTATTAAAGTCCAATTTTTATACCAGCAGGAAGGAATCAAGTGCCGGGGCTACAATTTCATATATTTCATTTGGAGTTTATATTGACTTGCAGTTTGCCATCAATTATTAGATATTCTTGAAATGAGAAAGTTCACCGAACTGTTTTGTTTCTCAAGGAATTCTTGTATCGAGAAAGTTCAGGTTGAGGTTACAAGGCGGATGCAAGAGGACTATACAGCGGCAAAGCGGGATGGAATCTCATTGCGTACCTTTCGGGCAGGGACGAGGTAGGTTAGTGGGCCGTGACCCATGAGGTTAATGTACTGGTGTGTCGATTTCGCCTAGATGCGATTTTCTCCGCCCTATTCCAGCAGGAACCATATGCATCTGAAAAATTGATCTTAGATGCATTTACTTATTAGATCCTCACTTCCTAGGAGAGCAAACATAGATCAATTACTGAGCATGTTGTGCGTATCTGCTTCCACCAAGCTTCCTATAGAGGAATTTTGCAGCATCATCCGGTAAGTGATTACATTAAGATTAACATTAATCTGAAATGAATCTCTAACACATTCCCCACGCACGGGACGATATCGTTCAGCAGACCGATCGGCCTTGACCACGCGCAGGTCGTTATCATTCCACTTTCAAAGTTGCATTCAGCTTTCACTTAAGTCGTCTTTTCTCCATCATCTTTTAAGGCAGGGCATTGAGGCGAGTCGCATTCTTTTCAGTATCGTTTAGGCTTTAGAATAATTACCTGCTCCGCCGTTTATTTCGTTAACTCTAATGAGAAAATGGATAAACGATAAAAAAAACTTGCGCCTGAGTCGTCAAACATAAAATTGAGGGACCAGCCATGTGCTCGCAACCACGTGGGCATCCACCAACGCACTGCATCACGTACATGGCACTAACACCAGCCCTTATAAATGAAATTTTTATCGTGCAAATCCTATCGCGGCCGAAGATGTGCAATGATTTTCCGGCACCATAAAATTTCAAACAATGGGTTCGTAGTTAATTCTTCTGTGTATAGTCTTCTTGAGTGAATGGCTTACCAAACTAAGAACAGCCTTAGTGTGGTTATCCCCGTCTCTTCTTACAGAACCACTGATGTTTTACCAGTAACTAGAACCCGTTGAGAAAGGAAGCAAATACCATCTGTGGAAAAGCAACAATGTCTATTGAGCTCTTTCATGTCTTCAGGCAATGCAAGACAAAGAATATTACGGATCCCAAAAATCTTTGTAAAACCTTTTGGACAAGTTCTCCCCTCATTATCTACTTTGACCACACACTATCATGTTAATTGTATTTTTCTCGAAAACTAGAAAAAACAGTTACCATATTTAGGTGAAGGACTATTTTGTTTTGTTTTTTTTTAAATTGAAAGCACAAATACAATAGATACAATTAGAACTTGTAGATGCGACTAATCGTACGCCCATAGATCTAAATAGTTTGCGAGAAATTGGTGCACTTTGACGTTGTTCCATAAACTATCTGGGGAAGAACAAGATACTAGGATCCACGACTTGCCGCAATATGATGCTTATATCCTAAAAGAAATTGCCTTGACAGGGTTCAATTTAACTAAGAATTTGCTCGCGCGGAACTTATTCAGATTGATGAGAACCGGCGATCAAGAACGACAGCAAACGGACTGAGTAGCCGCACATATCATGGCTTGAGTGTTAGAAACTATGGTTCCTCCCTCAACCTTACCTAACCTACATAGTACATGATTCCCATTAGCTGATTTAGTCAATGGAAGAAATGAAAGCCCAGATGCATTTTGAGATATTCCTTTACAGTCATTTGGAGAAAAATTAGGGTTTCATCAGAAAATGATTCTATAGATGTCCATAGCTGTAATTAATCCGGGCCCTGCCTACGGTTTTGTTGTTTAGTTGCCCGCTCTGGGTAGATATTATAATAGGACCAATATTATACTATAATAAAACCATCGTTAGCAGACTCTGCAATGGCTACCCAACGGACGACCTAAATGTATTTCTGTAGTTCCGCTTGCTTGACCTCCATATCAAATTATTATTATTTTGCACTATATTTTCAGGCTCTAGAAATTAAGATATTGAACAGGGAGGTGTTATGTTACGAAAGGCTATACACTCTGTGTTTCCGAGGCAAATTTAGGAATATAAGCCTCATAAACGTTCACGCCCCTACAGAGGAGACTGTAGAGTCACGAGGCAGTTGAACGGACCCTCGAAGTCTGTCCCAAGTATGATATCAGAATTATACTTGAAAATTTAAACAGTCAAGTAGGAACGGTGCCCGTTTCCAGACAATACGTTGGCTCCACAGCTTATATAGGGATACCAATGATAATGGACTGCCGATTATTCAGTTAGCAGTATCGCACGAAATGGTTGTTGGAAGTACCTGGTTTGCGCAGAAAGCGGTCCACAAACATACATGGGCCTCTCCAGACGGGACCACTTTCAACCAAATTTATCACGTGCTAATCAAACGTCAACACCTCTCAGCCTTGATGAATGTAAGAACATATAAGGTGCCAATGTAGACTCGGCCCACTATCTCGTTAGCATAGTGCTCCGAGCCCGGACTACGACACCACTTACAATCCCTTCTGACAATCAGGTGATAGTGAATGTTGAAGCCATTCCTCCTTCCTGGTGAGACAAAGAAGAAAATCTGATTTCCGACAGACTGGGCATATTGGAGCGTTGGGTTGAGTATTTTGATAAACTGCTCAACAAGTAAAATATCAGCGAGTTGGAAGGCCTGCCAACTGAAGACGACGGACAATTACTGCCACCCCCAAGTGTAGAAGAAACAGTCCGTGCAATTCATCGGCTTAAAAACAATAAGTCGCCAGGAGGCGATGTAATTACAGCCGAATTCGTTAAATATGAAGGCGACCAATTACACCAAGCGATTCATCAACTGATGCTTAAGGTGTGGGACAGTGACTGACGACTGGCAACGAGGCATTATCTGTCTCATACATAAAAAGGGAGATATCACACAGTGCAGCAATTATAGAGGGTATCACGTTGCTGAGTACCATCTATAAGATATTCTCTTCTATCTTGCTAGGTCGGATAGCCCCATACGCCCAGAACATCATTGGCCCATACCAAAGAGGCTTCACTCTAGGCAAATTAGCAACAGATCAGATTTTCTCTCTGCGGGAAACGATGGAAAAACTGTTGGAATATGGACACCAGTTGCACCATCTATTCGTCGATTCTAAAGCCGCCTATGATAGCATAGCCAAAACTGTACACCGCCATGAGAGAATTCGGTGTCCCGACGAAATTGATAACACTGACTACGCTGACCCTGACCAATGTGCAAGACCAGATAAAAACAGCAGGATCACTCTTAAGATCATTCGACATTAACAACGATCTACGACAAGGGGATGCCCTATCATGCGTCCTATTTAACCTGGCCCTCGAGAAAGTGATCCGTGATCCTTAGGTAAATGCAAGAGGTACGATCCTCTTTAAGTCCACCCAACTACTGGCGTATGTTGACGATATCGACATCATGGAAACACCAATCCGAGACGTACAAACTGCCTTCATCCAAATCGAGCAGGCGGCCCGAGATCTTGGGCTGCACATCAATGAAGGCAAAACAAAGTATATAGTGGCAACGTCAGCACCGAAAACCAACCAACCAACAACATTAAACCGCACTGGTCAAACAGGAAAAATAAAGATAGGAGAATACAACTTTGAGATCGTTGATAATTTCTTCCACCTAGTGTTGAATATCACAACCGATAACAGCTACGATGTTGAAATCCGCGCACGGTTGTTGTCAGCCAACAGAGCCTATTTCAGTTTACAAAAACTGTTTCGCTCGAAACGTCTCACCATAGGGTCAAAGCTCTTACTGTACAAGACAATCATCATGGAAACTTGGGTTCTTAGCTAGAAGAATTGCGAACTCTTGGACGCGTTCGAGAGGAGAATCCTCCGAAGAATTTTTGGCCCCATACATGAGAATGGACGATTCCGTAGCCTACACAATGACGAAATTTATGAGCGATACCATGACCGTCCGGTTGTGGATAAAATCCGGCTCAATAGATTACGGTAGGCGGGTCACTTAATCCGTATGGATGAGGATAATCCCACCCGGAGAGTCCATAAGGGCAATATATATGGTAGAAAAAGAAGACAAGGTAGACCCTGAGTAAGATGGAGCCATGGCGTAGGTCAGGACGCCAGACAGCTTTTAGGTATATCGAATTGGTGGACCTCGGCGCAAAACCGGGGTGTCTGGAGTTCCTTATTAAGGCAGGCCTAGACCGGATATCGGTTGTTACGCCGTTGATGATGGCGAAACAGAAGTGACTAAATTCAGCGGGCTCTATCGCGACCACAACCACGGGGTGTGGGCCAAACATTTAACTGTAAGGCATCTGGTAATCAAGCTAGCCAAGAAAAGATGTCCTCCAAAAAAAGAATGTGATGCTGCAGTAACGTCGAACGTGGAAAACGCATTCAATTCAATCAACTAGAAATGGATGAAGATTTCGTTGTTTAAAATGAATGCCACTAAATTTCCGCAAGGTAATCGAAAGTTACTTCTCTGAAAGAGCAAATTAGCACGATGCGAGGACTTAGGACGCCACCACAGCAGTCACAGCCTGGTCCTTTACTATGGATGATGTAAAGTCGAGTTCTCGTTTTTTCCGTGCCAGGAAGGCTAGGATAATCGGGTTTGCAGATAATTTGACTGTGGTTGTCATCGCGAAGCAACGAGAAGATGTCGAATTATATGCTAATGAGGCTATCATTGCTACAAAAACGTGCCTGGAGATGATCAATCTTGACCATTTAAAGCAAAAGACGGGGCGGTCTTAATCATGAATCGTAAGCAATCTAATATTAATATTAGATTATAATACGGGTTGTTGAAGACAGCATCACTTCAAAGCCGACTATAAAGTAACTGAGGGTTATATTTGACCGAAAACTAATTGAATCTGAACTCTGCCCGAGAAAAACCGAGGAATATCAACCAGATGATGCCCAACATTGTAGCCGGAGTGGTTCAGTCTACCCTATTATGCGTTGCACTAGCGTGTGAAAGCAATCCGAGAAGGGTAAACATGCTCAACTGCATAGTGACACTAAGCGTGTGCAATACTTTTGGGACAACCTCAGGCGAGGCAACGTGTATGATTTCGATAGATCTCATAATAAGGGCGGCGTTCTGTTTTTAGGAAAAAAGCAACAGAAAAGGACATAGAATAGTGAAGAGCGGCAAGATAAGAGTCGCTGAAAAAGTAGCATCGATGGTGGGATGCGAGTCGCTACACCCACATAAGGATATTCCGTTTTGAAGAGAGGATTTAACCACGGCACGATGAAATTAACTACCATCTTACTCACGTCCTGACAGGACATGATGGTTGCAGGTAGTACGAGTATCTTAAGGGTAGACAATTCTCTCTTTTATCCTGAATGTGCCTCTACTATTCGCGATTACTTGCTGAGATCACAAAAGTTTCGAAGAGTCTTTAAAAAAAACGTAAGTCCCCAAAGCATTATCGGGGACATGCTGAAAACTGATTCTCTCGAAATGTCTTATCGTAGGATCAAAATTTTTACTGTACAAGGCGATGATCTTGCCAGTCCTCATGTATTCTTCGGAGACAGAGACGGGTAAAATTGCGAACACCTGCCCGCGTGCGAGAGAAGAATTCTCCGAAGAATTGTTGGCCCTCTACATTGACGATGGACGATCACGTAGCCTACATAACGACGAAATTTTTGAGCGATACCATGACCGCCTGACTGTGGATAAAATCCGGCTCAATAGGTTGCGGTGGACGGGCTAGGATGATCCAACCCGGAAAGTCTATAAGGGCAATATCTATGGTAGAAAAAGCAGACGTACTAAACCCTGCCTCAGCTGGAGCGATAGCGTGGGCCAGGACGCCAAATAGCTTTTAGGCATATCGAATTGAAACATCTCAACACAAATCCGAGATATCTGCAGTTCTTTACCAAGCCAGGCCTAGGCCGGATAGCCGAGGCAAACTAAGGCGCCGAAAGCGTAGCAATAAGGAGGTCACTTCAAACCCATTCCTCCATCTTTAGAGCAGTTAGATAGACAGAGCAAAGAGTAAATCGATTTGAATATGTTTTTGTTTCCACAGGACCTTAAAGAAAAGCACTAACGCACCGGACCTAATTGCAATTTGCTGTATACATTGGTGTTTCCTATCATCGGGAGATAAATATCAAGGTCAGTCTTTGTGAAACGCAATTCTAAGCTTCGCGAAAATATATATATATATGCATCTATAACTTCAACCAACATAAAAAAAATTAAGTTTCTTCCGAATATGAAAAATTACTCCAAACAGGGAAGCTTAGTTATGGACAGATTCCATCGAAATTTCTCGGTATGGCGACAATGTGAATATAACGTAAATATTTACTGACTGCGTTTTGTCACACCGTTAACCAAACAAACCCTGCAACTGCAACCGTTCAAATAAAATATGATTTTTTAGCCTTCAAACACATATTGCAAATATGTAATCACATATCATTGTATTTTGAATCTTTTGTTGATCACCATACGTACTTGTCCATTGGGCGCTCCAAAGAGGGTGAGATTTATAGCCTACACGTCTCTGTAAATACTTTAGCGCACAATCGGCTATATAAATGCGCCCGTTGCAAAGTCAAATTTGCACTATTCCTTATAAATCATATCATAAATCTTCCTACTTAGAGGTCATCTCACAGATACACAGTACACACAATTGCTACACGTGAAGGAAAATATCAAACCAAATAGCACTATTCTTGAGCACACAAATTATTAACTCGTTGGCCTTTCAAAAGTTACTAGAACTTGTTCAATTTGTGGGCTAACTGATAAAGTGCAGCAAGCAAATATGTGTGAAGACGGACCTTGCGCATTCGAGATACTGTGATAGATAGGACAACGTTTTTGCACATGGAACTGCTGTAGTTGCATCTCTGATGGCTTGCATTTGATGAAGGTCTGATTTCTTAGACGCAACCCCTATGATAACTGATTTACTGCCAACAAGTTTCATGGTTGCATCTAGTGATCCCTATTTTGAGAACAAACTCTGGTATGGCCACTTGTCCCGCCATTTTTTATCCCAAGGGAAACCAACTGGAGCAAAAATTGGATATGGAGAATTGCATTTTGATTTATACCTTCATTATTTTGCACATGATTAAGTAAGAGCAGAATAACCACCCCCCAAGCAGCGTTTTTAACTGGAACTATCTGGTTCATGCATCGCCACTTTCGTATCTTCGTATTTCAGGAAAGTATTTCAAGAGAAAAATCTTCGGTGCAATGTGCAATTATATGCACCAAATTTTGCATGTCGAACTGTCTCTTCAAAAATCTCGCCGTGCCTAAATAAAGTAGACATTAAAGTGCGAAAGAACTGTTCACCAGATACAATAGGCGCTCCTACAATGGTTTTGAAGGCATTATTGAAGACCTCCCAGGCCAGGTAACGAACGTTTGACTATCGTGTTCAGGGGCGGTAACCAGTTACCACCTGCATGAGCTGCACTACAAATTTTTAGACTATCAAGTCAAGCCCCAAGAATAAGAATAAATGAACTTTGGAAAAACACCACCTAAGAACATTATGGCCCTTCATAACGCCACCGCCAGCAAAAATGAGAAGCAAAAACAAAACAAACACCAAATTAAAAACAAAACGCTTTGGGGGTGGCGATGATGGTGAAATGTCTGTAGGGGACCCCCAGCTATGCTCGTCCCATTGGATGAGCTGCACTTATCGTCATTACTGCCACCCATTCGACCTCCCCCGAAATCCCATGCTTGCACTCGAGACTTTTCCTTATTTCGGTTTAAAAAACGTTTTCGGGTGCAGACACCAGACGGATTATACACAAAAGGTGTTGTTTGGCTGGTGGAGCGTAGCCCTAGAATCGCTCCCTTTGCCGCCCACTTGCAGTCTGGGAAAGTTTTTTATGCTATTCTGCATAAATCGTAGACACGTTAGGCGAATGCACTTTTCGGTTAGACATAAGCACGTAGAAAAAGTGAGTTTGTGTAATGCTGGTCGGTTGGTACCTAACTTTATGTCTTCGTGTGTATTTTGCTGACACCATGGACGAACATGTTAGATTTTAAGTAGCTTTCATAGTTGTGGAGGGTCGTGGAAAAAAGGAAGTTCTGCCCAGTTGAATTGTGATGCAGTTGTAAGGCACTATCCAACTAATCTTGGTAATCTGAGCGAAATCACGCCTGTTTTTTGAGGGGCGATTGTTCCAAATAAATGACTTGAGATTGCTCTGCAGTGGGCTTTTCTATGGTGTCATTCTAGCTCTTGGTCCTTGTACATTCTTTTCTCCATTACATCACCTGAGCATGAAATATTTAGAATTGATTATACTGAACTAGCATCACCGGGTTACTTCATTTTTTCATACCTACTAAAGACGCAGTAGCTAACGCGGCTAGAATGTCGTCCTGTGCAGGGTAAGTACTTACGACTCAGCATTTGAGTCCCTTCAGGACAGGATTACTGATTCTACTTGACTTTGTTCATCTTTCTCAAGCCTGTTTCGTGCACAGTACATATTGAAGACATTTTCAAATTGGAGTAAAGCCACATATCTGTCACACCCTTCCAATACAAAAGTTCGAACTAACTTACTTGACAGGATATTTCCCCACGTGTCCGAAAAATCACCCACATCTAAAGGATTAGATCAGACGATTTTGGATGTAAGGTTTTCGATGAAGTGACATACTCAAACGCCACAATACGAGCACCAACGGAGGCAGCGGAACAGTTGTTGGCGGCCGGAAAAGCTCGGATTGGATGGGTTCTTTGCAGTCTAAGGGAGAAAACTTCACGCAAGAGGTGCTTTAAATGACTCATGTTTAGCGACTTCGCGAAGGCTTTTACTTCGCCTTCGCGAAGTCAGAAGGACAGAATAACCGGCATATTGCCGGAAGTGGTAAAAGTCCAAAATTTAGGAAGGCGCTCACTGCAATGAGAAAATGAGGTTTATTCAGACAAACCTCATTCATTGCAGGTCGCTTAGGATTAACTTGAGCAGACCACGTTCGAATCTGAGATGAAAATCGCCATCATAAGAGACTGCCACGGTGGCATATGGGCCACAGATTCGACTAGTAGAGCGGCGTTTTGAGTTTTCGGTCGACAGTCCAGACAGGGTACTGCAAATTAGGCAGCCAGTGGCTTTCTGTCGGAGAAAATAAGTCGTGTATATGTATACAGCTGCTACGCCCCACCAAGTTTGACACTGTCTGAATTTGAGCAAATGCTTGATAATCTTGTTTTCGACCCAAGGGGCCGGAGTGATTTCAACGCTTGAGCCCTTGAGTGGGATAGCAGAGAATCAAATGCAAGGGGGCGCAGTTTATTAGAAGCTTTTGCGCAGATGGACATAGTTTTGGCTAACGAAGGTGCTCGGTTGTAGACCTGACCTTTGTCAGTCCTACGCTGGCGTGTGGTAGGTCCTGGTGGATCAGCGAATGCTACACCCACAGTGATTACCAGACAATCTTCTTTGCTCATGCCTGAAACTGAGAAAGATTTCAGGCTGGTCTGCACAAGCTGATAAAGTAGGCACCTTTACGGAAAGAACCGTCCATGTGGCCCAATGCATCGCCAAAGCATGTAACGTGCTCATTCGCCAGTAGAAGGCCAAACTACTGGTGAACTGGCCAGCCTTCGATCAGCCTGTCATCGAGCCAGGAGAGCGCTCAGAGGGCGGTAGGTAGAGTCGATCAAGGGCGAAAAGAGTGCATCTGTGAGACAGCCCGCAAAACCCTCAAGCTCGCCATCCAGCAAAGCAATAAGAAATGATTTAAGGAGCTCTGCTCAGATGTAGACGTAAACCTTATGTGGGAGTGCTAATAGAATCGTGATGGGACGGTTCAGAGGCCGTTCCTCTCCGCAGATCACGTGTCCTACCCTCTTGCTGAAAATCATCCAGGGGTTATTCTCCCAGCTAGAGGAGGGCAGCGACACATTTCAGCCACCTCTAAATGTGGCGATAATTCCGCCAGCCACCAGAGACGAGCTACTGGAGATCTGCGGTAACATAGGAGACAACAAAGCGCCGCGTCTTGACGGAGAACTGATTAAGGCCCTTCAGCTCGCCGTGAAATCCAGAACGGACATGTTCGCTGAGTTGTTCAAAACGTGCATGTCCGGAGGGATATTTTCAGCGGCATGGAAGCGACGCTAGTACTTCTGCGTAAGCATGGTAAACCTCCAGGTGAACCATCTCATACAGGCCCATATGTCTTTTGGACACTGTGGGAAAAATGTTAGAGCGTGTAATCTATAATAGGTTACTTGCGGTTGTTGGGAGCCAAGGTGGCCATTCAGATCGGTAGTATGGGTTTCGGAAAGCCAGATCAACCATTGACGCCATCAAATTGGTTACTGGCTTGGCCGAAGGTGCAATTCACAGAAAGGGTAGTACCAGCAAATGTTACGTGGTAATAGCCCTGGATGTGAAAAATGCATTCAATTCGGCCAATTGGAATCTAATACGGAAATCTCTAGCGAAGATTTGTATTCTTGCTTATTTCGCTGCTATCGTGGATAGTTATTTATCTGAAAGGAGGCTCTGATATAACGCCGATGACGAACCCCAGGAGCACGTTGCGGATGTTGGAAAGCATCTCGAAGATGCTGAATTATACTCGAGTGAGGCAATCAGTGCTGCTAAAAGTTGGCCAGAGAACTCTGGTCTGACACTTGTTGAAGAAAAAACGGAAGCCGTCCTCATCACTGAGCGCAGGAAAAGAAATTACGCCTGTATTAGAACCGGAAATCATATCATCATTTCCAAGACAACCATCAAATCCTTGGTAGTGGTGATAGACAGAAAGCTCAGTTATAAGCAACACGCTTATAGCCAGGGTGGTGATCTCAATCATGCCCCCTCCTCAGTTTGGAGGCAGGCGTTGCGGATATCAGTTATCGCTAACAAACTAAGTCACACAGCCTACAGGAGGACAGCCCTGAGGATATGCGCTGCCTCCAGGAGTGTCTCATATGTTGCAGCATTCGTCATCTCTGAGAGGGAGATATCCATAAATAAATAGCAAGAGCTGTGCAAATCCTCGGGAAAGGGTCGGGGGACTCACAGGCTCATCTCTGCCATCAAGGAGTAGTTGAAGAGACGACATAGTGAGATTAATTATAATCTCACCCAGCTTTTCAGAGGGCACGGAGGATACCCCTAATACCTGCACAGGTTTAAACTGGAGACCTCACCCGACTGTCCAAATTCTGATGACATCCCAGAGTACTCAGAGCATGTATTCTTCCACTGTCCGAGATTTGTGGAAGAAAGGAGGAATGTAGGGGAGACACTAGGAAAGGTGCTCGTACTAGAAAATCTGGTGCCGAAAATGGTAGCACGTCAAAAGGATTGGAATATGGTCAACTCTACGATCGCATCTAGCTAGAATAAACTGCGAAAGACAGAGGAGAGGAGAAAAGTCCGGTCACGTTCATCGCGTATAGGAGAAAGGTGACCAAGCTAGAGTGAGCTGACTTCGCCCGTGATGTAATACCTTATGGTGGTTCCACTGGACAGGGATGTTAGTACTTCTGCCTAAGCTTTCCAAGGCAGACAGACACAAAACCTTAAAAAGATTGTGAAGTGAATTATGGTTCTGCAATAATGTTAAACTATTCAACCAATCAAGAAGAAAGTTAAAAATAACCAAATCCAAACGCAATTGCTATCTAAAAGGCAGACCGTACTGCTTTTCATATTTACACCCTGTCCATTTGCGAACAACGTGTACAAACCGAGAACAGTAAATCAATTCCTAGACTACAATCAAAACCATGTTTCTACCCCCCCTCATTCATCACCTTGATCACGTGAATTTTTACCACACTGAGCATTGTCGTGGCGTCAGGTGTGGTGCCTAAAAATGAGCAATCGGTAAGTCTTAACAAAGTCCTATCCATAGTTCTAACGCATTTCCACCATCCTTTCGCTAATTAGCAATCTCCACGCCACTGATTAGAAGGGTATATATAATTCCTATCCTTAAAAGCGATGAACATTTTCAAGCTTTCTGAAATTTCCAACTTTCATCCGCACCACCAGCTATCCTCTTTTCCCAATTCACCCTAAATCGAATCATAGTCGTAGTCGCATCAAAATCTACAATACGTGGATAACCTAATCTGTTACACTTTCACCGAAAAACTTCCTCGTTGCAATTCCTATTTGGACCAGCTTTATCCATTGGAAACTATTCCTTAATCTTCAGAAATTGTTTCACAATAACATGAAGGTGACGACCAAAAAGTGGGAAGGAAATCCGTGCTTTCCTTGAAAACCAAGCCAAATTCCCCTGTGCATGACTGGCACCTACCTAAGGGTGACAATGTAGTCTTGCTTTTTGAAGGCACTAAATTCTGCACACGATGCCTTGAGTCTTTGAGTTCCATCTCAAAACCTACAAACCTTGGACACACACAGCGCACGTGTTCCTGCAAAACTCTGGACCCGCGGTCCCCCATCGATAGGGAAGATCCACAGCACTTCGCATACCCAATCCACGTTTCACCTGCCTCAGATGTATAATGAGGCGCGGTTTTTGAGGTTCCCACCCTGCCTTGGCATCCTCAACCCATTGAATTAGTAGATGGTCCTTTGTTTATCCTTGTTCAACCACTAGCGGGTTAAAAAACAATTCAGTTTTCTTCGACCCGAGGACCACTACGAATTCTCGCGGAGCATCTGTAATTTCGAAAAATTTATTATCCGTCCCCTTTTTAATTAACAGCTTCTTAGCGATTACTACTTCCTTAATCGGACACCAGGGGGCAGTGACAAAACAAAATATGTTCGATTAATTAATAATAATGTGGTCTTCCTAACATTTTTAGATCAGACTCCCAAATAAATTCATTGAAGTCCAGCTGATCACTGTTCCACCTTCCTCAGTTGGTCTAGGACCCTTGTTAATGTTGCGTTGGTAGACCCCGACCCTAAACTTGAAATTGAATTGCCTCGAATTCTTCCCAATTTGTATGCCTGCAATTGGTCTCATTCGAAAAACAACTTTCCATTCGCCCTAACCGAAAAAAAAATGTTGGAAATGCACTTAATAATATGCAGCATAAGCAAGCCTATGTGGAAGCACGAGGACAATGATATTTTAGCAATATAAATAGAAATGGATTTTTGGGAATTAAAAAATGGGAGAGAGGATATTGGGAAAGACAAATGTGGGAAAGAGGAAAAATGTAGCATATTAGCAAACGCATTCCGTCATCAGCTTGTCACAGGACAAGGCGAAAGAAATGTTGCACATGATCCAAACCCACGAATGTACATACAATAACCGACAATGGCGCTGAATTTCATGCCGATTAACTTACGAAAAAGCACTAACCTGCATTAAAGGTATTCAATAAAGTTTTAAGGTACAGTTACTGTCATTACTCTATATTAAAAAAGGCAATGCTTTTTTTTTGAGTCTATGCAATCAGGTAAAATACTGAGAGCGGATGCTGAAAACTGTATGGGTTAGCGTGCCAAAAGGAAGGCTGAGTGCTCGGAATGTGGTTATAAGGAGCTGCTATTGAAAATGAGGTAAGAAATTGCCCCTGCCAACGAGTTGAGGTTTGGACTTAGGGCATGGACTTCAGTAGGTACGTAATAGCACGGACCTAAAACAGTGTCATAACTAACAGAAATGTATGTTTACGTTTATGTGTTTTGGTAGGGGTTCTCAAATTAATGCTAGCGGCGAAGTGTTGTAGTTAGATAAAGTGCAAACCAGTGTCGAAAACATGTTTATTTTCCAGGCAATAAATTAGGTATCCAATAATGAAGTCAATTTGTATTAGTGCAAGCCCTGCAGGATACAGTCCGGTCCTTTAATGAGCGTTAGTTTCCAACGAGCAGCTAATTTTCTCTATGACTGCAGAGTATCCAGCGAAGTGAACCAACGCAATTGTCCACTTTCTACTGTCAGATCAGAACCACGTACAAAAATGTATGGTAGCTCTATTGCCTCCAACATTTGCCTGCTAACATTCTGCTGAAACTACGGTAATGCGATTTCCTATCCAAGGTTTGACAAGTTTTCCACCACCTATCTAGCGGATAAAAGATTGAATCACAAAACTAGGCCAATTAACTAAACCTAACCTGGTTCGTTCAATTATCGGAAAAGGTACCTAATCTCAATGTCATATTTCAACATTATCGAATGAGATGAATCCCTAGCCCTGATTTGCGGATTATGTAGGTGGCCTCTAAAAAATTCAACTAGTGACTTCAAGGACAACGTTGCAATTGCATTATCAATATAGGTGAAATCTATAACTTCTAGCATGTGAATCTCAACATCGTTTCCAAACCACTCTATCAATTTAAAAGGATCCCCCTGGGGTCCGTATCAAACCAATCAAGCGGATATTTATCACCCAACATCTGACATATTTTCTCAACACTATGACACTCCCAGTCACATCGACAGAAAGATAAATGGTCTGTTGAATATTTAAAAGATTCCGGCAGCTTCATTTGGATTTATCGCCAACAGTCAAAACATCGACGTTCTCGAATTACAGCAATCGGATGCTTAGTCTGCCATAGCAATTACATGCATGTAGATAATGTCGGAACATACGTGTGCATGACGTGCACCTGAGATTCGATTAGTCGTTGCCCGAGTCCAGAAAGAAATTGTGGGTGATCCAGGTCGCTGGAGCCGGAATCGCACCCTTAGCCCGCTTGTCCATCCCTCTGGAAGAAATTACAGCCTTGCCATGGCTCGAATGGCGATGACGAAAAAAACTGGAACACACTGAGTGCAAGTTCATCTGGTTGATTTATCAAACTTGCAACATGCAAGCATCATCTCGTGCAACCGTATCGCAGATCTGAGCCCTTTAATCTGCTGATTGAATGCGAAGGCGAAACGTAAACAGGCCGTGACCACTGGTCATTGCTAAATCAGTGAATCTGAATCTGGACCCGGATTCGACCACCGCGCAAAATAGGCACAAAAAGCGAAAGGAATGCATATAGAAGGCGCCACACCGTATGAGTAATGTGGCTGGGTGTTGCCGCTGGGCTGCTCCAGGATGTAGTGGATGAAAAGTTGCCAATTGAGCTGCAGAAACAAGTTGGGAGCACCATTTATGAAAGCGAGACTAATGCAGCTTATTTGAATGAGTGGGCCCACATTGGTGCATGCACTTCGCTTTCTAATCAAAGAAGGCGAAATCGCGAACTTGAAAAGATGTCCTGCAACTTATTCCCAATCAGTACCAGAAACTCAACACCCAACCAGGCAACCCTCTCACTAAACCATGAAAAGTGCATCCTCATCGGTTACATCATTTCAACGTGCTGCAATAACGATGCCGCTACCGCTTCCAGCGCTGGACGCCCGACTGGTTGGCTGGTTACTCAATGACGGCCATAAAAATGCGGCCGTGCAACTTCGTAAGGAAGGATGGGTGGAAGACGGGCATCTAAAAACCAAAAGTGTTGACCAAATTTACTCCCTCGACTAATAAATTAGAGGCTCGGATGCTTGCAGGATTCGGCATCGGGTGGTCAGCAACGGTCCTGGTGGCGGTTAGTGCCGCAACTGGATCAGCACTCTGTAGCCGCGGCCTATGTGATTCACGAAGAGAGAGGAGTGAAAAAAACCTGATCCGTTAAAAAATGCAGACCAGGGAATTTGAGATGCCTTGTCGTGCACAAGGGCCATGTCAAGGCCGACCTCAGGCCAAATTAAGTGAATCTCAACGGTTCATGATAAAATGCATTCGCATCTCATCCGATACTTTTTTGGCGATTGCACTTTTCCGACTGTGCCCATTCTTACTGTTGCGCTCCTGATTCGCATTGCTACTAACGTGACCAGGTGTCGGGTTGTGTCTGATCGCCTCGGGGTAGTTATAGTAAATTGGAAGCGACAAGGAAGTGATTACCAATCGAAAAAGTAAATAGCTTTGGATTAAGGATGAGTTTCTATTCCCTGGGTGGTGTTGCCGTGCAAACATGTAGTGTTGGATACTGGGTAAGTCAAATAGTTAAACATATTGACTCAGTTCGATTTGAAATAGAAATTCTGAAGGAGACTGATAAAAAGTGTCCTTTCAACAACGAAAATGGTAATTACTGATGGATAATGGGGCTCAGTTTGAGAATTGCGATATCCTTTGTATCTATTTATAGAGAATTTCATTAAACCTTTTCAATTTAAATTAGGGCCCTTACCGTGGTGGACGAGCTAGCCAAGGAGGACCTTTTTCTTCCGGTTTACTCGTGGGACTAAAACACTTTACAAAACAGACAAAAGAAAATGCAGTGCTAATGCCTGAAGCATTATCAACGGACGAGTTGCTGGCATCCAGCCAGGAAAGAGTGGTCATCGAAGGAAGCACAGCGGCTGCCCGCCGTTCTTCCCCCTATGTTGGAACCGAAAACAGGATCGGGAGGAGCGAGGCGGTTTCTAACATTGCGAGAACCACCCGAAATCGTCGACCTCGGAGGCCTTGCGAACAACGAGGACCAACAAGAATAGCATCTATTGGAAGACAACGAAAAAGCGGAATTCCGCTGGGCACCTACTAAAAAGACAGTATCAGAAGGCTATATTCTAAAAAGAATATCGAAAAACAAAGGGACCCGGATATAAGCGAGGCGAAAAGGGCCTCGTTAAATACCATTGCTAAGGAATATAATGGACACTTAGAAAACCAGCAAAGTCTAACGCCTCCAAACGCAACTGACCTTCTCATGATGTCGAAAATGAGAGCAAACGGAGCAGAGTTTGCAAGGGGTCGGACGACAAACATCTTCTGAATACAGTGAAGCAGCAACAGCCAGTCGACATTTCACGCGATGTAAAGCCTTTCAGTAACGTGACCAGGAGTCGCATATGAATGCTCCAGTGAATGGAAATCGTGCTGGAGGTTAACTGGCGTCGGAGATATGGATCAACCTCAAGAAAGGTAAGGAAGAACAGGAGGACGTATCCCCTGTTATGATTCCTTCGAGGTGCTCTGTGGAAAGTTAGGAACTATCTTAGTTCGTACGTTGCTAAGATGTAGTTCTAGATTATCGCATACGATTAAATTCCCAGGAAGTCGATTGCTCGTATCTAGTTACTGGACATTCACATGGATAAGGACAACCTCGTTCAATCCCCGCGGATTCAAAACCGCAGGATTTCAATGAACGGCTGGGTGGTGATAAAACGGACAGAACTCCAGACGAGCAACCAGCCTTTCCTGCTCCATAATGGAGAATCCTTAGAAATACGGGAAAAGGCGAACTACTGAGTACATTTCGGAGTCATAAATGCAAAGATCAAAGTGCTGTACTCTGCGAAACCGGACGATAACTTGGACCAAGTCGGCACCTGCGATGCAGGTCTGCAGGAGTTATAAATCGAAGTAGGCCGGATCATCCAAAGTAAATATTACAATTTATCCCACTACACAGGAGACACTGACCTGGACAGGCCTAGAGCGTGTATCCCCATCAGGAGAGCCTTCTGTGGTCAAATCCGAGCAGGCGAGAGCGGAGAAAATGTATATCTCTCCGACTTAGCTACAACTGATCAGCCCTACTAGAAGAATTACAACATCTGACATCTACTCAACCTTCCAAGCTGCCATGCAAATGTAAGGAACACGCTTTAGAACACTTCGAGAGAGAGTTGTAACAGCTAGGAGGAAGTCCTTGATATCAACCTACAAATTGATATTGGGACTTCCAGGATGGAAAACTTGAGATTGTCAAATCAGTCCCAATCATTTGAGGATAATAAATCTATAATCACCGAGGATAAAATCAGCTGGGCTATAAATGGCTTCTCTGCATATAAGCCGACGAGAATCAGACGGTATAATGCAAGTTATGCACAAAAATAAGAAAAAGGGTGCGCCGTGGCTTGTAATGCAAATTAACATGGTTGCGCTACAAGTGACAGACAGTTAACAAAAGGGAGTTCCAAAACCATCAAGGAGGTTCTAAACGGAATAGAATTGGAGGGACGTCTTACAAAGTGGATAGTATCCATGCGAACAACCAGAATAATCCAATCTGATCTGGGAAGTCATTATTTGACAAGAGCTATGACCAGAGGAACGCCTCACGGTGGTACAATCGCCTAAGTGCCCTGCTGCTAAAATGGATGAAATTTTACGGGTACTGGACAGGAGTGGGATGAAGATGGTGGCGAATCCTGATGAGTTGATGGTATGATATCATGGACGTTTCCTTCCGTTAGGACCGAGTTCATGAAAAGCGAGTTGCTATTTGTCATTAGGAAAAAGATACCCGAATTCCACTTTTGACGGCTAAATGGACAAAGATCAGCGCTTTCTAATGTAAAGTATCTGAATGTGGCCTTAGATCCCAAGATAAATTGGACACTAAACAAAAACATGAAGGAAGCCTGGAAGAGGACCTTCGTGAGGAAATGGGATCTCCGGACGAAGATGTATCTTTGGATGTGCATTGCCATGGTTCGTTTTATTCTAACGCATGATTTTACTCTGCGGTGGCTGAAGCGGGAGTGTTTTCGGATGCGCAGAGTGTCGCCACGTTAGTGTATTCCCAGCAGAGGTACCGGTGATTCTGGAGGTCCTGGACGTGATCCGAACCCCAAGCGTAACATAGTAATTTTGATCGGAAGCCAAGTCGAGGCTTCATATATCCTGTCGGTAGCCTTCCAGCTGGCGGTACTGTTCAGAAACGCGGCGAACAGTCCGTCGATATGCTTAAATTCATCCTGCTCGGTGTTCTCGGCCTTAAGAACAAAGGAAAGAGTGAGCGGGTCAACGGACCAGAGGAGAGGTTCCACTCTTGACAGACCCTCGGCAGACACAGTCTATGCCTGGTGGATTCTACTCGCAATTCTTGACAGACGCTCAACATCTGTGTTAATTCAAGGAGGATCTGCACTTAAAACAATGAAACCCAATTACGAAGGACCCAGACGCGCAAACGCTTACAGGATTACGGCGATTCGCAGGGAGCGTTGCCAAACTCGGCGTTCGAATAGGAATCACTGTCATAGGAGTTTGTGGTATCAAACGGAACAATCTAGCGCTAATTGGGCTCCTTGGAGCGACCACTTATATCTATCTAGCTGTCTTCGTGAACACAAGGACATTCCCCTAATTTGATTTCAGAAAAAAAACTTCATTCCCCAGTAATTTCGATTTAGACTTAGGCAATACGGAGTCCACATCCACTTGATGACAAACTGGACCAGCTGGGAAGCCCCTCGTTTTCGGCAAAGCAATCAAATTTTAACGTTCACGCCCCTACAGAAGGGACTGCAGAGTCGGAGAAGGATACCTTCTACGAGACAGTAGAACGAACCCTCGAAGCCTGTCCCAGATATGACATCAAAATCATACTTGGGGATTTTAACAGCCAAGTAGGGAAGGAGCCCATATTCAGGCGATAGCTTACACCCAAATACAAATGATAACGGATTGCGGATGATCCAATTAGCAGTATCACACGAAATGGTTGTTGGAAGTACCTGTTTTGCGCGGAAAGCGGTCCACAAATATAGATGGGCATCTCCAGACGGGACCACTTTTAACCAAATTGGCCACGAGTTGATCGAACGCCGCCGCTTCTCAGCCTTGATGAATGTCAGAACATATAGGGGGGCCAATATAGACTAGAGGACATGGAGATGAAGCATCAACGAATGATCTTCATAACCACCTGAAGAACGTTATTATTGATATGGCCACAAAACATACTTGGCCCCAGCCGCAAAAGGAGTCGGAACAGCTCGTTTCGCGATGAATGTAAGCTAGCAACGGAACGGAAGAATGTTGCATACCGATTAATGTTGCATTCTCAAAGAACGCGAACACGCGCAGAGACTTATCACGCATTCCGTTGAGCGGAGAAGCGACTTCACAGACGGCAAAAGGAAGCCTGGGAGAACCAACAGGTCTGTTGGTCGAAAAGTACAGGGAGCAACTGCACCAGGTGCGCAAGTTTTACCAACAAGTCAGCAGGATGAAGCCTTAAACACCTCGATGCTCATCCTGCCGAGACAAAGAAGGAAATCTGATTTCCGACAGAATGGGCATATTGGAGCGATGGGTTGAGTACTTTGATGAACTACTGAACAACCAGAACATCGGCGAGTTGGAGGTCCCACCAACTGAAGAGGACGGACAAATACTGCCACCACCAAGTTTAGATGAAACAGTCCGTGCAATCCATCGGCTAAAAAATCATAAGTCGCCAGGAGCCGATGGAATTACAGCCGAATTGGTTAAATATGGAGGCGAACAATTACACCAAGTGGTTCATCAACTGATGCTCAAGGTATGGGACAGCGAATCAATGCCTGACGATTGGCAACGAGGCATTATCTGTCTCATACATAAAAAGGGAGATATCACACAGTGCAGCAATTATGGAGGTATCACGTTGCTGAGTACCATCCATTAGATATTCTCCTCTATCTTGCTAGGCCGGATAGCCCCATACGCCCAGAACATCATTAGCCCATACTAAAGAGGCTTCACTCCAGGCAAATCAGCGACAGATCAAATTTTCTCTCTGCGGCAAGCGATGCAAAAACTGTTGGAACATGGACATCAGTCGCACCATCTATTCATCGACTTTAAAGCCGCCTATGACAGCATAGAGAGGGTAAAACTGAACACGGTGATGAGAAAATTCGGTATCCTGACGAAACTTATAAGACTGGCTGAATGTGCGAGGCCAGATAAAAGCAGCAGAATCACTCTCAAGACCATTCGACATCAACAACGGTCTGCGACAAGGAGATGCCGTATCATGCGTCCTCTTTAACCTGGCCCCCGAGAAAGTGATCCGTGACGCTGAGATAAATGCAAGAGGTACGATCCTCTTTAAGTCAACCCAATTACTGGCCTATGCTGACCATATCGACATCATGGGAAGAACTACCCAAGACGTACAAACTGCCTTCATCCAGATCGAGCAAGCGGCGCGAGATCTTAGGCTGTACATCAATGAAGGCAAGACAAAGTATATGGTGACAACGTCAGCACCGAAAACCAACCAATCAATAACATCGAACCGCACTGGCCAAACGGGAAGAATAAGGGTAGGAAAATACAACTTTCAGACCGTTGATAATTTCTCTTATCTAGGGTCGAAAATCACAACCGATAACAGCTACGATGATGAAATCCGCGCACGGTTGTTGGCTGCCAACAGAGAGAAACGTCTCACCATAGGGTCAAAGCTCTTACTGTACAAGACAATGATCTTGCAAGTCCTCATGTATTCCTCGGAAACTTGGGTTCTTAGCACGAAAAATTACGAACTCTTGGCCGCGTTCGAAGAGAAGAATCCTCCGAAAAATGTTTTGCCCCCTACATGAGGATGGACGATTCCGTAGCCTACACAATGACGAAACCTATGAGCGATACCATGACCGTCCGATTTTGGATAAAATCCGGCTCAATAGGTTACGGTGGGCGGGTCACTTAATCCGTATGGATGAGGATGATCCCACCCGGAAAGTCTATAAGGGCAATATCTATGGTAGAAAAAGAAGATGAGGCAGATCCTGCCTAAAATGGAGCGATGGCGTGGGTCAGGACGCCAGGCAGCTTTTGGGGATATCGAACTGGTGCACCTCGGCGCAAAACCGGGATGTCTGGAGTTCCTTATTAAGGCAGGTCTAGACCGGATACCGATTGTTGCGCCGTTGATGATGATGAATCTGAGATTTCGTGACCTAGTTATTTTGTCTCCTTTATTACTAAGTTATTCAGTTTAGTCCAACATGACCTATTCAAAGAAAGTGTTTGGTGATCGACATCTCTGCAAGGACCTACTTCCAAGTTCTAAAAATTCAGTATTCATTTTCGCTGTCATGTCTTCTAATTCAGTCCGTTCCCAGGGTCGTCGTTGCGTATCGAAGCAAAAGGGTAATCCCAGTAAAGTATTACTTTGCTAGAAGGTGAAAATATCCCTCTGAAGTTTTCCGCGGTGGAGGTGATTATTATCACTAGAGGATAGACGTTCAAAAACCATTGTGTATATATTGGATTATGGAAGCTTTTAATGTAGTTTCAGGAAAAGCATCTAATGGACCTGGCTGCGGCGCTTTTACAAATGGGAGTGGTAACAGAATTTGGATAAAAGATTTGGATACTTTTGAGACCAGAATAATCAAATTAGCACAAGTGAAACGACAAGAATAGTGATCTCATCTTTAAGGGGGGTTTCCAAATATTCTTTACCATTCATTTACTACCGGGCTTTGCAGCCTTTCCAGTTTCCCGTGGAAAATACATCGTTCGGAGTGAGTTTCAAAATATTCGGATACCTGCTTGTCGAAGATGTTGTTACTTCTTGCCACACTTGCCGCCTAATCGACAGAATATTTTGGGACCAATAAAACCATTTTTTCCATTAAACTGCTGTGAATCTTGGTATTGTAGGAAATATCACTTTCAACCACGATCCGAAAAGTAAAATTCGAAGTGTGGCGGGTATATTAAAACCTCTTGGTGTTCATCAAGGAAGCGCTCTCTCACCACTCCTCTTTGATCTTGTTATGGAGACCGTTTCACGGAACATCCAACGCTATCCAATAGCAAAAATGATCTTGAGCAACTTGTCCAAAAATGGAATTATCGTTTCGGATTTAATCTAAACAAAACTAAATTTTTGAAGACCGATCCCCATGAAATAGGTACAATCACTGTCAGTGGCAGTGACCTGTTCAGAACTGAGCGATTTAAATACCTCGGAGCAACGCTATCAGTCAATGGGGAACTGCGCTATGAAATTGCTTCACATATTAACGCAACCTGGATGAAGTGGCATTCCACAAGTGGTGTTCTTTGTGATCGACGTATCAACGAACGTCTTAAATCTAAAATTTACCGCAATGTCATCCGTCCTGTTGCTCTCTATGGTTTTGAGTATTGGCGGACTATAAAAGACAATGAACGGCGTTTTGGGGAAATGGAGACGAAGATGTCGCGTTGGACTAGTGGCGTGACACGTTTTGATCACACCCGAAATGAGGATATCCGTGATCGATATGGGGTTGCACCGATCGTGGAAAAATTGCGTGAGAAGGGTCTTCAATAGTATGGTCACGTAATTCGCGCTGACGAGAATTGGCAAGATTGGTCTGAACATCGAAGTCGATGGTAAACGACCAAAAGACCGGCCGAAACAACGTTGGCTTGATACGCTGGATAGAGATTTAAAATCCTAGATTGCATCCAGATTTGATAGAGCCAAATGGCGAATCTGATCACGACGAGCAGACCCCGCTTGTGAACGGGAGAAAGGCCATCTTTTGAGCCCACATAAAGGGCCATAATCTGGGTTCAAGTGCCGATTTAAGTTTGATATAGCAATAGCTTTCTGTCTTTGGATTGGTATGTTTCTTCAGTCCAGTGTTGTTGCAAATCTAAATTGCCATAATAATGAACGAACAGTTGATGAGAACACATAAACAGCTGTGGATAGGTCACAGCTTGAGGAAAGCCGATTATTCTATTGTGAGATACGCCATGCCATGGAACCCCACTAAGATAGGAGGGAGGGCAAGTCGGGTTCGGGGTGAATATCATGGGGGCCTCATCCGAAATCGCACTATTGAGTTGTTAAAGTTTGCTGTTCCAGACCCGGGGGAATCCACGAAATGCTAACCAGGTTGTAAAATATTCACCCTATTCTCCTAGTGAAAGTTATCACCATTGATAAGACCTTGCAAAATATCGGTACCACAATCATCCAAATATAAAAAATAACGTTCTCGGCCAGACAAAATAATCAAAAAGCCGCAAAAGCCAAAATTGATAAAAAATGCAAAAAGCATTACAAAGAGTGCAAAAAACCTGACAAAAACACATAAAGCGCTGAAACCTTGATACTCGCCTTCAAACGACCAAATTGTTTGTTTATTTAGTCTCATCCAAATTTATTTTGAGATTGCACTTCCCAAATGAACGCGGGAATTGTGCATGCGTTCCGTCTGAAGGAGATGTGGATCACCCGCGTAATAAGCGCGTAAAAACGCATACACCCAAAAAATACGGCCTCGACGGAAATTTGGCCGAAAAAATTATCGACGTAACGTCCCAAAGTGCAAAATGCACTAACACCAAGCGACGCCAGACCACAAAGGAAGTGACTCCCAAGATAACGCACCCCCGTATGACACTTCCAAGCGAACTTCAGTCAGCGTAATCCATCTTGACACTCCTATCGACGCGTAAAACAGAATTAGACGGAGACATTCATTCTCAAAATTATTTCGACGATAAGCGCGTTCCCCGAAATAGACCAGTCTAACGCCGTCTATTTGGGAACACTATGTACTGTGTCAAGGTCAGCGGCACGCAATCACTTAGTTGCATAATGGCGAGTAACGATGCGTTTCGCATTCATTCTAACGCGATACCAGGAGTAAATATACGCAACACGCATGCGTAGTCTCATTCTTATCGTAGGAGAATGACAATTTCTAGTCATGCGTTTGCCCCAGCTTTTTTAAAAATCCCATGGAAGCGTAGATCTATCGGGGGTAGGAAGGTGGATGACGCGATGATTGCGGAAGCTGACAATCTTCAGCAAACACACAGATAGAAATTTGAAGATAGAAATTTTATTTTCGTTTGGGTGATATTTTTTGAGGTAGTTTTTTCTTATTTCATGTTTTGGACAACTCAAAATGCATTGTAGAGGTCATGATGTGCTAAAAGTGGAGTCGAGCAGATGTTTTAATGACGAATATAAGGCGAATGGAATTAGAAACACTCAAGGATTTGATTCCGGTCAAAAGACTACTCAAGGACGAACAGTTTATGAAGGCGTGAAACAATCTTGAATTTATACTTTCAAGGTTGTTGCATTTTTTCGGCTCTTTAATCGCCTATGATGAAATCATAATCTGACTATAAATATTTCGAGCAATTAACTGTCCGAAACAAATATCGTTTTTTTGTAGTAGGATGCGATCGAAACACAATCTTCTGTATACAGAAAAAGATAAGGCTATATTTGTCAAGCAGTGATTGGAAAGTTTCACTCAATCGCATATCTGATTTTCAGTATTAAGTAAGGGCTTACAGCTAAAAAATTAGACCGACCGGATGATTTTTGGAGTGAGCAAGTGGGCCCCCGGGTGCTGATACCCAACGACCGTAGTATCTCAGTAGTGAAACTTTGGGTACCGTAAAATCTAGTCAAACCCATTACAAGAAATAAAAGTAAAATGGAAATAAATACACACCGTATAAAGGATACGGAAGGATAGGGCGAAATGAACTCGAATCGACAGGGTAAATTTGCCGTATGATAACGATCCTCCTATTTTCAATCCACGTCGACAAAAACCTCCCAGTTGGTAGTCTGGGATGACCACTAATGGTGGCACGCATAGACATAAACGAATCGGAATAGGTTGCACATGAGCTGTCATTTTACTACACCAGAATGGCATCTCTAGTTGCACAAAACGCGGTGCTCTCAGGCCGGCAAAGAGCGAACAAACAATAGATAAAAGGTGATGAGGAGAAAATCACGTTAATCTGCCGCTAAGGACGCACAAAGAAAGTGGTAACCAAACGGACCAACAACTATGTAAATTGAATAGCGACGGTATTGATAGCAAAGTTTAAGTCAATTACGGCGACAATATCAGCACCAAAGGAAAAGAGAAGGGGGAAATATCGATCATTCTCATCAAGCCGATTAAAAAGAGGTCTTCCATGGAGATTCCTCAAGAAATCTGCATCAATGCCAAACCAAAGGGCGTTAAATCTCCTGGTGGACTCGGACCGGCGAGAGGCTTATTAAAATCCAGTCGAAAACTGATAAGAAGAGTATGTTCCGCGAAATAGTCCAGAGCATTCTAGCCACGAAAGGACTGGTTTCCATTCCAGAACCCTTGTGCACCGCAACCACGGAAGAAGTGGAGAAAGCGACAAAAGGGTCTTATCCAGATGCGAGCAACCTCAAGGTAGGATTTGCATCTCTCAACTCCAGACGATAAAAATTGACCACTGTTTCTATCCCTAAAAAGACATCGAGCCAACTTCATTGCGGCAAAACAGAAATCGGGTAGACTAATTCCAACGCGCTGCTTTAAGTGCTAAGCCGACGGGCATATAGTAGGGGTTGGCAAAGGGCAAGACAGAAGCACTTTGTGTTACAAATGTGATAAACCTAGGCAAAAAGTGGAGACTTGCGAGAGGGAAAAATGATGTGTTCTTTGCAAGGACCGCGATTTAAAGTAAAAAGAGTTGGTTCACGTTCCCGGCTCCGGGTGGTGCCACGTCTTCAAAGAAGAGGTGCAGAAAGTAGAAAATCAAGCACAATGAAACGCAGAATGCGCATGCGAACATGAATAGGTGTGTAACTGCACACGGCCTGATAGGACTTGATAGATGATGCAAGAAAGAAGAGCTGACTGGCTGCGATGGTCGAAAAAAAGGCTGCGTTCGGGTTTGTTGTACAGATGTGACTGTTTTAGTGTTTACCTCATACCGATATCTGATAGATTCACTATATCCGTTTAGCGGAATAGGCTCGGCGCCTTACAGAACGAGACTTAATGCACAGAAAGAAGACGTTTGGTTGAAGGAGACTTTAACGCCAGAGCCCCTGAAGTGAGGCATACGTCAACCAAACTCTCAAGGCACCCAAATTTTGGAGATAGCCGCAAATTCAGGACTTATTGTCCTAAATATTGATAGCACTCTAACATCCCGATGCAGTGGTTGCGAGGGCACTATCGCTGATGTGACCTCTGCTACGAAGTCCTTAGTGCCAGCCATGCAACGATAGAGGCTAGTAGAAGATTTCACGGCCAGTGATCACCACCACGTTTCCTTTGAACTAAGAAACAGCCCCCATTGCAACAATGAAGATGGAAGAAATTGTGCAGACACTTTTTCCTGTTCACCATATCCGAGCTGACCTTATCGATGAGAGAGGGAGTACTGAGGACTGCCCACTCTTCACTGTAAAGGAACTGGAAGAGACGTTCATGGGACAGAAAGCACCAGGATCAGATGGTGATCAGTGAAATGCATCCAAATATAAGCTGGACTTGCTACTTAACGCATGTGGGTGTTTTCCTTCCCGCTGGAAGGTTGTGAGGCTTGTGCTGACAAGGAAGGGCAAGGCGACGCCGAGGTGCCGTTAGCGTACAGCCCTGTCAGTATGGTGGGCACTGCAGAGAAACTGCTGGACAAGTTCATCAAACCAAGACTAACTGACGCAATACGTGCTGCAGAAGTCTAATGACCAAACTAATATGGCTTTAGAGCAGGGTGATGCACAATTGATGCGATTGAGGAAATGGTCCAAGCGGTGAGAGAAATAAGGAAGGCATCGCTTGTGAAAATATAGCCCGCACTCTCACAAAGCTAGCAGCAATTGTGAGGATTAGAATAGAGGGGCAGTTGAATCGCACATCTCATCAAAGACATGGTGTTGTAACGTTTTAGCTGGCAGTCTATCTGAGTCAGGAGTCCGACATTTTGCGCGTAAATGCATTGCTGCGAAAGTTGTTAATTTTTTTGATTGCGGCCTCAGCACTGACAAAAATTGAAGAATCGAAAACTCACAAAGCCGAGAAATAAATAAAGGGGAGCCACAAAAGGTCAAATGGGGAAAACCAAGGTGGAATTGAGGGAGCTTTCTGACACGGTTCTGGCCTTTTTAGGCGGCCCTTAGGAAACCATTTTCGAAAAAATTGATAGGTCAGGATTTTGAGGAATAGACAAATTAAAAATGATTGTCAAAATCGAAAAGGAAAGAAAAATGGAAACAATATTAAAGTTGAATAAAACTTGAAAGAACGGTTTTAGAATGTGAGGAATAAAAATTATCATCTTCCATTGACGTTATTTCGCCAAAAAATCGAAGAAATAGCGAAAAATGCGATAGAACGATTGTGTGTGATTGAAGCATATTGAAGATCAAAACTGAGAGAAACCCTCATCGCTTATAGACAATGACAACAAAGTCGATTTCAATTCAAATTCTACTTTGAAGGCTTACGATTTCGCGAAGAAAAGCAAAGTTTTCGACGCATTATACATGCCCAACGAAGCGTAGAAAATATTAGTGATGTGCCTATTCGAAACCACTTTGGCAGTAATATTTCGCCGAAACTCAGGAAGAGCTAGAGAAGGAGGAAGGTAGCTGCGTTATTTAGATGTCAGAAGGCCCCATTGTAGGGAACTTCGGGGACTGTATAGATATCGACCACAATCTCTAAACCTCGAAAGTGAATTTTAAGAAACAGTCCTGTCAGCAATCACATTAAAAATTGTACTGAAAATCCACTATGCATTTAGTGCAAAGGGAAATAGGGAATGGACGACAGACGCAGTGTAGGTGGTGGCAGGTGTTTGACATAGGAGGCATCTAAATCACAGGATTAGATGAAGTTGATGCAAATCATGCTCAAGACCTGCTCTCACAAACCATTCGAGTGAAATTTAGATGTAGCGGTTATACGCGAACCTTACCGAAATTATTGTGGCGTAACTTGTGTTATGGATACATCTAGCAACGTCAGAATAGGGTCATCTAAAAACATTCAAGATGCAATACTATTCGCGGGAACCGTTTTTATAATAGCTTACTCACCTTCAGAGGTAGAGGGCTAGACTCAACCGTAGGCCTGGTAAACCTCAATACCTTGTTAGCGGGAGAAATGGTTTGCATGATGACACAGTGACCAGCAGGCCATCTTTCTCCACATTCGAAATGACAGAAGCGACGTCCCAAGGAGCACAGGAGAAAATCTTGAAGCGTTGGCTATTCCACCATGCTTTTGAAGAGGAGACGGCGGCTTCTGAAAAACGTGGTCCATCTGTGTCACCGTGCAACTGGAGCATGTGACACTATAACACCCCAACGGAGATTACACTACAACAGGAAACCAAACTACTGGTTGAATTTGGAAGTCTCGACGTTGAGTTCGACTTGCCTGCGAATAAAGAGTCCGTTCGGAAGGGCAAGGAAAAGTCGGAGCTTTTTGACCCGTTTGCAGCTCTTGCTAAAAATAATAATTACTAATTAATTAACTCTCTTTCCACTGCAGAGTGGATGATAGTCAGCAGTTCAATGGGATTCATTCCAGATATCTGGGGTTACCGAAAGAAGCCACTAAAGGCAAGTTCATTGCTAGCAAGGATGATGGCAAACATTCCCACGTTAAAAAAATTGACTGGATTTCTGAAAGGAGAAGGTGGCAATATCGACAGGATAATTCCGAAAAAGGCGTATACTGGCAAATGAGTCGAGCGAACACTTGGACCCAGAGAATATAATATTATATTGTTCGAAATTTATCGAAGAAAGAAGGTGGGGCCAGCCAGTTCTTGGGGAAGATACTCAGGTCAAAAACGAAATAGAGCGCGATAAGGTCGACAATAGCCGAGATATAAAAGAAGCTCAGTCCTAGAAAGTGCATTCGCTACACTGGTGCGGCTGGTGTAGACAATTTGAAGGAAAGAATGTTTGTTCCGTTTTTGGTTAGAAGAACTTTTTTTGTTTGGAGAAAAAGTACTTCCAAAACCAACTGGTCCCTTCTAAAGTGTATTGGATTCTTGCATACCTGAGCCCTCCCCGTGGAAAAATACTCCCGCGGAAATATGAATTCAGAGGTTGGATCGGTTTTGTGGGTGCGAATCCCAGATCCAGCTCTTAATTAGGGTGAAACAATCCCGCGAATATCTTTCATATCTCCTTATAAGCTCTTTGGACTTCTCCATTTATGGTAAGCTCACCCATTATAATTTCCCTCAACTGTTCTTCCTTTTTTTCAGTATTAAGGCCATAAAGCTCTTCCAAATTGCATAGAATGATCCTGGCCCATGGAGCAGCATTTCTCCTCCCTTCTTCAATTTAGTCATCTGCTGCTTCATTGTCTTGCTTATCAATGGATTATGCTTTAGAATGCATCTTCTGAGATTGAAGTATACGCGAAAATCTCAGTGGACTTTCTAAAAAAACTCTAATTTTTATGAATTCATCATCCCATGGTTAGCAATGGTGGACGAGAAAGCAATTTTCGGGTTGCTACATAAAATTGTTCATGCATTTTCAAGGGGTTGTGTAAAACAGAACTCGGATATGTCTGTCGGTAATTCAGTCTGACTGTTCGTCCGCCTATTGTGACAGGAACATATCCTGCAAAACGTTTCATCTACTGATCTGTTGAAAGTTTGAATCCCCACCCATATAGTGAATACTGAATACCAATACTTTGTGTTGAGTTTAAGGGGGGGGAACTCTGATGTTTTTTGACTTGCTTTCGTCTTGAGAACAACACAATCTGTTTTGAGTGACACTTTTCTGAGAAGCTGTCAATAAGCGACCAATTAATGATGATTCTCACCAGCACCTTATTCTTTCAAAAACACAATCTCGACGCCTACTTAGTTCTCAGTTGCTCGCCATTGTATTCAACAGACTTCATAGACTATAGGCACGGAATTTGGATCCTGGATCTGTTGTTTTGACATGATCGGTCGCCTGCACCCCCTGGAGTTTTGACTAAATATGTATGAATACTACTTTCTACGCTGACTCGGTACACCTTCCAAAATACCTTGCACTTGACCTGAGACAGAACAGCATATCAACTGCACTTAACACTTCTGTGTCATTAGGAATGAATCTCCTGAATTTTCACCATATTCACTTCCTTCAAACATTCTCAATCATCCTGAAAAATGTACACGAATTATCAAATTATGCAATAGTTCAACACGATAGACATGTGATGGGGACACTATGGACCAAATGCATCACATTGCAATTTGCATGATGTAACTGTGTGCGAAAGATAACGCCGGTTATTTCATATGTTTTATGCAGTTTTCATTTTATTGCATTTCCACCTCAGCTTTTTTACACACAGCTGTAGCCTTCACAATGTGGAATATTAACATATTCGCATGCCAGCGTTTTCTCCGTCTTCCATTTTTATTCTATTTGTATTTTTTAGCCTCCATTCCAGCTTTGCATTGAAATGTGTCCCTTATCAAGAGTTGCGATAAACTCGGTGGAGCTTTTGTGTATTTAATGGCCAAACAATTTTATGATTATTCTGGACGATGCGACGTGCGATACGCCAGAAAAAAAATGCATAAACCCGAAAGTCTGGCGTTCAGGGGCACTGGGCCCTCTACCTCGTGCATTTAGGCATGTAACCTTAGAAATGATTTATTTGATATTTGAACTTGAACATGTACATATCTTGTATTTTTTAAGTAGAGTATAAATAGGACACAATATTTGCAATGAAGCAAGGAAACGACAATTGTCTTCTAATTGCAGCAGATAAGATTAAGGTACTTATCAACATTGAAGCCACACTATTTGCTATTTCAACTTTTTTACTCTTTTTCTGTTCCAGAAGGGTCTATGGACACCAACCATACATATATAATATCTATTTCTTTGCTAGTATCACGCAAATTACGTCAGATTTAGTCGTTCGGCATGCGAACAGGCAGTAAATAATCGGAGGATCCCTCTCATAAAAGATTTATTTGCAAAGTATTCCAGCAAAAAAGAAAAGTAAGACTATCAATAGACACTTGCTTTCCAATTCACTGGTCTCTCTATGAAGACCTAAAACATATTTCGTACAACTAAACCAAGGGTTCATTCGAACAAAATCAGCTGGATATTTCCACACTACAAACGGGCCTTAAAATTTACTGTAAGCTTCCCTTAAATTCATTTTAAGATTATAGTGATGTTGGCCATGATATATCGAACGATGTCTAGAAGTTTGGTGAAAATCCTGCTATTATCATCAACTGATGTAGATGGTAGTGAATAATTTGATCCAAAAAAGGATAGTTCTCTTCACTTTTTTCTTTTCAGATCTGAGCCATGGCATAGCAAATCGATAAAAAAGAGAATGTTGGACCAATGTCAAGAGTTGTAGTTAAAATCATTACCCACCTAGTGAAGGGTAGAAGGCAATTTTAAGAAAATAATAGGGGCTTTCATAATGTAAAGTTTCAGGCACCTAATTTTCTTAGCTTTGAAATAGCTCAATCTTGATTCAATTATTATAGCGATCCGCCATTGCCAAATTCAACGTTATAAATTTAAGAACCGGCTTTGTATTGTTCATAATGAAGATAATCGACAATCTGCTGAGGATGTTGAACTACCTATTTCTCCGCCAATCTATTACATGGAGAGCCGAGAAAATGAATAGGGTCTATTCGCTGTTTTAATTTCCGAGAGTTTGAATACGCGAAATCCTACTGTGCACTTCTGGATACGTCATATGCGGTATCCTCCACACCACATTTAAATGTCTAGAAGACCCCCTGCGAAAAAATACAGTTGCAATCACTCTGTCAATTACAAGGGGTGCCTTGTGTATATTGAAATGGATTAAAGGTTCTAACTAATAAATACAAGCCCCTTAATTAAGGGGCCCTTAATTATCTAAGTCCAACTGCTTTTTCCAAAATTCCGGACGAACTTATCCATATTGAAGCCTAGTTTCCCTTGTCATATGCTGATTGTATGACATTAAAGGTTCTGAATCAACAGATTCGAATCGAGCATGGCGGAAGAAGTATTTCCCGCTCAGTGGAAGATGCAGAAACTGGTGTTGCTACCGAAGCCCGGAAAACCACCCGGCGTGCCCTCTTCATATCGCCCTATTTGTCTCTTAGACACCATGGGGAAGATGCTGGAGAGGGTGATATACAACAGGCTACTCCCGTTCATCGAGCTTGCGGGTGGTCTTTCAGAGCGGCAATATGGGTTTCGGCGAGCCCGTTCTACGGTCGATGGTCGTGGATTTGGCTCGAAATGCAATGGCCATGGGCAGATGCTGTGCTCTGGTGACGCTGGACGTCAAAAATACTTTCAATTCAGCCAAATGGGGCTGAATTAAAGGCGCTTTGGCCAAACTGGGTGTTCCTAAGAAAAGTGAAGCGATGGCGGCTTTACAGTTTCTTACCAGGGCAGAGGCAAATCGTCAGACGCTGCCTCACCTCTACCCTGGGAGCAGCGTGACCGTAGCGGCTCGCAGATGTTGAGTGCTCCTTTATATAATTCGTAGAACATGACATGACTACGAATTATGTTGAGCGCAAATCCGCCTTGTTGACCAGAGCTTGGCCAGAGCTGAAATATTCGTTTTAGGAATGATGGGGTCCTAAGTCCGCATCAACTTAATGCAGGACCGGACCAAATGGGAAGCAACTTACTCCCTCTTTTCTGGTCCACGGACCCCTCGCTGGGTGTTCCTAGTTACTTGGCTCGGCTAATCGAAAGTTACCTTTCGGCCAGACTTCACTGGTACGAGACGGACGACGGGCCGAAAAGTACATTGTGACAGCAGGTGTGCCTCAAGGTTCAGCATTGGAACCACTACTGTGGAACATAATGTACGACGAAGTGCTTGGCCTACGCCTTCCGGAGGAGGCAACGTTGATTGGTTTTGCCGACGACCTGGCGGTAGTAATTGCAAAGTATCCCGAGGATATAGGAGCCAATTGCGCTAAGGGTGTGCAGCACATTTAGGACGGCGTCGACGGAGGCAGTGTGTGTCATCGCGGGAATGATCCCTATAGATTTTCTAACGAGCGAAGCACACTGGCTCTACGAAAAACGGAAGGCAAATCCAGCCGAGCCAAATGCGGATTTCCGAAAAACCTTCAGGAGAGAATTGTGTGGCAAGTGGCAACAACGGTGTGATAATTCCGACAAGGGCCGGTGGATTGATCCCGTGTATCGAGAAATGGGTCGACCAAAAGCACGGAGAATTGAATTACCACCTGAGACAGTTCCTTACGGGACACGGTGGCTATAGGAAGTACTTGCATCGCTTCAAGTTGGACGAGTCTCCCAACTGTCCTGAGTGCGGTGCTACACCCGAGGACCCGGAGCACGTTATATTCCATTGTCCCAGACCTCTGCAGCAGAAAAGGAGGTTGAACAGCATCTTGGGGGCGGACATCGAGCCCTCCAACCTGGTGGAAGAATTGCTGAAGTCGGGGGAAAGCTGGATGGCGGTAAATGAGGCAGTAGCCGTGATGCGGACAAAACTCCTGCAGTTGGATCGAGCTCGGAAGACGGCGCGACGAAGACGCGACATGGACGTGCTAGTGTAGCGAACCAGAACCCCCTCCGCGAATTAATACTTCACGGTGGTTCCGCGGGGAGGGGCGGAAGAGTGGGGTTGGTTTTAGTCGGTGCGAATCCCACACACTGCTTCAACCTGGCGCAGCAGTGTCTTTGTAAGATTTCCACCTCCATCCATAAAATATATATATATTATATATATATCGACCATGCGAAAATGTATTCCTACATCCCGATTGTCGCAAACACTTCAGCCAATGACGCGGTGGTTCTACACTACAGAGACATGGATCTTGAATCGAAGACAGTGCAGATCAAGACTGAAACCCGCTAGGTCAGATTGTTACCGGACAGGACTCTTCGGACTATAGCACAGGTTGCAAGGATAACCGCTTTTTGCATCTCCATGTATAGTCCAGCCCTAAGATCGAGCGTTTTCAGCGCTTTATGTAAGTTCTGCGGGACTAATCCCGTCGCTGAAATTACCACTGGGACTACTTCGATCTTTTGTAGTCTCCAAGTCTGCTTCATATCGTCTGCCAAAGGGCCGTAGTTCCGGATTTTTTCGTGCTGTTTTTCAACAGTGTTCCGGTCCAACGGTACGGCTACATCGATTATAAAGCACGCTCGTTCTTCCTTCAGAAGCAGAACTAGATCGGGTCTGTTATGATTAACACTGTGGTCGGTGGCAATAGTGTCATCCCACAGTAGTTTGACCCGATCATTTTGCAATATTCTCTGCGAAGTATACTTATAATAAGGATGGTAGGTTGCCACTAAGTTATACTTCAATGCAAGGTTTTGATGGAAAATCTTGCAGACGGAGTTATGACGATTGGTGTACTCGGTACTGCTCAACATCCTGCACGCAGATGTTATGTGCTAGATGGTCTCCTCTTCACAGTTGCATAACCTACAACTGAAGTTGGTGATTGAGGAGTGGTGAAGAATGTTCCGTTTATAATTTTTTGTTGGGAGTGAAGCATTCTGAATTGAAGTTAGGAATGCTTCGGTCTCATAGAAAAGTACACCATTAGTCAACCATTTGTTGGAGGCTTCAATGTCAATGCCTGAAAACAAAAAATTGTGTATATGACCTCTGTGAATGGGTTTCTCTTCCACATGTCGATCTTCTGTTGGACTGAAGTAACATTCGAGATGGGATCCCATTCTCTGCTTCTCAAGTTCAAAGGAGATAATTTATTATCTGCCATGACGGTAGCCTGGTATATTTGGCTAAAGGATTGTTTCCCATAGAAAAAGTCACGAAGAGAATGCACTTGATTGTAGTGCAACGTTTTTAAATCAAGTACCCCCCTTGCCCCCTGATGACGTGGGATAGTGATCCTCAATTTTTCGGCAGCTCTATTGTGCATGTTATTGTTTGCAAGAATTACCCTTACCCGTCTATTGACAGATTCTAAATCAGTATTACTCCACTGGATCACACCGAAAGTATATAGAAGAACGGGAAGGGCGAAGGTGTTGATTGCCATGATTTTATTTTTCCCGTACAGCTCAGTTTTAAGGACAAGATCCAGACGCCGTTCAAATTCCCCCAGCAACTTAGATTTAATTATTGCCACAGCAGGTGTTGTTGCTTGCAATATGCCGAGGTATTTGTAGACGTCGTCCGAATCCATACCCTCAATTCGGATGTTATTTTGGCTGTATCCTTCGTTGTCGGTGTGTTTTCGCCGAACAATTGTTTTTATGCGACATTTTTCCAAACTCAACTGCATGCCGATATCCCTGCTGAACTGGATGATGATGTCCAGCAAGGAGCGAAGTTGGTTCTCTTCTTTGGCATACAATTTGATGTCGTCAATATACATCAAATGACTTAATGTACATTTCGACAATATTCCATGCTTGACTTGGCATCCGTATTTGCTTTCATGCAAAAGATGGGATAGCCGATTCAAAGCCAAACAAAACCACAGTGGGCTTAGAGAGTCGCCTTGGAAAATGCCACGCCTGATTGGTATCTCTCCTGATGTTTGTGAGGATACCGATAGCTTCGTTCTCCAATTCTTCATTACTGTTCTCAGAAGAACAACAACATTCGGGTTGATTTTATACAAGCGTAACACTTGTAGTAACCACGAATGTGATATGGAGTCAAAGGCTGATTTATAATCGATGTAGGCTGTCGAGATATTTCGTTTCTGGTGGACAGCCTGCTTTACCGCAACCGTAGCGATTATAAGTTGTTCTTTGCAGCCTCGGGAGCCTTTTGCGTATCCTTTTTGCTCCTGAGCTATCAATTTATGAACATCAAGATATTTTGAGATGTTCGCGCACAGAACTGAAGTGAAGACCTTGTAGATGGTAGGAAGACAAGTAATTGGTCGACATTTTGAAGGGCAAGAGGCACCCTGTTCCTTGGGGATGAGGAAAGTTATCCCCTTGGTGAAAAATTGTGGAACTAAATCAGGATCGGCAATCATCTGATTAAATTGATTTGCCAATATCCTGTGAGTCAACTCCTAGCGCCTTCCAGTTACCTGCTTTGTCAAGGGCTGTTTCTATGTCGACTTCAGTTACGTCAGGCATGGTCATTTCGGGGAGGGCTTCACATAAACAAATAAGGTGTGGATCCACGCTGCTTCTAAATTGCAACGGCTTGATTCGCTCCAAACACTTCCCCGAAAGTCTTCTGCCTGATCCAGATCGAGGTTACTTTCCCTACCTGAGTTGGTGAGATTTTTGTAGAATCCCCGTTGGTTCTGGAAGAACAAGGTGTTGTCTGTCCATCGCTGAAATCTTTTTTGATACCTACGAATGCGATTGGAGCATACCGCAAGTTTCTGCTTCAGCACCTCGAGGATTTCTTCGATTGGCATATCATTGGACAGATGGTAGTTTCCAATGATGTTCTCAACGCATCTGTGCACTCTTGGCGAAGGATTTCCAAGGAGTGCTTGCGTGACACGACCAATCTCCTTTCTCAACTTTTCGACTCTTTTGTTGAGCCAAAACACCCAGAATGGTAAAGTCTTTCTGCGCATACCTCTGTTATTCGCTCTAAGATGTTGATTATGAAGACGAATAACCGTGGCAGCTGCAACGTAGATCAAGCTGTGAACCTCTGTAGCAGTAACCTCGCTAGCCAAACGATCAGCCAAAATTCTGTCAACGACAGGAATGATGTAAGTAGTTGCCGAAGTAAACTTCAGTTTTGGGAGCCTTGGCCTAGCGTCTGGGAGTATCTCAGCATACTGTGTGAATGCGATCTGGAATGCGGTCAAAGCCTCATTATAAATTGGGTCGGCATCGCCAGTCACTAACCTTCTCCTGATTACTGGGTTCGTGGATTGCCTTATAAGTGGAGTATTCGTGTTACTCCTTTGTTCAGTCCGGTAAATTGGTGACTCATGGAAAATTTGTTGCCTAGTTGGTAGGGCAACTCGATTATTTTTCACTATCATCCGGTATTGATTAACAACGTTCAGCTCTGGAACATGACTTAGTTCCGGGAAGCGGGTTATGAACGCGTCATGGAGCCGGTGTCTGTACCCTGATGGATTCCGTTCCAAATCCGTGGCACGGTAATAGGCGCGGACGATAAATTCGTTAAGTTGGTTCGTCCAAACCGAAGAGCCGCTATGGTGTTGTTGAACGACCATTAACCGTGTTGTGTACTGTCTTCGTGTCCCTCGGGTCCCATCAAAAGAATTTGAAAAATTATCCCCAATTTTGTGCCCACGAGTGTTGGGGAGGCAGTCAACCCTGCAACAGAGCCCCAATGTCCCATGGTTACCTCCAAAGGTAGGAAAGGTATTTGGAGGGGAGCCGCTGAAATACAGTGTAAAGTCACAATTTCCCAAATAGTACAAGCCAATATTGAACGATGATAATGTACATTTACCTCATTTGCTTGTACATACATAATTTCGAAACGTTGAAAAGGGACTGAGACTGGCTGATGAATGAGCTGCTGAACAGCTGAACTGGGAACTTCAGTTTAATGTAAGGAAGCCACGGGGGGTGAAATCAATGTGTTGGTTTTTCCGCATTTTTCTTTCTCCATCAGAGAGAATTCATAATAGGACATCATAGCTCTTAGAATTTTCCGTAGTAAGTGTTTCGGTAGTTTCTTCAGGCGCACAGTCGCAGTCTATTTTTTATTTTTGAATTTCAGGTTTAGCTCGCGTCATATTATTTCGAGAGACGCATGCGAATCCCCGTGTTTGCGAATTTGTTTTTCTTTTCAGGCTCCAGTACGGACCCACGCACCGGAAAGGGCACGTGAATTTTTGGAAAATGACACGTTAAGGATCGAAGTGTTCGAAGGACCCCCCACATTCCCGAGCCTGGCTAGCACTTCGACGGAACTTCAATATTTGTGGCCAGACCTTCAGGGTCGATTTCGCCATCTTTTTAGGTTTTTGCAACAGCTTTCTCCTCTTGGTCGCCTCCGGCCACTCTGAATGGTTCTTTGATCATCGCCAACCTCATTTTGTCATTCCAAATTCATATTTGAATTTTTAAAATAGTTCATCAGATCAGAAAAAAAAATTCAAAAAAGCGAAAAAACGGCCTTCACACGGGATGACCTCCTTAAATGTGATCCCACTGAAAACAAAAGGGAGACAAAAAATAACAAGCCCGCAATGTATAGATGTCCCATACTCATTAAAGGAATAGACATGCTCGCTTGAAAAGTCCCAAAGTTAGATACCTACTAAGCAACTAAGAATTGCATCTCTTTAGATATTGTTAGGTTCTGTGTCCAGAACACAGACCCAAAATAAAGGAGAAAAGAACTTGCCTCAACAATTCATGGACCTACCTTCAATAAAATCTTTCGTAAAACGCATTCCAGGAAAACAACACGTTTAGGTATAGAAAAGTGCCGAAAGATACTTATTCAATTAGAGACATATTTAAAGAAGATAACTGTGTACCTACATATGTACTAGCTACCGTCACACTCCATTGAATCATAAACGAAACATTCCAACGGCGTGGCCTCGTCTGGAAATCTTATCGTTCCGCGTCACATGAAATCCATTTCCCAGCCCGCCAGAAGTAACATCTTCAATTGCATTCCATTTTTCGCACATCTGCACGTCCAAATATTTACCTTGTTCCGCTGTTGGTCTAGACGGCTAACCCCCAAAATATCTCCAAATGGACGGCAATAAAGCCAGAACAGCCAAATAAACTCACGCCTTGCGCTTGGCATTCTAATGGTTTGCAGTTCGTTAGCTTTTGGCTACGACAAATAACGCGGCGCGATAACGAATTGCATTATCTAAATCCCTGGATAAAAATTGGTGGTGCGAAGCGAGGTTTACCGAGAATGCAGCCAGGACGCTTCGTCTGGGGCTAGCGGAAGTGGTCTCGTTGCGGAAGATATAGATAAACTTTGCCTTGAAATGGGAAAGAAGTAGGTAAACAAGAAGCCGCTGGGGCTTATCAATAACCAGAAAAGCTGCAATGCACACGCAAACGAACGTGCGTTTGAAAAAAAATTGCAAGCAAGTCGCGTCTATTCCAGAGCGAAACTACCCAACTAGTTCTGCAGCGCCGCAATCAGCCTGGCGCAGGCTTGCAACTCCACCAGCTACGCGTCAAGCTTCGCCGATCTTGACACTGACATTACAGATCGCAACTCTGCCAAGGCCGAGAATTCGCAACGCGCACGGGGAGGCGAAGGGCGGCCAAGGCCAATTCCATTCTTACTTACTACACCTACTCGCAGAGCTTTCGTGAACCTCCCGCCTCACGCCACCTCCCGCTGGCAAAAGCTTCACTCGATCACTTGGAGCTCGCGTTCTGCAACGCACCGCCTGAAGCTACCCCACCGTGAAGATCACCGCCAACAGTTGCGAAAAATTTGCAAAGCTTTCGATAGAAATTGTGCGTGTGCTACGTGCTGTGGAGCACGGGGGTGCGGGCATGGGTCGGATTTCCAAGCGGTGCGTTTCGCATGGCTTGGCTTAGCTTTTAGATACGCGTCGGTGCGCGCAGCGGCTGGGGGGCGGTGGAGAGGAAGTGAATTTTGCGAATTTCGATCTGGCGGCTTTTTCGCGGCACCCAAGCCAGATATCAGATAGTTTCGCATGGGCCTTGGGAGGATGGGGGCAATTTTTGGCGCGCGCAAATTTTTAACCGTTGGCTTTACGTAATTTTTGCACGGGCGCCCAGCTGTTGCCGCACGATGATGCGATGTGGACTCGCATACAAGAATTGGCGCAACTCATTCAAGTTGAAGGTCACGTTTTGATCATGAACTTCAAAACTTTAATAACTGGAAATGGAAAGTTTTTTGCAGTTGCGAATTTTGAAAATGTGCGGTTGCTGTACGCCGGCCGTTGCGATTCGATTCTAGTTTTTTTGTGCTTTGGTGAAGCGAGGTAAATCCGAACTTAAATTTCTGCAGAAATTTTCATTTAATATGCTTTGATAAATTTTGCAAAATATTTAGAGGATTTATATCGTGTGTATCGTAAATGTATCTTTTATCTATTCATGCGTACTTTCTTTGATTTAATACACGAGACCGTTTTTCTGCTACCTATGCACATTGGCGACATACGCGTGCCAGTATGCAATGAGATGACGCATAATAAGAATTTTATGGAACTCCAATAAGTAAACAAAGGAAGCGTTTGACGATAAGAATGAGATAAGCAACCGGGAACTGACTAACTGCTTAGAAGAAGAATCTAGAATAGGAAACGTAAAGGGATACTTTTCGAATTATTTGGCAGAAATAGACATTCGCAAAATGACGAAGTGTTTTTCATCGGGAAAAATGTTAGGGTATTGTTGTATCTACTCCAAGCGTTCCTCAAGCAGAATTGGGCAAGATTATAATCATGATTACGTGATTATGATTACGAATTTCATTATTCCAGGATTGTAATCATAATCAAGCTCTCGTGGTTATGATTGTAATCATGTAATCATAATCCTGTATTTTCAGATGTAAATGCCTTACCTAGTTGTTTAATACTTAACTACACATGTCCGGCATTTTTTACTGGTAGGCAAGGAATTTTGCTTTTTCCACAAATCCCCAACCCTGTAGGGGGCAATGTGGTCAGCATTGCGCTCGCCCGAAATTATTACCCTGATTTGACTCAGGTACTCATTCACAGCTGAGTCGACAATTTTGGGAAACTTGAATGCTGATTCATCATCATCATCATCAACGGCGCAACAACCGGTATCCGGTCTAGGCCTGCCTTAATAAGGAACTCCAGACATCCCGGTTTTGCGCCGAGGTCCACCAATTCGATATCCCTAAAAGCTGTCTGGCGTCCTGGCCCACGCCATCGCTCCATCTTAGGCAGGGTCTGCCTCGTCTTCTTTTCCTACCATAGATATTGCCCTTATAGACTTTCCGGGTGGGATCATCTTCATCCATACGGATTAAGTGACCCGCCCACCGTAACCTATTGAGCCGGATTTTATCCACAACCGGACGGTCATGGTATCGCTCATAGATTTCGTCATTGTGTAGGTTGTGAATGCTGATTCATCAGGTTTAATTTATTCGGAACGCCCCAGAGAAACAAGCAATCTTTTTTTGTGACCTCTGAATGCGCAGTCTGTTGGATTTTAATTTGACTTTGTGTCCCCAAGTCCAAACTTCTCTACAGATATCTTGAATTTTAACACCATTTTCCAGTTTTCCCAGTCCCTTCTTAATCCATGCCAGCACAATCGTCGAAACACTCCAGCAGTGTACAAGTGCTTCCTCCAGTTCCAAAGTGGAGTTCCAACCTTGGTGAAGTTTCGTCTTCAGTGGTCTCGCCCTTGTTTTAGCACAGAGGAGGGGCATTACTATTTCACCATTTATCTTGGTAACCTTGTTGTAGATAACTGGGGCATATGCGAATTCCGACGTATCACAGAATCCATGTAGTTCACATCGCAGCTTTTCTGTGTAACCAATTCAACGTGGCATACGGGAAGCTTGCAACTGCGTTAACTCGGACTCGTTTTTTTTCATGCAGTTAAAATATCTTGTGAGGAAATGTCATCCCATCCGATGCTAAATCCTCTGCATCAAAATGTTTGCGACTGTAATCACTGGTGGAAACCACGGAAATTGTCCTTGATCCCACATCACTCCTAAAGCGGTAATCGTCTTCTTCATAATCTTGTACAACCCGGATTCTCTTGCTTCTTCTGGGATCTTGTTTAACTGACTCGGGGCATTAGGTGCCAACTTTTGTAGATTGAAACCGCCTGATCTAATTTTCTCTGTCTCTTTTGTCATTTGCCCGATTAGGGCTTGTCCTTCTAAGTGGGTCTCAGCCCCGGTCAACAGGATGTTTACATAGAAACCTTTTGAAGGTTTTGTATAAAACAAAATATTACGTCGCGGGGCTGGATCACCTTTTAATTGCCGCTCATTATGGTTCTCTCCCTTTCTGTTAAATCCAACAGACTGTCTGTCAATCAAAAATGATATGCTCTGTATTCCCAGCCACGTTAATACATCTTGGGAGGCATGGTAACTCGTTGTGACCAAATCGATGTAAATAAGCACGATAACCTGCATGTCCACTTAAGAGGGTCATCCCGTGTGTCGGGTTGGAGAAATCGATTTTTTTTTGCATGAATTGTATCTATATATAGTGCAGAATATGTGGGCAAAGGGATTTTCCGATATTCCGAGTCCTTGAGAAATTACAGGGTTAAACAGGTAAGGAGTTTGCAGCCGCGGCTAGAATACTCGAGGAGAAAGAGCATCGAATCTTTTTTTACCGATTAGTTTTTTACCTGAGCTTTATAAATTCGAACACAGGTATAAATATGAAAAGATCGAAAACCAATCAATTGTCTAAACTTATTTGCTGTTTGGAATAAAAAGGATAATCCAGTCTAGAGTGAGCACTGAAAGGCGATCAAGTTATACTCAGTTATATTTTGTTGTAAGTATTGTGCTGTTTGTGTGTTCAGTGATTTTTTTAAATGGATCGTACGAAGGGAGATTGCTTAACGTTCAACGTCATGCTCGCACTAAAAAAAATTTCATGGGAATCGATACTTATCAGAGAAGAAAAAGGACTTCGCATCAACATCAGCAAAGAAACTTTTAGCAAGCATGAACATGGATGTTCCAATTGCGACAAGTTTTGTATATTGTATATTGGATTTTGCTGAAGTTTCCTTCGGTATTTCTGCGAATTTATGCAAATAATAAAATATACGTAGTAGTAAAAAAGGAATGCGTAGGAAATGTCGAGAAAAGAATGGGAACGCGGCTTAGAAATGCAAAGAAGAATCACAAAGGCATTGGTGGAAAGGGGACTGGAAAACTTACTGATACGGTTATTAACGACCTCGCTACATTTTTTGGGCTAGCTATTCACCGACACGCAAATTCGATAGAAGGAGTGAAGCAAGAAATTTGGGCAACTTTCTTTCATAAATGTTCTACAGACGAAAATCGTCAGCATCAAAATTGTCCAGCAGGCGAGGACAGTTGGTGCAAATGGTGCAAAGCGGAAGCTAAAGGAGAACTGGATAGTTTCCACCACGAGAAGGTACCTTTGACAGAAGAAGTTCAAACAGTCATCAAACCACTCTACAAAGATTTGTACGAGATGATCTCTTGAACAGATGTTTAGGAGCAGAGACCCAGGATAACAATGAGTCACTAAATGCATTGATCTGGACTTTCGCTCTTAAACACCTTCATTCTGGGGCCAAGGTCGTAGAAATAGCCATTTTTCTGACTGTAATTATATTCAATGAAGGATTCAATGGTATTCTCAAAATCCTAGTGACAATGGGATGTCAAGTTGGTCACATATGTCAGGTTTATGTCGACCGCCGTAATGAAGCGTGAATTTGGCGGTCCGAACGACGGTCGACTGACCTCGCTAAAAGAGCCATAATTGAAACCAGGGAGCAACAATCGGCCTTACAAGACTTTTTTAAAGAAACGGAGGGTGCTCTCTATGGACCAGATACAGCAGATTAATAGTGAGTTAAAATTTTACTGTTGATAATCACATTTAAATTTTCAAATGCGTTTTTCTCGAAACTGCATCTTGAAAATCGGCTGCCACCATAGCTCAAAATCTATCCAACCAAATTCTTTGAAATTTTCACGACTTCTTTAATACATGTTTCTACGGTCCGCAAACTAGGATAATTGCAATCGGACAGGTCGTTTTTTTTTTATTCATAAAAAAAGCCATAAAAAAACACCAAAATTCAAAAAATTAAGTGTAAAAGCCCACCAAAAATTTGCCTTTTAATATTTTCTAATTATCCTAGTTTGCGGACCGTGGAATATTGTCCACATTAAAATGCCACTTAGTTTTTTTTCCTCAGATGAACACAGCGCCCTCCAGCGTGGCAGCAGAAAAACACCTTTTTTTGGAGATGGGTGCATAAATTGACATGTATTCCAAAAACTAGCTAAGATATCAAGCTAAAAAATTTATCACATATACTAGAGATATCAGTAAACATATGGTGAAAAAATCAAGTTTCTATCTTTATCCAGTCCTTCACAATAATTTTTCAAAAAAAGGCAAAAAAAACGGCCTTCACACGGGATGACCCCCTTAAGAATTGCGATAACTCGTAGCATAATTCCCCGTGGCTTCGTTCAAACCATCTCCGAATAGATGCGGTATGGCCAACGACCAGTTTGTGGCTCGTCATACCCACTCTGCAATAGATTCTCACTGTGCCAGCTGCTGTCGAAATACGCCAGACTCCCCAAGCTGAGCCTTCTGTCAATCATTACTCCGAAGCGATGATGGGGAATAAATTGCTTGTTCGCCAACTTTGATTTTCGCCGTTGTGTTCTTTCATCTCTTGTTGATGAGAAATACTTGTGTTTTATGTTTAGCAAATGATAGGCCGGGATTTCTCAACCAGGAATTGATTTGCGTAGATCTTTATCCCTTCTTGATGTTTTGCAACTACTGCTACTCCGATATCATCGGTGAAGTCAATGGTTGTCACGTTGTCCGGAAGGCGTAGCATCAACACTCGATCATACTTACACAATAAGGGATCTAGGGCAGAACTCTGTGGCAACGCAAGTTGTTGGGGATGCTTTTAGTGGCAATAAACACTTCTCCCAAGGAGAAACTCAACAACAATGTCTACAATGTATTTCGGGGCCTATATGATGAGTGCTTCCATGATTTTTTTCCATTTTGCAGTTTTGAACGCATTTTCTTACGTCGAGGGTTTTTACTGCGCACCATTTACCTTCTTGTGTCACAGGCTGAGCCAAATCAGTTGGTTGCGTCGACAGTTGATTTCGCCTTACGAAATCCGAATTGTTTGTCGGAAAGGCCTCCTTCCTAATTTAGTTTATTACTCCGAATACGTATTTCGGAATCACTTGCTGCCTTCTTCAGCAGAATTATCTCAATCTTATTGACTAGGCCTTAATTATTTTTTTTTTTTTTTTGTGCGTACACGGAGGTGGAAAATCTTAGCACGACACGTCCGCCGCAGCTCCGCCGCCCGAACGGCGGAACTACAGCGGGGGCGTGTGGGATTCACACCCACTAAAAACCACCCCCGGTCTCTCCAGCCCCAGCCCCGCGGGACCACCATTGAGGTATTACTTCGCGGGGTAGGTTTGCTTTTAGGCACTCATCCTTCTCCTATTTGCGGCTTTCCTCCTTCTTTGTTCCTTCAGCAACTCCTTAATTATATCTTAATTTTTAATTAACATATCCTCTTTGTGATATGAACCCAGATATGATGGCGAGTTACCCATATCTGTATTCAATCGATGCTCCTGGAGCTTTCTTCCCATAAAAAAAAATCTCGTGAGGGTCCAATTTGTTGACCTTGACCTCTTTAAGCCCCGTTACCCTCTCCATTCTATGATCATGTTCTACAATATGCCGGCCGACTACAGAATTAATATGTGTTTTTCTGCCACGTTTTATTAGCTCAGTTTCTTTTAAATTTTCCTTAACCGGAGTGTTGACTAGCCGTTTAGTTTGCCCTACGTATGTACAGGGGCAATTTTCACAAGTCATCTTGTAGATGCCGCTTTCGGCCTCTTCTTTCTTCGGATCTTTTTCCTTGCCTAATTGCACTTCGGGCCCGTGAATCCTGGTTGATCCTACTGCTTCGATGCCTTCTTTGGCCACGGTTCGTCGCAAAGCTAAGAACATTTCCATAGAGTAAGTTATGCTGGCTCGTTTTATCTCTTCATCCTGCGTCTAGAATTTTCTCATTTATCACTACCGGAACTTCGTCGGGATTCACATGTACTGCAGGAAAACTCATACAGTTCACATTTGCTGGGAACAGAGCGTTTTCTATACTCTGCAACAATTGGTACAATTAATCGCTGGGGAGCGCTTGCCTTTTGGTGATAACATCAAAGACCTGTATGCGCCACCCCATTGATCAAAGTCAGCTTCAGTAGACATTCACTTGAAATGTTCGCTGGGAGCGTCTCCTAGCTTGAGACACTTTTTCCGGCATTCTTCGATTACTCAATTCCACCAAAAATTGCGATTTCGTCTTCGGAAAGCGCTACGCCGAGGCATAGAGGCATCGCATGCCCGTTGCAACTTTTCCATGACTTGTGAAACTTTTTCATGTGCGCTTCCCGATAGGAATGTATATTCCAAATGTACCACCTTGAACATTTCTGCGTTACATTTCTTATTTCCCCATCGGTATTTTTCTTAATGGCTTCATAATATTCCTTTGCAAGGTTTGGAAGATGATAGCCTGATGATCGCTGACACGCCACTGTAAGTATCTGATTAGATTATCATTGTCGAAGATGAGTTTTACCACCGAATGAAATTCTTCCGTCCGAAATGTGTTTGGTTCCCCCAGGGTTGGCAAGTACGACGTTCAAACGCGAGAATGTCTCCAGGAATATTCGCCCTCTTGCTTCTCTGCTACCCCATTTTTCTGCCCATGCGTTGAAGTCGCCGGCTGTTACTTTGGGATAGTAGCGACTTGCATTGAAGGATAGTTTCTCCAGGAACAACATGCAAAAGGGGGTGTAATTTTTTTTTCACCGAATATAATCATCTGGGGTATCAAATGAAATGTCTGGGTTAATACGTTTCCAAGCCGATTTACTTTTGCCTTTTGTTGGAAAGGCGCGGGGGTCGGAAGTAATCATTTCTTTAACGGACCCATTCTCAGAAACCAACCTACCGAAAAATCTGAGAAAAGATAAAGAGGTTGTGTCTATATGGTGCCTAGGCTCAGAAATACCCTCCATGCCGACATCTGTTCGAATAAAGTTAATAATGGTGTATTATTTATTATACTATTTACTATAATTTTTAGTATTTGACTGCAAAACCCCACTAAGATTGATCCTATTGCCACGAAGTACTGCAGCATTATAGGCTATAACATAGAGCATGATCTTATAAAGTTTGGTGGAAATCAAGCTATTACTAACAAAGTTATAATAGGTCAAAATTGTTGCCTCTTTGCAAATTCAAGACTTTGAATGTCAATATCATACGAAAGTGGAAATTCTCACTTAATATATGCATATATTACGTACTAGGTACTAATGGGACAAATGTCCACTCAAATGGCTTTATAAAAGAAATACAAAAAAACTTTCATACCTGAAGCGTGGAGCTTCCAGTTTGCCCACTTGTTTTGCTGCCACAGGATATCTTGTCGACACATGACCCGCCAATTGGTATAAAGTTCTGACGGACAAATACGTTGCTGGAGTTTCGTCAAAAGCCGAAGCCGAATATGCTCTGAATGAACCTTTTCAGAATTCGTTGTTGCTAAGTCGTGGGTAAAACTTCGGTCTTAGCAGGTGGTGGTAATTGGCGCCTAAGCTTAGGAGTGTTGGCAGAAGTGCGCTGCGTTGGTTCGTCCGTTAATGACTAGCCTCCAACTGAATAAGTAGAAAATCTGAGTCTAAACTCAGGTCCTTCAGTATAGATCTGAGTTTTGAAACTAAAATTCCACTTGAAATAAGATTCGCGTTCCTGAGGGGACAAACATTGCGAATTTTATGAATGAGGATTCTGCATTAGGTTGACTGTGATCATACCCAAAATATCCATCTACAATAGTTTGTAAGGCTGATATGAGTAATCATAATCAAGTTCTCGTGGTTATGATTGTAATCACGCAATCATGTAATCATAATCGTATAATATAATCCTGCATTTTCAGATGCGAATGCCTTATCTCATTGTTACACCTTTAACTACAGATGTCCGGTATTTTTTCCACAAATGCCCACTGCTTACGCACTCATACGTATATGGACCTTCTCAGCGCTTAGTACAACATTGTTTGCCAAAGTGTCGAGTGTGTTTTGTGAAATCTCACTGTTTTATTGCTAGTCAATAATCGCAACCCGTAAAAATTACCAGAGGTCTGTTCTTACGTAAGTATTTTTTCCTGAGGAAGTGTGGAACCTTTCCTTTGATAATATTATTGTAAATCTCATTCTTCATTCAACAAATGAGATATTGTGAAACTAAAAGCATTATTGGGATTAGTGGCATTAACTTCAATTTTCAAATCTAACCACGAAAATATGCGATCCATTTTCGCTACGCATGGAACTGGTCGTTCAGTTTTAGATGTCTAACAAATGCTAATCGATTTCAAATAGTTCTTTCTTGTCTAAGATTTGATGATGCGGAAACCAGAAACCAACAGAAGTTTTTAACGCATTTATTTCGAATTGACAATCTGTATATACTGTATATATCTGTATACCCGTTTTTTAAAAGACGCTTAAAAGAAGGCACGCGTTCATTTTCCTGTTGGTGCTATTTCCTTCCGAAATTTAAAAACGGCCAGTCTAGGATTTTTGACAAAACCATTACAGGTGACGAAACTGGGTTCTATAAATATAAACCAAACAGTAGTCCATGGTGTGGAGTCTAGAAGAAGCCAATTCGCCGTCTAGGCAAGGCAATAAAATTCAGTTATAAAAGTGATGACGTCAGTTTATTTTACTAGGGCCAAAATTGTAGGCGCTATTCCTCTGGAAGCTGGTCAAGCAGTTATAGCTTGCAGGCAAGCCAAAAAGGGCCAACAATTTTATAGTCGAAATTCGGGGAACGATTTTAAGGAATCTTTTGAAAAGTGAATCTACAAACAATGGAAATCCGCTGAAATCAACGAAAATCACGTTCGAAAAAAAAAACAAATTAATAAAGATGGAAAAGGATGGAAAAAATTACCAAGAAATAAAGAAATAAATTCAATTCAAATAAATTTACCGAATTTTTGTTAGTCCCCTCGTATTATAAGATTTGCTTCAGCCACACCCGGTCTCGGAAGCCCAACCCACCTTTGTATGCCTTCGTTATGAACTCATTTAATAACTAAATATTGGGTAACATGAAAAGTATCCACGTTTACTAGATGATGTTAATGGTTATACACATATTAGGCAACACTAAACCGAGGACCGATACCTTGCCCCAATATGAGGTTGATGTAAAAGTGTTGGAAGAGATGTGTTGGACAGGGACCAGGTTTCCTAGTTAGCTGCTTTCGGCTTTGAAAACATTAGCGAAAGGCTAAACACTCTGCGTTTGCGACGAAGATTTAGAAATATAAACCTCATTAACGTTCACGCCCCTACAGAGGGGACTACACAGTCAGAGAAGGATACTTTCTACGAGGCAGTTGAGCGGACCCTCGAAGCCTGTCCCACGAATGAAATTAAAATCATTCTTGGGGATTTTAACAGCGAAGTAAGGACAGAGGCGATACGGTGGCTCCCATCGCATATAAAAACGCAAATGATAATGGACACCGGATTATTCAATTGACACTGTGTCGCACGAAATGGTTGTTGGAGGTACCTGGTTTACGTGAAAAGCGGTCCACAAGCATATTGTACATGGGCCTATCCAGACGGGACCATTTTCAACCAAATTGACCACGTGTTGATTAAACATTGCCAACTCTCAGTGATGAATATCATAACATACAGGGGGGGCCAATATCGACTCGAATCTCTATCTCGTTGACATACTTCCACCATCAAGTATAGAAGAAACAGTCCGGCCAATTCATCGGCTTAAAAATCATAACTCGCCAGGAGCCGATGGAATTACCGCCGAATTGGTTAAATATGGAAGCGACCAACTACACCAGGCGGTTCATAAACTTATGCTCAAGGTATGGGACAGCGAATCAATGCCTGACGACTGGGAACGGGGCATTATCTGCGTCATACATAAATAAAGGGATATCTCGCAGAACAGCAATTATAGAGGTGTCACGTTGCTGAGTACTATCAACAAAAGGAAAATGTGATTCGCGCAGATTTTAATGCAAGAGGCACCATCTTCTTCAAGTTCACCCAACTACTGGCCAATGCTGACCATATCGACATCATGGGAAGAACAACCCGATTGGCATACAATACATTAAAAATCAAAAGCATTTGACAAAAGCTGAATATATAAAGAAAGAGGATATTTAGGTGAATTAACGGAAGGAAATTTGATTGACCTATTTTCAAATAAAGCGCCACAGACAGGCAAAGTTCATTTATAAATTGTGAAACTTCTTATCTTTCATCACTACACCGATTGCTCAACAGTTTCTGATTATAACAATCAAGCTCTCTAAAGACTAAAGCGCATCCTATTTTTTTCTATAATCCGTCCCCGGTAAAATAATACAAAATTAAGGAAAAATCTTGAAAGCAGTAACCCGTGCATGGACCAATTTTTTGAATACAACTTCTGTTTCCTGATTCACAAAGCCTGCCTTAAGATTTATTTAGATAGTTTAATCCAACTTCTTTGTAATCCTCAAGGGTTTGTAGAAATTTATATATGAGCACTTCCTGACCAACCAATAGGTGTATCAAAGGAATATATGCAGCCAATGGAAAACATAAAAGAACTAACTCTCCAGGGATTTTACAAAAAAATAACGTAAATTCATGACATGAAGCACTAAACCAAATAATCCAGAATGTCATCTTAAAATTGCTATGAGTTTAGCTAGCTTGAAATTCAAATTGTATCTCGATCAGAACAATCTAAATTCTTGCGCTGATTTGCACCCTAATCCGATTTTCAAAACATTTACCTCTAAATGAAGTCATGTGAGTGCACATCCTCGCACTGATGCAATCTCGTTACCCATAAGACACGTTTTCGTGATCTGAGTTCCGCTATTGGCAACAAGACTGGTTTCCTACTCGATCGACCCCATATGGATTGCGCTGCATGCGTTTGGATGCAAAGAGCTAATATTTGGTGCGTGGATGATCTTCTGCGCATAATGGGAACTACGAAATTGCCATCATAATTCTTCTGCCCTAGGGTAATTCTAATAAACGCTAGAAGTACTCGCCTATTATTCTTCCATAGATTCTGAGCCTACCTTTGGAGCAATGGATTGCGGAAAGCATAGAGGACAGGAGGCTTCTTTGGGAAGACGGCTCCAGGTATATTTTCTTAGATGAAAAGGTAGGATAAGGTCCGAAGAATCGTGAAGCCTCTTCGCAGATTCAAGAAGACGCCTCTCTGCAGTTGAATCTTTCTCATCATCAATGCAAGTCTTGCCCTCATTATAAATTGCACACGCACTATGCGTACTTCACGTCAATTACAGTCATGACCAGTCTTCTGGAGGCCATAGCGCGGAAAAGGGCCTGCAATCCCGCGGAACCTCTTTTACATGTCCTTCCTCTAAAGCAGCAAGACCGTATGGTTTCTAAGCACCATACCGTAACGTCGTAACGTGATGAGAAAAATGCAATAGGATAAGGAGCGATTTTAGTGCACAGCATGTCACGTAGTTGCAGTAAGTGCGCGATCACGCATAGGCGCAATTGCTGCCGCCGCAGCGAACGCACACGCAAATTACGATCTCGGCGATGGATGCGATGCGAGGCGTTCGAAAGATTGCTGGCGTATAATCCGCCTTCCAGGTCATTGTGCAGAACATATTTCATAGAGTTCATGCCTTGGGTGAATCGTGCCATCGTGTACTGCGTGCGCAAAGTCCTTTTTTTCCATTTACCTGGAAATAATAATGGCTCTATATCTCTCTGAGACTGACTTGTGAGTCACATCGATCTACTCTGGTCTATGTACCTTGAAAATCTCTGTTTGAAAATCTATAGCACGATCTTGTTGTAGGCAGTGTATCGCAAAGAATGAAAAAGGAAAACTTGGTTTTATTTATGCATAACAATGTTAGGAGATTTACAAGGTTAGTTGGAGAAAAGTGGATTTCTAACATATCTGAAAATTTAGAACATAACAACCTGCTAGAAATGAAGAGCGACGCAGGAGTATTCAGGAAAAGGACCTTAACCTTCACAGATAAAAAAATCAATTATTGCGCACACCAGTATTTCAGGAACAATTTCTTCCTTTCTTCAGCACAAGTACTAGTATATGCAGTGTTGAAAATTTTACTTCTCGACGGGAACGGCGTCTATAATTGAATTTCGCTTCTTTATTCCCAAGAAACGCTGATAATATACATCAGAGGCCCTTCTAAGACCGCTTTTGTAAAAAAGAGTACGGGAGGACGTTTTCCTATAGGCAATAATCCGTGGTATTTTCAACGCATTGGTTCCAGGAGGCGGTCACTCATATTTAAAAGAGAAAAATGGTTTCGTCTAGCAAGACTGACAACTCCCTACGTAATATTTTTTTAAGAATTGAGGGGTCCTAAGTCCGCTTCAACTTAATGCTGTACCAGACCAAATGGGGAGCAACTTACTCCCTCTCTCTGAAAGCGGGCCTTTTCGTATATCTTTTTCTTTCTTCTTTACGTTCCCTTTTAGTGCTGGCTATGGTTAATACAGGGTGTCAATACTTCAAGATGGCAGAGGCTTTAGACATATCTTGTATCCAACTTACAACTGACTTAATTTGGGAGGGTCCATCAATTTTATTCGCTCCCTATTTTTCGATCTTTCTTTTAGTAGTAGAGTTAGAGTTGTATAACATGCTAGGGCTTCATCGGAACCTGACAAAGAAAGTTCGAATGGGCATTGTTAGGTACAAAACTGTTCTTTGGAGCAAACTACCTCCCATCAAACGTATACCCTAATGTAGATTTTGATAGGGTTTGGTGTTCTTCTTCGTACGGTGGAAAATCCTAGAAAGACACGTCCGTTCCAGTTCAGTGGCGCGAATGTTGGAGTGGGCTCGTCTGGGATTCTCTCCACTCCCGGTCTATCCAGCTCCACCCACATTTAGGTTTTACTTTGTGCGGTGGGGTTTTCCTTATGCACGGGTACTTCTTCTCCTTTCTACTTTAATTCTTTTTTCCTCATTCAGCAGTCCCTTCTACATTTTCACGATAGCAGGAGGAAACCGTAAGCCAGTTTTCCTTCGACCTCAGCAGCTTCGCAACTATATTCTTTGGGCTCACGTTAATACCCTTGTTTTTGCTCAAGCCATGCCCTAACATTGGGAATGAGCCTGTGTGTTCAGCGACCATTCCTAGACTCGCCCAATCTTGCCGTTGTCAGAGATAATATGGCGCTGACCTTGCCGCATCCCTGTATATGTGTGCCCCTCTACACGTCTTCCACGGTATAGCACACTCATTTCTTTCGCCAGAATGCCAACTGGGATAATGCCCGCCACCACCAGTACTACCTTATCTGATGTGGTTCTAAATGCGCTGTAAGCCCTCAAGGCAACAAGTCGATAAACCGAATTCAACTATTTTCTTTTGTGAGAGTTAGCAAGCATCCTCCGCCTACGCAGGCGGCATGTAAAACAAAATGGAGGACACCACTCTGGCTAGAAGCATTCTTCGACTGTGTTTCGGCCCGTTAACATTCGGCAACATTTTTGCCAGTACTCCGGTGACACTAGCTGTCTTTTGGCATGCTTACTCTAGGTGTTTCCTGAGTTAGGCATCAATCACCGCTCCCAGATATTTGATTGCCGGCTTCGGGGTAGCTGTAGGTCCACCGACATCTTCTTTCACAATTTTTTTCTTTTTACGTTTCGTTTTTAAGGCCGTTTCCGTTTTATCATCCGCCAAGGTCTGCCCGAGTCTTGTTAAGCAAGAATTTACCGCTCTTACTACCTCCGTCGTGTATACCTTTGCATCATTAGGTGCTTTGCTGTACTGTAGCCTTCTGGAAGGGGAAGCAGGAAACTCAGCACCACAGTCCTGTGGCAAACCTGGCCTCCTCTCCAAGAAACCAGGAGCACCTATTTATGTCCGCGAACGCCTCCTTAATTTAGTTTGACATCTAATGCCAACACGGCGCAGCAGCTCCCAGAACTAAGTGCATCTTTTGCCAGATCCAGTACTATTCTTATTCCATGCACTGTAAAGTGGGCGCGCCAGAACCCATGGGTAGCAGTCTGTTGTAGACTCTCTCCATCATGGGGCGATGTAATGCTGGATCGCCAGCTGGGTTATCGGGTTTGAAAAGCAACTTCAACTTTTGCTTTTCCCACCGGCATACCGTACAAATCTGTTCCGACAGACACGCAGGGTTACCAGCATTAAGTAGCAAAAACATATTAAGCCAATTAGTGTACAATTGCTACCAATAAATGCGAACACTTGGCTGACTGAACGAAACATTACTGATGTGTGTGCTAGGGCACCCGCTCATCACTGGTGCATTCACAATGATGGCCCCAGAGCCAGCATTTGCCATCCACTGCCAAGTCTGGGCCGAGGGATGAAATTGCAAGGATTCAAGCAACGCGAATGGAGTGGAGGCGACAAGCCTTCTTGAAAATCCCGGGGTACCTAGAGGAGGTGTGGGACTTACTTGAAAATTTAGGAGATTTGCGATACGTGGGCAAAGTGGGGAAGAGGAGGAGACCGTCTTGCACTTTAGATACAACGGGCCCACTTTCTCAAACATCAGACGAAGCTGCCTTGGTAAAGTGCTCAAAATCTGCGCACTCTCTGCCACAGGAGGATGTGTCCAGATTCGCAAAAGCTGCGAACATCACAGGCAGGAGACCATTGGATAGTCGATTTAATGGGACAGAGCAATGGGCCCAACAGAGGTAGTTGCAAATTTTCACCTAACTAAACGAGATAAAACATTCTTTATCCTTCCTTTGAGTACACCTTGAAGGTGTTTCCAAAAAGTCGTGCCTAGTCTTCACTGCCAGCTTCAAAGCTCCGTTAAGGATTCCACGCAAACCAGGGGCATTATTGTTGCCGATACTACCATATGTTTCCCGCAGCTCCTCAGTTTCTCGAGGTATTACGAAGTCGTTGCGCTGAAGCACGGTTCCCCTCCCGCTGCTTTGGTGATGAAGAAACAGAGTGGTAACACTTTTACACATCCTTTTCATTACCACCTTGTAGATCCAACTCTAAGGATTTACATCGGGTTGATCGCATAACTGGTTCAAGCAGTCATTTTTGCTCTTCCGAATGACCTCTTTTAAGCGGCCCCGCAGCTGTTTGTGTCTCCCCTCTATCTCGCTTTACCGTAAGTCAAAGGCAAAGTCTACGTGCTCAAAATATGCGGCCCGCAAAGTTCCGATTTCGTTATAGCACCAGTAATTGGGCTGCCTATTGAGGAGCAGTAGCATTCTGAGCATAGTAGTATCGTAGGCGGTGATTTGGGTGATTTCAAAACCTTTCGCCAACAACCCGCCGGGCACTTTTTCGAGCTAGATTCGCCCTTGCTTTCCAGTATGTGTGAGTATAGTCTTCACTTACTTGCTAGGCTCTAACGTATATCAGGTCCATGGTAGACTCCCATTCGTGAGTACCACGTCTAGCTCGCGAATGCTTCGTCCTCTCAGGTTCGTTGCCGCGAGGGGCCTAGGAAAAGGATACATAGGAATTAGAAGGGACTACGATCTATCCGAAAACTGAACCGTTTGAGCAATTGTTACATCCTCTGATGCTCGATGACTGGTCCGGGGCATATTAATCTGTAGAATCGTAATATAATCTATTCTGCAGCATGTTGGATGGTTTTGCTAAGAAGAATCGATGAGCGCTTTGATCTCCTTTGCCAGGACTAGCCAATTTCTATATCGTCGGTCTAGATGATCCCATGGCTGAACATTAATTTCTCCATAGACCCCTTTCCATCACTTGGTATGCATCGCCACCAATTTGCTCTGGAGCATTTATCAGACCGAGAAGCAAATATCGAAGATATCGTAAACCGAATTGAATAGACTTCTAAAAAGTTGTTAGTGGCTGTATATTCTTAAAAAAAAGAATTTGTGGCAATAACCTACTGGGTTGTAGCTGATAACTGATTTGCTAGCGGAGATTCTCTACCCATGGTTCACCTAGGTTCCATGATTGGTATGTCGCTGGACCTTCGCCTTGTACGCCCATATGTGACCTCTGATTGAATTCGTAAACCCCTCAGCGCGGAGGACTATCCACTTTTCTCTATAAAAGAGTTGGAACAGGCAGTCCTCTCTATAGAAAGTAAGAAGGCGCTAGGACCCGATGGTACTCCGGGGGAGGTACTGTAAAATACTGTAAACTTATCCACATTATCATTCATCATCATCATCAACGGCGCAACAACCGGTATCCGGCCTAGGCCTGCCTTAATAAGGAACTCCAGACATCCCGTTTTTGGGCGAAGGTCAACCAATTCAAAGGGTAGTATAGGTTCCGGGGCGAAACGTGGATTGGCACCCACGATGGAGCATAAAACCTGGGAAATGCCTGCTGAACCAACACTAACAGCTCTACTACCAAACCCTATCTCCACCTCCACGTGGTGACCGCTGGCAGCTCTTTCTTGACGAAAAGCTGCAGACGGAGAAGGATGAAGGCGAGTCTCCCGCGCCTAAAAACGGGACAAATTGTACCAACTGGTCCTCCAGGTTGAGGGTTGGGTAGAGCTGACAACCCTACACGGAAAACAACTGGTTACGAAGCCACATTATCATTGCCTACTATGTAATATTTTCTCTAAAATACTGTAAATTCATATGTACCGGCCTACAAAGTATAGGTAAAAATGGTATAAAATAGGAAATATGAATTAAAAATATGTAATTCGTTAGAACTATCAAACATAAGCCCAACGTGTTTTATTCTGTGGAGTCCAGGCAATTGCTGCTCCCAAAATTCACACTACGTGGCTAAATTATTGTGGAGTTCAGGCAATTGCTGCTCCCATAGCTGGTTAGTCTGGAGTTTGGCATTTAGCTGCTCCGACTAACCATAAACTCATTTACATAGAAAGAAAAGTAAGTTAAAAAAAGAATTATCAAGTGGACTGGCAACACCACATAAGGTGGCAACATCACAGTATACAAACTTGTATTCCTACACCCGGCAGACCTACTGCTCGGCGCGTTCAACCCTTGCTTGAAAAAAAAACACATTTTCCCTGCCCGCTGGATAGTGGTGGTCAGAGGTGGCGACCCGAGTCTGCACGGGGACTCATCTGAAGTGGCGATTGGTCACTAAATCTTACCAGGGGTATACTGGTACCATGAGAACCGGGATAGCCCGTGGACTCACATATTTCGGGAGAATTCCTGTTGTATGTGCGTACAGCTCGGTTGTTTGCGGTTGGCCCCCTAGTGGGAGTTTTATGGGGGTTGTGGTTGCGTTTCAAAACGGGTGCCGTATTCCTTAGTTCGGTAGAGATTTAGGTAGGTCTTGCATCCACCAGTATGAATGCTAAGCCATGCACTTGGTATAGACTGGTACCGTTGTTGCTTGTCATAGCGCGGCTCTGATTGTGGTCACGAAATTAATCCGTCTCTTAAGAAGATCGTGAGATTAAGTTTCCATCACAGGTGCTCACGTATAACCCTTAGGACTGACTGCCCGCTGGATAGTGATGAGGTTTGCGTTGATCAGCAAAGGGAAAGGCGATCCCGAGTTGCCGTCTTCATATCGCCCACTTTGTATGCTTAACACTGCTGGAAAAGTGCTCGAAAAGCCCATCAGAAGTAAACTCGCTGAAGCGATACCCGCTGCCGAAGATTTATCACCCAGACAGTAAGACCCACAGTTGATGCTGTCATGCAAGTCGTGGATGCCGTTCGACGAGCGGAGGCACATAGCCGCCGAACTCGACGGGTGGTGCTCCTCAAGACGCTTTACATCAGAAACGCCTTTAATTCTATAAGATGGAAAGACATTCTAGGCACACTAGACAATACTTTCCACGTCCCGAACTATCTCTTACGGATATTGAGGGACTATCTGAGGAAGCGCTCCCTGCTCTATGAAACGCTAGAGGGTCAGAGGAGGATAGAGGTCACGTCGGGGGTAGCACAGGGGTCCATCCTAGGCTCTGACCCCTGGAACCATACCTATGATAGTCTACTTAAAGTTGACAGAAGAGTCGCGCCAGGTCAGTTATGCAGATGATATCGCGACACTTGTTGCTGAATGCACTGTCGAACAGGCCCAAAGCATACTCGGCATGTTGATGCGACTAAAAAGAGAATTCTGACCCTGCGTCCCATATCGTTTGGCGAGTCGATAATCGAGTGAAAACCAGCGGTAAAGTACCTTGGGCTTACTTTTGACTCAAAGATGTGTTTTTTTTAGCAAATCAAAACAGCAGCGAACAAGGCTCCAGCTGGAGTTTCGGCGTTAAGTAGGCCAATGGCAAATATTAGGGGTCTAACGTTTAGCAGGCGACGTCTCTTAATGAGTTTAACGCAGTCTGTCCTGCTCTACGGCGGTGAGGTATGGGCTGACGTTCTTGGCAAGGAGGTATGTCGTAAGTGTCTCGCGTAAGTACAGAGATGAGGAGCTTTGCGGGTGGCGTCTGCGTACCGTATTGTCTCAGCACCGGCTGTGATGCTGATCGCGGGAGTGATCCCCGTTGCTCTTCTTGCTAAGAAGCGTCAAGCCATATACAAGCGCAAGAGAAAAGAGCCAAGGGAAGCGGGCGCTCGCGAAGAAGGGCAACGCAGCCTAGACGAGCGGCAACTCTCCTAGCAAAATGAAACTAGAGGCAGATGGACTGTGCGGCTCAGCGGCAACTTAGATCCGTGGCTGAATTGGAAGCATGGTGAGACTGACTATTTCCTTACCCAGTTTTTAAGTGGGCACGGAGGTTTTCAATCTTACCTGCACAAGATTGGAAAGGCAGAGTCTCCAGATTGTGTGTTTAGCAATGGAGTTGTGGACGACGCCCATCAAACTTTTTTTTGTTGTGGAAGGTGGGATGGGATTCCTCATCAGCTCTATCTAAACACAGAGAACATTGTCGAGGAGATGCTGAGGGGTGCTTACAGGTGGAGCTGTGTTACCCATTACGTTTTCGTTGCTAAGAAAATAGAGGTGGATTAGCAGGATGGCAGGGATTTCCTGGAATTGACAGTTCTCTTCCTCCTCTCAACTCTCTCAATTTCTTGGTTTGAAGGCTCAGCAAGGCGGGAGAGTTCGGCGTCTAGCCCGAAGTAATGTGACAAACGGTTCCAGGCTAACTCTCGGACGATGGACCCCTTATGTGTTCCAACCAGGCATATATCATGCAGAAGTATCGTGACCAATTCAAGGAATCCTTTCCCTTTCTACGTAGGACCATTGCAAGTGGGAAGAATGGTAATCGTGCTTTTAGCTCCATCGTTGAAAAAGGAGCGGTTAAACAAATTTAAACATCAACATTGTAAGTTCTTGCCTATGTGCTCCAACCATTGGTGAGAGTTCCAATGAGGTTACGCTTCTTGTCAAGAGGAAACTTCAAGTATGCAAGCGATCGAAGGACCAAAACATTTTTGACTTTGTATCTCAAATTTCCTTAAAGATATAATTATAAGGTATTGACTGGAGTAGAAATCAACCTGGATTCTGTAGATAGGCTCTTTAAAGGATCTCAGAAATGTTTTAACCATAACCGGATGCCTATATAGTGAGCAAGAAAAATATCAACCTTCAAAGCATTGGCCATTGACATGCATGTGAATAATCATGATGTTAACTAATCTTTGACAATATCATCAATTTTTAATGCTTTCTTCGAAATCGTTGCAGAATTTCATCTTCGCGTGCAGCCATTGCCTGCAGGGCGTTGCTATCAGCTTTATTTCTTTAAGTGATGTAATGAATTACATTAGTTTAAGGGGTTAAGAGTTTGATTCAATGCATTCAATGGATCTTTGAGTATACCTGGGATACCCTATTCTATGAAACACTTTAGTAACAGAAACGAAAAAACATAAGATAGTTTGCTGCTTTGGTCTAAAACTCACGGCAAATTATCTTTTCCCAAAATGTTGTTGAGGATATGAAAGGTTCTATTTCATATTGTACACTTTGGCCCCACACCCAAAAATGTTTGCAGTGCATTAAAGATACTTCAAGGCGAACTATTCAGGTGAAAAACTATCTAACGGACGAACTTAAATTGAGGGAATTTGTTTAAGATGGTTATTACTATTATAAATTTTGAAAGATAGCTTAGTTTGTATCTTCTTTGTCTTTCGGGCTCGATAAAAAGTCAATGATCGAAGTTTGACTAGTAAAAAATTTGTTACAGAGAAAAAAATAGAAAGCGAACTTTGGAGTATCAGAATCACTTTGTAGGACAGAGCTTCCTCCCAAACAGGTTAGAAGATTGGGCGCAGTAAACGGTAGATCATTAGCACAATTCTTGAATGCTTACGGTGCGACGCGTGTATGCACTCAACTCCCCGTCCACATTCCCCTACAGAACCCAGCGATCCAAACTTCTGATCCACTCGCATCGCAACCGAATTTTCGAAAGTAGCTTCCGTGCAAGCCAAGACCACACTCAACAAAAATTTGAGTGAATTCAACCACGACTTGGCCAACATTACCACTGCTGGGATCGCTCATTTTTTCACGGGGCGCGTTGGTTAATTATTTGGACCACTAATTACAACGAGCACGACTCCCCGAAAAGCCAAAAGACACTTATCAGACAGGGAAGGGGCAAATCAGAGCGGGCCGAAGCAGGAAATCATAATCTGCAGCAATTCCAGACGATGACGACGTACCCCCAAAACTTGATCCCAGCGTACAACCCGTACAGGCCAAAAATCTAAACGCAAAGAAGTGAAGCGAATGCAAATAAAAACTCGCTTCTGGCCGGAGCGTCTGCTCTAGGAGAAAAAAGGCCCCCAAAGCGGTTGGGAGCAATAGAAAAATTATCGCGGAGAGAGGAACAAATCTGAAATGATCATGCGCTGCAAACAGATAAAAAATCCAGATTCGCAATAGCGTGTTCAGATTTTGGCACGGCCGTGGATCTGCTGGAACCCAAGTAGTAGGGAACCGAGCCTATGGCCCCGGCTCCAACGACCAGTTTTCGAATCTGCCGCTGGACCGGACAACCAGCCGTTTTTTATGTCATCTTCATTTCATGATGGGAGGAGGTCAAGAACAAAACTAATAGTTTTTGAGAGTTATGCGATTTTTATTCTACTTGTCGGTTTAGATGCTCTCGACACAGTGACGGTTGGAAGTTTTTGGACAAATGCTAATTCGAATTTGATTGCGATTCTAAACTACTGTACGATGGCGAGCGTATAGGAGTATACTCAAAAGAGTTTACAAGTTGCTTTCGGCACTTCTGCTATATAAAAAGCTTCCACGGGCTTTCTACCCTTCGCCTTTTTTTACCCTTTAGTAACATGTAATATCGTGGCTGACTCCGTTTTTATGGTCAGATGGGAGCATACTATTGGTAATTGCTATACCCGTATGTCGTTCTAATTTAATGGAAATTGCTAAATTGATTTTATAGCATCCAGATTTCACCATGAATGTCACAGCAGGGAGGGGTATCACGTACACTGGAAATAATATTTGGCTAGACCGCTTCGATGCGTATTACCCAAAACGCAATCTATGCAATTCTTAAACAAGAGTATATCTTTCCTTGCTGAAAAGAAAATTGGAAAATGTGGCGTAGAACGTGTCTTCCCTTAGAAGGGCGATCATGATTCGGAGAGGCTAAGTAGTTTGAGCCATAGTCCTTCCTTTTTTGACATTTGTGTATTCCAGGGAGATTTGGCACAAAGTGAGACCACAATAAAAGTGGGCCTTAGAATAGAAGCCAAATAATACATATAAGAAAACAAAAGATAACCTATTAGGTTGGGGAAAAAGTAATGTCGTATTTTGTCAGTAGATGGCGACAGTTAAACATATCTTGTGGTGTACTTATGGCATCGGGTCATACTATACGGCGATTTGAAGACGACAATCTGGGCTATAGGTGTCTCTTTGACAGTTTTATGATCGTACGTTTCAGTCTGAAGTTATAGCGTGTCAAAAATGGAGTCCACCATGGAAGAAATTCGTCATATTTTACATTTTTACTACCTGGGAGGTAAAAATGCAACGAAGGCGGCCAAAAAAATTTGTGAAGTTTATGGGTCCGATACTGTAACGGTTCGCACAACACAGCGTTGGTTCGATCGATTTCGCTATGGTGTAGTGGATGTCGAAGATACACCCCGTACTGGTAGGCCAATCGTCTTAGAAACCGAAAAAATGGTCGAAATCATCCAAGTAGACCGGAATGTGAGCATTCTATCGATTGGCCAGGAACTGAGTAAGGACCATAAAACCGTTTGCAACCATTTGCAGAAGATTGGATTCCAAAAAAAGCTGGATGTTTGGGTGCCACACGAGTTGACGGAAAGAAATCTCTTGGACCGCATCAATGCCTGCGATGCACTGCTGAAACGGAACGAATGCGGCCCTTTTTTTGAAGCGGATGGTGGCTGGTGATGAAAAGTGGATCACGTATGACAACCTCAAGCGAAAAACATCGTGGTCGAAGCGCGGCGAGCCGGCGCAAACCATCGCCAAGCCGGGATTGACGGCCATGAAGGTTTTTGCTGTGTGTTTGGTGGGATTGGAAGGGAGGAGGCAATCGATGGATCGAGATGGTCGGAGGGAGGACATCCTGAAGGACAAAGCCCGACGGGGCGATACTGTTGAAAATATGTTTTTAATAATTTAAAATTTATCCAGTTGATGGCGAACCAATTTGGGAGCAACTTACTAGCACCGTTTGTGGGCCACACACCCTTCAGGTTGGGTACTAGCCCAAACTTTTCAAAATACTTTAAGACTACAATAATATATATGCAGTGTCATTAAAATATCTTTTGTTTTTCCTAAAAAAGGAAGACATATTCCCTTTAAGAGAAACTAGAATAAGTTAGGATTAAGTATTTATATATTTGATTACATATTCGCAATTACAGCTAATACATTCACGACTCTTTCCTTTTCTAAATGGATGGTCAGACATCGAAAGCTTTTTCAATTCGTATGCGTCAATAGAAATTCAGCACATCCCTGATATGTACGAATCTATATATAACCAACCATTGGTAACCAAGAATATCTGTAGCGTTACTTGTCATACAATTGAATAGTAGGAGGTTCTTTACAGGAAACCAGTCTAGGCAGATTTCCAAAACCAAGTAAAAGTCAAAAGAAATGTACACGCCAATTGGCTTTCTTAGTCCTTTCAATGATTTTCTAGGGCTCTGAGAATGAAAAATTCAACCAATCCTGAAAAGTAAGAGGCTGATACCCGATTTGATTTTAGAGTGAGGCGTGGAACAATTGATGAGTTTAAAGAATTGTGGGTAGAAACATATGAAAGTGTTAGCCTAGTTCTAGGCAAGGTTGGGACAGTTAATCTTTCGTTGGAAACTATGAACAGTTTAGTTAAGACGATTTGCCTTAAAAAGGGGTTCTAGAGGCATTTTTGTATTTAAAGCCTTTTAGATCTAACTCTAGTCAGATACTAATGGTAGTGACAATTGAAATCGATGAAAGTAAGACCGGACAAATGACATTTATAATACAGATCAATCATCCTTAATGATAGGAAAAGATCAGAGGGTACTGAAATGCAAAATTGGATAAGGTAACAAGCCCCACGGAAAAAATTTAGTTTTGGTGGTTCAAGTTGATAATTTATAAAAGGAAATTTGTCGGGAAGGGAACCAAATATTTTCTTGGCAATACCCGTAACTAGAAATCAATTTAATCCATATTCGCAGGTGCGAAAATATTATATTAGTGCTTATGGAGAACTGCGAAAAAGAAATAAAAATCATATCTTCAATTTAATTTAAAATGATAGGCAAACTGGCACTTGATTCTCTAGAATGAAACGTTTTGTGGTTTTGCTGTAAGAAAAACGTCGGAGAAATAGAAATGGAATTACGTAGTACCGCACCAGGACTGGGAAAAATAGGCCCGGGTGAAAATTGTGCGCCCTTCCCCTTATAAGTTGCGTAATAGATTTATTTTTGTTAGAGTTTCTCTATGCCAAACCTCCAAATGAACTCCTCTCGACCGACCTGCATAGTTATCTTTAGTATATCATATAATGATGGTGAAAGGGTAGTATAGGCCCCAGGGCGAAATGTGGATTGGTACCCACGATGGAGCATAAAACCTGGGAAATGCCTGCTGAATCAACACAGGAAAGTTTAGGAATATAAGCCTCATTAACAAATGATCTTCACAACCACCTGAAAAACGTTATCAAGTCTGTGAACTAGAAAAGTACAGGGGAGCAACCGCACCAGGCGGGGAAGTTTTACCAGCAAGTCAGCAGGATGAAGCCTTATACACCTCGATGCTCACCCTGCCGAGACAAAGAGGGAAACCTGATTTCCGACAGAATGGGCATATTGGAGCGATGGGTTGAGTACTTTGATGAACTACTGAACAACCAGAACATCGGCGAGTTGGTGGTCCCGCCAACTGAAGATGACGGACAAATACTGCCACCACCAAGTATAGGAGAAACAGTCCGCGCAATTCCTCGGCTAAAAAATCATAAGTCGCCAGGAGCCGATGGAATTACAGCCAAATTGGTTGAATATGGAGGCGACCAGTTACACCAAGTGGTTCATCAACTTGTGCTCAAGGTATGGGACAGCGAATCAATGCCTGACGATTGGCAACGAGGCATTATCTGTCTCATACATAAAAAGGGAGATATCAAACAGTGCAGCAATTATAGAGGTATCACGTTGCTGAGTACCATCTATAAGATATTCTCCACTATCTTGCTAGGTCGGATAGCCCATACCAAAGAGGCTTCACTCCAGGAAAATCAGCAACAGATCAGATTTTCTCTCTGCGACAAGCGATGGAAAACTTTTGGAATATGGACAACAGTTGCACCATCTATTCGTCGACTTTAAAGCCGCCTATGATAGCAAAGCCAGGGTAAAACTACACACGGCCATGAGAGAATTCGATATAAGACTGACTAGGCTGACCCTGACCAATGTGCGAGGCCAGATAAAGGCAGCAGGATCACTGTGAAGACCATTCGACATCAACAACGGTCTACGACAAGGGGATGACCCGTCATGCGTCCTCTTTAACCTGGCCCTCGAGAAAGTGATCCGTGATGCTGAGGTAAATGCAAGAGGTACAATTCTCTTTAAGTCCACCCAACTACTGGCCTATGCTGACGATATCGACATCATGAGAAGCACCACCCGAGATATACAAACTGCCTTCATCCAGATCGAGCAGGCGGCGCGAGATCTTGTGCTGCATATCAATGAAGGCAAGGCGAAATATATGGTGGCAACGTCAGCACCGAAGACGAATCAACCAAAAACATCAAACCGCACTGGTCAACCAGGAAGAATAAGGATAGGATAATACAACTTTGAGACCGTTGACAATTTCTCCTATCTAGGGTCGAAAATCACAACCGATAACAGCTACGATGATGAAATCCGCGCACGGTTGTTGTCAGCCAACAGAGCCTATTTCAGCTTACAAAAACTGTTCCGCTCAAAACGTCTCACCATAGGATCAAAGCTCTTACTGTACAAGATCTTGCCAGTCCTCATGTATTCCTCGGAAACTTGGGTTCTTAATAAGAAATATTGCGAACTCTTGGACGCGTTCGAGAGAAGAATCCTCCGAAGAATTTTGGCCCCCTACATGAGGATGGACGATTCCGTAGCCTACATAACGACCAAATCTATGAGCGATACCATGACCGTCCGGTTGTGGATAAAATCCGGCTCAATAGGTTACGGTGGGCGGGTTACTTAATCCGTATGGATGAGGATGATCCCACCCGGAAACTCCATAAGGGCAATATCTACGGTAGAAAAAGAAGACGAGGTAGACCCTGCCTAAGATGGAGCGATTGCGGAGGTCAGGACGCCAGAGAGCTTTTAGGGATATCGAATTGGGCAAAACCGGGATGTCTGGAGTTCTTTATTAAGGCAGGTCTAGACCAGATACCGGTTGTTGCGCTGTTGATGATGATGATATCATATAATATTACACTCCCTTTCTAAGATGGGTTAGGGTGTAGTGAATCCGTAGAAAAATAAAATGCGTTAATAATAGTGCGATTCGTATCAAAATTGTCAGTATTGTATGTATGCTAAAGTCCCTATAAACGTAATGCATGTACTTAACAGATACGTTAAATCTCATAGTTCCCATACTTCCAATAAATTGGCGTTCCGATAGTTCTAGCAATCGACGTACAACTGAAATCAAGGCAAACAAAGAGTTCATCAATTTTAATAAAGCTTTCTTTGCCCAGAGCCCTAAAAGGGGTGACGATTCTGTTTTTGTAATACATGAAAATTGATATGATAATGCGTTGCCATGGATATCCAAGATATTCTCGACGCATGCCTTGATTTGATTTTAAGACCATATTGGTTTATGGGCCAGAAGAGACTTGATTGGACTTCGAAAGTAATATCTTCAGTTATTTGTATCTGCTGCACTTTGCACCATTTGAGATGTTTGTCTAATAATTGAAATGCTAAAGAATAACTAATTTTTTGACGTGAAAGTAGCCTTGCTTGCATTTATATCTTCCGTCAACTGTCCAACTCCATTTTCACATCACTGTATTGGACCCATTCTAATAGTTCGTCTATTGCATCGCTGTTCAATCTTTACTATAAAATCTTCTAACTGAAGCTCGTCATCTATTCAATCAGATACTCCTTCTCAAATATCGCAAGACACGTTTTTCACTTGTGTTTGGATTTGATCTCAAATTTTTGATGAATTTCACCGAACGGACAAGTGGAAAAGTGAGTTCAGAAAGAAAAACGTTGGAGCAAGTTTATCCACACAATGCCATCGGGCGTCACCACAGAACTAGAGGAATTGCATGAGATTTGCAGAATATTTCGAAGAAAAAACTAAACTTGTCCTTGGAGCTGGATTTGAATGTCACAAATATAAGTTGCAATTTTAGATGATTTTATTGGTTGGCAGTTTGGCACGTACATGCACAGTTGCATAACTTTACCAGAAAAAAATAAAGCTTTGTTTTAACGAGGATCATCAGGAGTAAATCAATAAAATTTTGATGGGACTACACCCGGTCCAGCTTGATTTTTACGTCTTCAATGTATTCTTCTCTAATTTTGGCCGTCTATTGTTGATGTTTATCTGAGGCATTTTCGCCGTTATTCTAGCTTCTTATATGTTCATTAACTTCCATTATATAATTTTGCATTAACAGGTGTTGACGTACAATATTGTATATATATATATATATGTGTCACAGTATAAATACTGCATTTGAAGATTCTAATCAGCCCTAGGTCCCCATCGATTTAATGATAGACTGGAGTAACTGCCCTGGACACTTTAGTGTGCAGACCACTCGTTTTGGGAAAGTTGCCTACCTTTTCGAAATTCAAAAAAGTTGTTAACGGTTTCGTTCAGGGTAAAAGCCATTCCTCATTTATATTGATTCAGTGTCATAACTAGCGACGACGCCATTAGGTTCTGGGCTTAGTCGACCTGGTCCGCAGTGTCTGAGGAGTTATCAATTGTGATCATGGCATAGGCTGGCATTTTAGAATGAATAGGCGTTTATAGCTATCCTCCCAGGCTATCCAATTTCAGGAAGTATGAAGTGCTGTTAGGCATGTTTTATAACAGTAACGTTTACTGTTCCTCGGAAGGAAATCAAAGGTCTTTTTCAAAAATTTCCATTTCCATTCTCCAATAATTCCCAGATCGATATAATATGCTGATTAATATCCGGATGCCGGATCTGGTGGCTTGGAGACCGGTATGGCAAGAAATCGCAAGTTCTTTCTTCTGGGGACCCAAAGACGGCAGTGGTGTCAAAGACCGATATGGATGTTAAGTGTGCACTTTGCTTAGAACGATACTTTCATTTTAAGGTGAGAAATTTCTAATCGACGACTTCCCTTTCCTATGTTCGACCGCTTCATAGACGATGACGTTCAATAGTGAAATAGGAATTTTTGAGCCCAAACACGAAATTACCGTGACATCATCTTTAATCCTCACATGTCAGACTTTAGAGCAGAAATTATTGAAAGTTTGAGTACATTGCAAGAAGGAAAAAAAATATAACCTTCCCAACCCTTCGTATTTTTGTATACTTTACATCAGTCAGCAAACGATTGCGCTACCCTTGCCATGCAGAAACTAACCCCTTTGAACGACACTATCGATCTTACTGAGGATATCATCACTGACAATAAGGCCCTATCGCAGACTTCAATGTAAAATCGTACCAGCGGCTGCCTCCGTAGGGACGAGCTCGTTTCAACTCTTGCCTATGACTTGGCAACTTTTCTTTACGATCATGAACGCTGATCAACCCACTATTGCCGGAATCTCTATTAGGGAATCTTAGTGGCTAACATCAGAGGACAGAAGACGGAGGGCAGAGAACAGTGGTTTTGCGTGAGTACTCGCCGCGTTAACCTAACGGTCCTCTTAAGACACAGACTGATTTATTGACCACAATCAGAGCCCTGCTATGACTAGCATAATGGTACCAGCTTAAACAGAGTGCAGGCTCAATATTCATACAGTTGAACGAGAGACTTACTAAAGCTTCTACCGAACTAAGCAGTGCGGCCCGCAAGGAGCTCTGTCCACGATTTAAACGTAATCACCAGCCCCGTGAAACTTTCGCTAGAGGGCCAACCTCAGATAACCGGGTCGAGAACACATTCGCAGCAATTCTGCTGGGAGATATATAAGCTCAGAGGGCTATTCCGTTTCCCATGATACCAGTAACCTTTGGTGAGGCTTTATAACCGAAGCCAACTCAGATGAGTCCCCGCGCGAGCTCAGGTCTGATCGCCCAAGACGTTGGAGTTTTCGCGGCATCATGACCAGCAAATCAATATGAATACAGCGTTTTCCGGTGCCGGAGGTTCTCCTTGGTGACTTGATGTTGACCCTACCGATAAGGTTGCGGTTTTGTCTGCCTAGGAGACGAAGGACAGGAACTACAAAGGACAGAGTCGACATAGACTTCAGTATAATTTGTTAGTGGACGCAAATAATCATCTGCCCTGGGACTAACAAAATCGACAGTGCTTGCTTAAATTGCAAAAAGCAACGCGCAATCCACCAATCTCGGTTATCGCAGAAGTACAACAAACAACTACGGATAACATCTATATCACTAAGTCATTTGCGATGGCTTCAAAATCACAACGTTTAGCTCCATAAAAATTACTTGCTGTCAAAAAGGAATTTGAAGCAACACTTCAACTCGGAATCGCTCGTCCTTCAAAAAGTCCATGGCCATCTCCGTTATATTTCATACCACAGGGCGATCTAATCACCAAATTGTTGTTATGGAGGAGGGTATACCAAAGTGGCTACTAAAAAGCCATTCAATCCGTTTATACCAGTTGGTTTAGAAAATACAACTCAAGCATTCCAACGTTTCAGTGATGAGATTCTTCAAGGTCTTGATTTCGTCTATGATGTTATAATAGCATTTAGTTCTGCGGAAAGTCATCACACCTCCAATATTTGAATCAACAATATTTCAACGAGATTAGATATTGTCTGCTATTTGTAGTTTAACTTAAAGTTGATAGAACACCTTCATACTTTTATTTTTTTATTTTTTCGATGTAAATATGTATTTCGGGAGCAACTCACCCCCTTCATCAGTACAAAACAGAACACACTCACTACCAAAAAGAAAAGTAGAAATTGCGGGCCACCTTTAGAATGACACAAAGAATCCGCTGCCCCTTCCCCTTCCCCCAAAATGGTAGCAAATTCGTGACAAAGGAGACAAATGACCTCATTCCCTGGAATCTAATAAAAAATTTGATCCAAAAAGTGGCCTGTGCAACCATTAGAGTCAGGTAAGCGGTTTATCGACCGAGGTATTCAGCTTTGAAATGACGATGCTAAACGTTTTCTTCGTAAGTTCCTCGGGGATAAAACCCCGGCTAATCGGCAAATTTATAAGATTGCCAACCGGGAAGTAAAGAAAGCTATCGTCTTTATGGCATCCATGGGATATCAAGAACTACTGCAGTGATGATGACATCCTTCATCGACGGCCGGGAAAAACAAATGGCGGCAAAATATATTTGAGGAAAAAATTTACTCATCCTCCATTTCCGCAAGTACTGCCGATAGTTGGAACAACTCCATCTGTCAGTGCCACAGGTGCTCAGAGGTGGCAGTGAGGAAGACGGGGCGGCAACCCTGTCGGTTGAACCAAAACCAAGTGGCCGAGGAGAACCTCCATAGTGGTGGCACTTTGGCTTGCCGGCCGTGATGCAGTAGGCGAATGCTCCAAAGACCTAATCAGGGCGATCAGACCCGAGCCTGCACGGGGGCTCATCTGAAGTGCCAAATTGATCACGAAACCTTACCAGGGATATACTGGTACCATGGGGACCGGGATAGCCTCAGGACTCTCGTACTGAACTCCCGTTGTATGTGAGTACAACTCGGTTGTTTGCGGTTGGCCCCCTAGTAGGAGCTTCGTGGGGGTTGTGGTTATGCTCAGGCGAGAAGAGACCTTCGGGCCTCGGCGTGGTGTTGCGTTTGAAAACGGGTGCCGTATTCCTTAGTTCGGTAGAGATTTAGGTAGGTCTTGCATCCACCAGTATGAATGTTAAGCCATGCACTTTGTACAGATTGGTATCGTTGTTGCTTGTCTCAGCGGGGCTTTGATTGTGGTCACAAAATCAATCCGCGTCCTAAGAAGACCGTGGGATTAAGTCTTCCAGGCAGGTGTTCACGTAAAACCCTCAAGAACTTAATTGTCAGTGCCGCAGATGTTGAAGAAACACTCAAGCACATATGGTTGCCGTAGACCCCTACATATATATGGTTGCCGTAGACCCTTACATGTTCCCAGCAGTGCGCTTCAACTGCTCCCACAAGTTTCCGAGAAGCTTGAACTCTTCCTCCACTGTTCTACACCATGTATTTCGTCGGCCATCCTGAGGTAGTGAATTCCATTGCAAGGCATAACTCGCAATGGAGTTATCATTCTTCCTTACCATGTGTATGTGTTACGACTGCCACTTCCGCATTCTCATCAACACGTCCAGGGGTACCTGGTCCATACGCTAAGCAAGTTTTTCATTAGTTCTTTTCTTAGGCCAGAATACCCACATAACATGACAAAGATATAAATTAATGAAAGCTTGGAGCCTTCAAGTAACAGTGGCGGTCACTTTCCATGTACTATAATACTTTCTCATGGTAGCACATAGGAAACACAGACACGTTTCCAGATTTTAGACCAAACAATAAAGGTGGATATGGCACTGATAATGAGTACGTCTATATCAAGTTCGCCACCGCCGACGGCAGAAACAATTTTTCAGAGATAAACATCGATATTCCGCCCTTTGCAAATAGGAAGAGCGCAATGATTTGTCAGTCTGACAGCTTTAGTATTTCGCTTCAGTCCAACTCAACTTGCCTCCTTTTTCAGATCCGAAGCCACTAGGATAAGTTCCATAATTTAATGAGGGAGCAAGTACAATAGGTGTCATCAGTATAGTAGACGTGCTTGAGGAAAGATGTCATCGTCATTAAACCATGTCATCCAGCCAAAGTAGTATGAAGAACGTCACCGATAGGGAAGGGTAAAAATGACTAAATATTCTGTAGTACCAGCGATGAAGAAAAAAGAAATACTCAATACAAATAGAAGCAGATTTTCTCCTTTTTTGGGAAGGAAGATAGAAGGAAGAAGATGCCGAAGATTGTTGTTCTCGTAGGCGGGTTTGAAAACAATGTAAAGTGGATGCAAAGTCCTGAATACATTACTTGAAAAGAAGAACTTAAGTCCAGGCTTAGTTTGGGCGTGGCTGACATTGCAATCCATACCACTGCTAAGTTAACTCTCTTTAGTTTAATTCGTGCAGCAAAAAGCAGGTTTAAGGGTTATGCCCGACACAATTCAATTAATTAATAATTCGGTTGGACAGAAGCTTTGCTTACGCATTTCTAGGAGCCGCTAAGCTCTAACTATTGCCGCATTGGCTGCAGAACTTGAGTTATTACCATATTACTGGGAATTTTCTGGTAGTGATAGATTCTTGTGCAAAGATTTCGACTTTCTGGTATCCTGAAGAACTCGCCTGCCAGCGAATGACATAATGCCAAAATATAAGAGAGAGAGCAACATCTAATAACCACTTCCGTCACGGTGCTTCCAGACAGAGCCAAGGAAGCGTCTGATGAGTTGCCTCTGTCCCCGACGAAACCATAGTCGTTTGTATATTTTCTTTCACTACTGCCAGTGGGGTTCTACAGAGTAACCACCTGAAAATGGTATACTAAAATTTGTTGTGTTAGCAAGCCATATTTAAAATTAACAGGTCGAAAAGTAAATATATTCCTCTGTTGGCATTTACCCTTAAGAGCGAAGAATCCGAAAGTGCGTGGTGTTCATCCATGACTTTACTCGTAGACCTTGACAAAGGGGGTGGGGGGAGGAAATTTGAGCCAATGATTGGGGATTGGAGAAACCTTATGATCGGCCGTACTGTTGGCTCAACCGATAGTTGTTGGCAATTGCTAGCGACGCACGGAGCACAGTATTGCAACAAAAGTTGATCAAGATAGTCAACCATTTGCTTTCTTTTTGTAAAAGAAAACCTGTCCTTCCCGCCGAGTTTAGTAGAGACCCTGTGGCAAGGAATTCCTGGCGGTATATCTTGCAATCAAATATTTCTGCCACATGGTTAAAGGATGACACCTAACCATTTTCACTGATCATGAACTTTGCATCTTTGCATTTTAATCTAAATTTCTCGTTCAGACATTTCAGGCACTTGATGTTATAGTTCACCCCCTCCCCTCCCTCATAAGGCATTATGTGGCCTTACTTCGCAACTAACACATAACCACTTGCTCTAAGACCTGTACCGGACAGTTCTACTCGAGAGCTTTTATTTCATACCCTACACAATTATATTCAATTAAAAAAATATAAACCCATTTATATGGAGACCCCCTTAAACTCCGCAAAATATCAGGACTGTCGGTGTATGCGGGGAATTGTATTGTTTATACATATATGTCCTGAATTCTGTTTGAATAGGTGTAGGTGCTTTTGAGATAAGTGCGCGTGATAGACAGACAGACAGGAGGGTAGAATTCCGGACACACAGTTCGAATTCGAAAAGGTGAGCTTATTTGCCAACGCGGTTCAACAATTAAGGGCATTAAAATCTGTTAGGTGGTAACTTTCGACGCGGGGTATGCTTTCAATTCGGCAAATAGAACAAAAAAATTGGAACTTCATCCAAATTAGGCACTCCCAATTATCTGGTGCGTACTGTCATATAATTTTTCCCGGAAAAGCTGCTTTGCTACGTGTGTGGACTCAAAATACATCAAGTGATCTGCGGTATTCCACAGAGGTCGGTTCTCGGTTCGCTCCAGTGGATAATACTATGTAACGGCATCCTGACATTACAGCTCCCTAAAGGTGTCATAGACATTGATTTGCCAGATGTAATTGAAGTGAATATCGGGATGCAACAAACAACGGAGATCAAGACCCTCACAAAGGAGGCAATTTGCGAGATTAAATTATGACTTGAAAGCGCTGTAAAACTGAGGTAGTTTTTATTGCGAAGCGAAGAACAAAAACCTTCATAAAGATCAGAGCTTGTGAGTATACCAAAGGGCAGGGACGGTTGGGGCCTTGGGTATAAACTGCTTACCAGAAAACTAGGTTCCCAACGATCATCCTATTTCACGAAAGCAATGCAGGCACTTTCCCTTGTCCATCCCATCCGAGATGACGATGTTGGTGAGACGAAGATTACTTAGGAATGCACACTCTTCATTGTAAAGGAACTGAAAGAGGCAGTCCTCCCCATGAGTGCTGAAACTTGTGTCCAAGTATAAGCCGGATTTGCTGCTCAGCGCATACAACGCAGGCTTGATGAGCGAAAGCTACCCCGATGCACCGTCAGTATATCGTTCTCTCAATATATTGGACACAGAAAGAAAACTGCTTGCTGCTATGAGAGACTGCTCCTTAAAAAATATGCTTTTAGAGTGGAACGTACCAGAATTGATCCGATTGAGGGAGTGGTCCATGCGGTGAGACTGACTGAGGCACACAGTCGCCACTGTTGACCATTGCAAATGTGGAAAATGGAGGTCACATCGGGCGCGGCTCAGCGATCTGTCCTTGGTCCGGACCTTTGGAACGCCTTATACGATAGTCTGTTATGACTCAAGATACTTGATGAATCGCATCCGCTCGAATGATGTTGCAGCACTGGTTGTCATAGATACAAGTCAGCAGATTGATAACTGAGCATGAATTCTCCCTAGGTTTGAAGAAAACCAAGTGGTAGTTTTCTTTATTCTGGTTGGCAGGACCGTAAAGAGAAAATCCGGGCCTGGGGTGCAAATTATGGGGAAAATGGGGCCCAGGGTGAAAGTTTAGCGAACTTGGACATTTTTACTTTGGATCCCGAAACAATCCCGGCCCGGGAGAATCCCCCTTTTCAACCCCGTCTCGTCAGGCCTGCATGTTGATGAAATTATAATTTGTCAAAGTCGGCGGTAAAATATATCGGTATCATGATAGAACGAAGTGAAGTTTCTTCGAGCACATTCACAAGACCGCAGACAAGGTTGCACCTAGAATGTTTGCGATGTCCAATGTGTGACGTCCCTTATCTAGTAGGCGTCGCTTGCTAACGAGTGCAGCTCAGTCCGTCCGACTTTACGGTTCCGAAGTATACGCTGGCTCCTTTAATAAGATGTACAGTAGGTGCCTACTATCGTACCGTCTCAGAGTAAGCAATAATGGTGATAGTCAGAGTTATTCCGGTACGTTGCAGAGTGGAGGTCTGTATACCTCAAAAATGCCGGTCAAATAAGGAAGCCGCCGCTTGTGAAGAGATAGTCTGCACTCTCAGCGCATGGTAGCAGTGTGGGCAAAAGTATAGAGAAGAAGATGGACCACGCATCTCATTATAGATGTGTAACCGTGCTGAATCGAAAACGTACTGAGGTTGACCATTACCTAACCCAACTGCTCAGCGGACACAGATATTTTCAGTCTTACCTGCATACAATCCGTACATACGACCGCATTTACTGCAAGAATATGATAGATGATTCCTGCGCCATCACCTGCTAACGGAAGGGTATATTGTCTCCAGATATCATAATTGAGGCCATGTTGCAGACCGAAGACACATTGAGCAAAGTGGCATGTTACACTCAAGGCTTTCTTAAGCCTTAAAAGATTGAGATGGATAGAATAGACGGCAGTGACTCACCGAACAACGAGGTTGTGTTCCTTCAATGAATAGGCCTGACCTGGGGTAATATGTTAAACAGTTCCGGGTTAGTGTCCTAGACGCAACAAGAGGGTCTTTTAGTGAGAGGCTTCTGACACAGGGATCCGGCACTTAGTATGTAAATGCATTTCATCTCCCTTCCAAAAATCTTGACGAATGAAGGTCGATGCTTCTATGGTGCAACATATGCATCAGTGACTTGTTGTCGGCAATGAGTTTGGACTGCGTCTATTCTGGAGTTGCCAAATAGAACCATTCACCAAGACTATAATGGATTCATAAAGTTATCCTAGATGTTCCAAAGTCGGTTAAACTATACAATGGAAATTAGTTACGACTTGCAACAATTTATAAACTGACGCAAATATAACAATACTGCTTCGGGTATAATAACATACATAGAGACTGTCGCCGGGCCGCAGGTTTACTCGAACTCCAACAAGATCTGCATATATTGACATCCACATAATGCCATATTCGCAAGGTTCCAAATACTGTCTAACGTGAATTGGCTGGTTCTGTTGGAATACCAAGAAATTGTCACAGTTGTCCTGCTTTAAATACATGTTAAATTTCCCGAATCAGAGTCGTCCTAATAAGAATCACTACGGACCTAGGTACTGCAAACTATGACACATCTCACTGAAGACAATGGCATGATAAAGATGATTCACTGAGAATTTAAGGACGTGACCAAAAGCCACTGGAATGACAACTAAGCAGAGACACTACTCGCACATGTTTCCCTGATAAGTTCTTGGTACTAAAATCAGAAACGAAAGAAAGAAGAGAGAGTACGTTACCGCGGAAACAAACATTTCGTTTTGACATGTTTTGCTACGGCGGAAGCAATCTGCTTATGACAAGATGGACTTGAAAAGGTGGTTTCTAGAGGCATTCAGCCACTGAGAACGGAAACGCCGATCAAAATTCGTCGCTTACGACGAGTGTACGTAACAATAAAGACTCCAGCACACAAGGTTTTCGAAAAGTTTGGCACCAAATGAGAATCGTTTTAAAAATATCGAATGGTTAAGCCAGTAGATAACTCAGATTTGAACCTGGACCAAGAGAACTTAGCCATTCAACCAATATTACTCACAACGGAGAAAGACAGGCATATTCCCGGAAAAGGGTCTGATTTTCGCATGATTTCCTATTGATTTCGTTATTAGTGGGTGTGAAGATGCAGCGCTGGAAATCACATGAAAATCTTGGAACCTTACTCGCCGCCGGTAGCTGTACGCCTAACTCTGTCAGTTTGTCAGAATTAGACTCTAATTACAAGTTAAGCGCTATCGTCTACTAGCATCGATAAGCTATAATCTTAAGTAATTGTCATTTCTTTCACCGTGTTCCAACCCTGACTAACCCCTTTCTTCATCATCCCCGCTTCGAGCCGTGTGAGTTTTTCTTTCTTAGTTTTTGTCCCATTTAATAGTAGGATCACAACATTTATTTCGGTGGTAATCTTGGTTCGGTTACCTCAGAAAAGAAAGGGAGTATCCTACGAGGGTTAGGAATAATAAATATAGTTAATGTGTGTTCACGGTGTTTTCACCGAAATGAAAAGAGGGAATGATAAAAACCCGACACGGAAGAATTGAAGAAGTTGTTCCCGAAACATCGATATATGTCAAATAAAATACTGCAGAGTCGACCAAGTAAGTACGGGTCGATGTGATGCGGTTTTTACTGCGGAGTAATAAAGTCACGACGGCCAGTACGACCACTGTTCCCCACTTTTTCAAATAGAACGCGTTCTATACTTCTAGTTGTCAAAAATCAATAACTCAGATGGGTATTGAGGGTCTATCCTCGTGGATACTGCTTTGTACCAATGGCGCCCAACGTGGGATCAAAATGATAGTCACTTCTGTGGCGCATAGCTGAGGCGGGGATATACCTATTCGCCACGTTTCCAACTACAGCTTGTTCTGCACATGCAGCTGATAAAAGTTAGCTATTAGGGCTGATGTTAAGAGCTAATCCCCCGTCGCCAGTACTTTACTACAAATGGCGCCCAATGTGGGTCGAAGGTCTTTTTGACCCCTCAAGCATATATGTGTTGACCATTACATCTCTCAGTAAGACGAATGATAGCTTCTTGGTCATTCAAACTATAATGACTCATCATTCCTGTTTTCCCAGGATCCTTTATCAGAAGTAAATTTTCATTCGGCAACGACAGTCTCTCGATCTTGTCCGTCTCCATTCGAATTTCGTTGCGTCATTAATGCTTATGTTTGCATTTGTGCTTGTCCTGTTGTTGTTGGCTTATTACCGGCAGCTCATCAAGCGTGGTTACAATGAAACTGAAGCACACAGTTTTATACTTAGGCAATAATAAGGAGGAAAAATAACAATAAAAAAGGGCTGGCCTCCACGTTACACAAAGAAGTGAACAAGAGACATAAATTAAATTCAAAACAACCTAAGCAACAACAACAGAAATGGTATATCTCAGTGAAACTCATGTGTTAGTTACTATTTATTAGTAGTAATTTTACTATCAATATATTTGGGGATATACTCGGCCCCTACCAATAGGTAAATTTTATAGTCCATTTCTCATTAGGAACAACTTTACCACAATAGAAACATCCCCTAACAAATGATATAACAAATTATGACCTTTCTGAACCAACACCTAAATGATGTTTCTAATTACCAATTGATAATTACAATATTTTTGGCCTGTGCGAGTTGATTAAGTTAACTCAACCGAAGCCGCTCAACGTTAATATCTTCTATTTTTAGATAGCATTACATCCCGCGTCGGGCATTGGCTCTCAGTGGAACTAATACTATACAATGGGTACTACAATTTGGCCACAGGAAAATATAGGCCCGGATATGTACAGTCGTATCTGTTACAAATCGCTACTCACATGTGTATGTACTGATCGTCAAGCTGACCAAGCCTAACTGATCGACAGTGATGATCTATGAAACACGTTACACCGTCAGGTATGCGTGCGAGTGCTCCAACGTTCTAAACTCACGCCTATGGATGTGTAGCATATCAAACTATAAGAAAACGATGTGTCAAGTTTCCCAGAATGGAACCATACAACACAGGAGATTTGGTTCGAAATCCCTCTCCCAACACTTAAGACCTTCCCAAACGTGGTTGTTAAGATTCTCGCTAGAAAAAAATAATTACCTGACCTCGTACTCCAGGAAAATACAAAATCCGCTGAAAAAAAGAAAAATCATCTCTAATAACTTGAGAAACCACCAACTGTGCGTATTGAGCGGCAGTGAAGGTTTAAAAAGGCTTGATCACCGCATGGACCACAATTTCCAAAAAAACGACACACACCAAAACCGGTATAACCCAAATTTATGCCGCCGTCGATCACTGCGAACTGTACGCAAGTAATCAGCCCCGGCCGAGGAACGAGCCCAAAAACAACTAAAATGAATATTTTACGGTTAGCTCCTCCTAGAAGAGGCCTAGAACAATTTGACCGAATTGAAAAGCCAGTCGCAGGGGCGGTCGGGGCCTAACGAATTCTAAACTCGTTCGGAAACTAGGACCGTCCTTCTTGTCCGATCGAACCAATCAAACGCAACGTCACTGGAGGCCTGAAAAAAGATTTTCTGATCATGTCCCGGCCACAAAAAACTTAGGCAGGAAAAAGATCGAAAACTATAGAGCCGACAACAATGACCGCCAAAAACATTCAAACTTGTCTTCTTTTTACTGCAGGCTTGGGTTTCTTCTCTCATTTTTGTTTAATTTTACTTTTTGCATCCATTTGCCGAGTGTTTAGAAGCGACCGCGTGGTGAGCCCCGATCGTTACGCGTTGCGCTGATCGCATTTAGACACGCTAGTCGACCGGGAAGGCCATGGAAATGACAAAATGAGACCCGCGCGACACGGCCAGTTGTTGGGGCCGAAAATTAAGTACTCCAACAATTGAACGGGCCAGGCAGCGACAGACAGACAGGCAATCGCCGATATTTTTGAGCCCCCGCGCTTGGCTTCCGCACTCATTACGTATGTACGTCATCAGAAAAAACCTAACGCGATTGCAAATGGGTTGCGAATTCAAGGCCAGCGTTCTGCTAGTTGCCGTGCGACGTGGAAAAAAGATTCCAGCCCGCCGAAACGCACTATTCAGCGAGCACACAATTGCACAATGGATATTGGAAATGGATTAGCAAATTGTACGCGAAGCGAGACCGGACAATTGTACTGAATGTGACCCAAAGTATATTTGTCAATACCCAGAGATATCAGAAATTTGGAGCGATCACTCCGTCATTTATAATAATTCAGCAGGTCCCACGTGCTGCACTTGAAACTAATCCATTTATGCCTGTCTGCTTCATTAGTCTGTCCCCGATTTGACACGGTTCGAAAAAGATACTGGCGCTAGAACGATCTTCCCTGATAAGTGTTCGTAGTTCTTTTTTGCAAAAAAAGGTTACTTTTCGGTTGACATCGTGCACAAAAAAAGTAAAACTACTTTGCCACGGTAGATTCAATTAATTAGGAGAAAAAAGTAGTTTGAGATCATTTACATTTCGATTCGCTTCCGTACGTGAAGCGAACGGTGTCCAAAATTGATATATTAGATTCCAAATTAGATACAGGCACAAGTCAGATGGGATGTGCTAAGGGGAATTGTTTAGGCACAGGTTTCATATGCAAGTACCCGATTTTCCGTCAAGGCACAGTAGCCGCTGTCGCCTGAGAAGTAAGACTACATCAAGCCGCCGTCATTCACTTCTCTTCCTACGGCATTGTATCTCATTAATTCTTTTCTATTTACTCTCGAATTTCTTGTTCCTCTACCCTAGTTGGTAGAACTAACACTTTAATTAATATTATGAAATGAAATTATAAAATGTTTTTCGTTTAACTTTATTTTTAGTTGTCAATAACATATACTTCCATTTGGTTGCTCTTCTCGGCATGCTATTGCTGTTGAAATTGACAACCAGATGGACGTTATGGACAACGGGTAGAAAGTTTGAAAATCGAACAAGTAAAACGGGAAAGCATTAAAATTTTTGCTGATTCCCATATCGCGGCAAAATTGTTGTGGAAGAGTACGAAAAGCTCGAAGTTTGGCAATCGTGTTACGGGGGGAATTATGAAATTTGTTAGATAGTATCGTGGACGGGGCCATCAAGAAAATCTGATCCTGCTCCTGTAAAAATACAATTCCAATTGAGTTGTAAGAAAAAGCCAGTGTTCGGATAGATCAACAGTCCAGTAACTTCAAGGAAAGGGGACCTTAAGGTGCGTCACTCAAGGGCCATTAGACTAAACAGCTTTAGACTTGAACAGGAAATATAACTGAATTATTTGGAAATTATGCAAGATCGAAAGTTACTTTAGAAGACGCACATCGGATATGTATGTATGTAGCAAAACTACGAGAGCTTCAATGATCTGTTGGTCTACAGCAACAAAGGAATGAAGGGCACTCCGAAAATACTACCTTGGATGTGCATCACAATAGTGAGAGCAATGAGTACCTAAAGGGTTGTAATCTGAGCGACAGTCATGGAAATTTCACAGATTGAGGCTATCAGAACAAGTCTAACGGCATCCCTGGAGGTCATTCAGAGATTAACATCTGATCTCTTCAACTTGACATATAAATGTAGGAAAGAAGGACAGTGTTCAAAATATTCGTGGTGGAAAGCTGCTTAAATCGAAAGAAGATTGACTCTTTCTAGGCGAAATCCCAAATTACTGATATTCTGAGATATCATGACAATGACATTCTATTTTGATAAAAATGTTTGAATGGAACCACAGGGCGACAGGCAGTACCTTAAACCAGCAACTGGTTATTTGGTATACTAATGGGTTCCTCACACCAGCTAGGGTGGCGTTAATGGTGCAAGCAAGATGTACTTTGAACCAATGAATAAGCATACCAGTAAATTTCAGATGATATTATAGGCCACAAATAGGTGTGCCAAATTTAGCCCCGAAAAAAAAAAACCGTACCGGACAAAATATTTTATTTATTTAACGGACAATAAACAGAGTAAACTCCAATTAATTATTGTCCTCAGGAGGAGGAGAAAGCAAAAATCTTATCTTACGTTTAAAACTACTTAAAGTAGAGAAGTTAAAAGGACCAAGCTGTTCTGCGTTGTAATTTCGGCAAAGCTTAGGAATCGGGGAATGAAAGTAGACTTCGAGCTCTGCGAAGGGCACGTTGAAAATGTCTGCGCTACGTGTGTTATAAAACGCAGGACGGCAGGTGATTTCGTCAGCGGCGGAGCAATCCATTAGACCCGAGGAAAGTTTAAAAAATGTGCATAGATCCAGATAGGATCTACGCTGTTGTAGGAAGGGAAGATTCAGAAAGCGGAGGCGGGACGGGTGAACACGAGGAGCGGACACGAGTGAAGCTTTTCTTTAAGAAGAGGGAACGGGTGAATTTACGTTGCACATTTTCGAGGGTAAGACAATCACAGTTACGGGAGGGTGACCAGATCACGGAGCAATACTCGAGGGTATTCGTCACGAGGGAATTGAAGGGAGTTAAGGAGGATTGGGTGAAGTCAAAATCAAAGGAAGAGTGAAGTATAAAGCCTGACAATTTTGCTGCTCGATTGATGACATCGAGGCAATGGGTGTCAAAGCGGAGCTTATTGTCGAAAGTGACTCCGAGGTGAAATTTAAGCACGATAAGGAATGCCTGTTAAAAGAAAGAAGTGGGTGAGGATTTTAGGGAGTAGCAAATAGAGTGACACTCTCTGACGTTTAGCGCTAAACCATTAGTCGAGCACCAACGAACCAGAGTGTCCAGGTTAGATTGAAGGGAAACACAGTTCATAGGCGACGATATAGCGGAAAACAGCTTAAGGTCGTCTGCATAGAGTAAACAGGGACAAGTAAGGAGGTGCGGAAGGTCGTTAATAATAAATAGAAAAAAAAAGGACCCAGAATGTGGGACGCCAGAGGGGGGGGGGGGGGGAGGAGCGAGAAGTACAGCCGTCACAAGAGACGCGGCAATATCGGTTGGAAAGGTAAGAAGCAAGCCATAAAACAAGTGGCATGGGAACGTTTAGAGACGAGAGTTTGGATAGAAGTATCTTGTGATTTACAGTGTCGAAGGCTTTAGCGAAGTCAGTGTAAATGGTATGCACTTCTTGCCGTGAATTTAGACATTTGGCGACAAAGTCGGTAAAGTCAACCAGGTTCTAGGCAGTGGACCTACGTTTAACGAAGCCGTGTTGTTTTTTCACTATGTGTTGGCTAAAGTGGGCGGCCAACCAGTCGCTGACATATCTTTCTAGGATTTTGGAACAGGAGGAGAGGAGGAAATGGGACGGTAATTCTCAGCAAGCGTACGATCGCTCCTTTTGTGTATTGGGGATGGTGAGAACCACAAGCCGAGAAAATGAATTTCTTCGAGGCTTTTGTTGAAAATAAGAGATAGGGGAAGGGAGATGGACTTACGAGTTTGAGTTTTGGCAGACCATGATAACCAGGTCCGACATTGGCATCAAGTTTGCCAATGAGGTACTCGACAAGGATAAGGGTAAGAAGGGGAATGGTAGGCGATGCGGGGCAGGCTACATTGACTATCGAGAGGGATTCGGAGGAAGGAGGGGGAACATAGACTGACGAAAAGTAGCGGCAGAGTAAATCAAAGGATAGTTGAGGGGAGGGCACGGCAGCGGGAGTTGTGAATGTGGGTTTCAGGTTTCCGCGCTTTAGTGAGTCTTCCACACTGGTCAAATTTTCGTTTCTGGAGTTACGTATTAAGGATTTGACCAAGGAACGTAGAGATTTGAAACAAAACCCGTCGTTTCTAGAAGACAACTTCTTCCTCAGTCTCTTTTTGACGTAGTTTTTTGTGAACTTCAGTGGTGAACCAGACGGGGTATGAGCGTAAGAACTTAGGAGAAGTGGGAACGTAACAAGGAAGAAGATCATATAAAATGGTATAGAAAGTGTTGCGTGCTTGGTCACACGTAAATGGGAAGAGGAAGGGGATTGACGCCAGGGCTGAGTTCAGACCTTCGAAGTTCGCCTTACGAAAGTTGAACTTGGTAGGCTTACGAGCGGCAGGAGAGTGGATTCGGGATATCTGAACATCGAAGTCGAGAGCAGGATGATGGAGGTCAGGGGCAACGTAAGACGGAGCATGAAGGAATTCGGAAAGAGAAGGTTAGAGAGGACAAGGTCACAAGTGCGATCTAAGTGGTTTCTGGAAACGTGAAACTGGAGGGCGCCACAGTTGTACATGAAAGTGGATAGAGAATGGAAAGGGTGGGTCGAGTTATTAGGGAAGGAGGGAAGGCCAGGAGAACATAGGAAGATTAAAATTGCCACAGAGGATGAAAGGAAGTGAGGTGACCAAAACGATTAGGACCTCAGATGTGCAGAGAAGGCGGGTTTAGGCAGGGAAAATATACACATGATATGATAAAGGGATATGCGTTTGGTGGAAAGACACGTATGGTGACAGAATCGTAGGAGGAGGAGGAAAAGAAGGTTTTGGCACGGAGACGGGACTTAACAGCTATTTGGGCTCCTCCGCCAGTTGTCTTGCCAAGCGTAGAGAAGTCTCTGTCACAATGAAAGACAGAGTAACCTTCGAGGAGGTCAGAATCTAAAATCCTGTCATCCAGGCAGGTTGTTGGAATGCTAAGGCAGACAATTTTAAATTCGACAGCTTGGTCCTTAGACCCCTTACATTTTGATAAAAGAGTGTATGGTTGTCGGATCCTAACTGACTATTAAGAGAATGAGTGCTCTACCGATCCGTAAACTAAGGTAATTGCGGTTTTCTTTTTCTTTTCAGTAAAGAAGCTTTGAAAAGACACCAAAAATTTACAAAAAAAAAGGTTAACAAGGCACCAAAAATTTAGCTTCTAATATTTTTTAATAATTCTAATTTGCGGACTGTGGTTAAGTCCGAACGTTAAAATGCCGTTTACATTTTTTCATTAAGATGATCACCGCGGCAGCAGAAAACATCTTTTTTTGGAGATTGGTGTGAGTTGTTCTGTAGATATTAATAAATATATGGTGGAAAATTCGTATTTGTACCTTTATCCAGTTCTTCATAAAAAATTCTAAAAAAAGCGAAAAAACGGCCTCCACGGGCTGGTCAGTAAGGGGTAGAACCGCCGCACTGACATAGCCTCAACACTAGAGAAAGAAAAAAAATCCAGTTGAACGAACTATACTAGGCGAACTTATCAGGAGTGGAACAGTCTCATAGTGAGATATGAAGAAAAACAATCTCAAAATTGTTTGAGCCTTGCCAGGAAGTGGAAAGATGCTACACTGACATCTGGGGAAGCAGGGGATATCTGCGAGCATTGTCGGCAGATTCTGTGGGGAAAGCGATGAAACTTCTACACATATCGTTGACTAATGTCAGGAATAGGTGCAAAGGAGGAAATTCACCTTGAGGGAATACTTAATACCATACGCAGAGCTAAGATACCTACTGGTAGGACTGACCGATATACTATAGTTAATAGCTACATTATAACCGACAAGCTTTTTCGAACTCAGTGCAATTTCCTTTGATGCTTAATTTATGAAACTAGTTTTCAAGACCTATTTGTTCGACGAGTACGTTTCGTATTGAGAATAGTCCAATTATGTTGCCTTTACGATAAGAATTGTGTATTATTAGTAAGCACCCTATGTATATATATAATTAGAATGCAATGGCTAGAAACAATGAATGACTGCTTTAGTTAATGTTCTAAATAAGGCACTTTTATCTATTCTCGAGTAGCTGAATTTACTTTTTAATGAACTGCAGAAGCTAGAGTAATGAAAATGAAATATTCCCAATTAGTTCCCCATCGAAATACTTATCGCTCACAACAACGCTTAACTTGACAATGGTAAGAGGACCGATTTTTTCTGTCGACCACTGTTTGAGTTTAGCTATTCGGAGCCAATTAATTGTTAAAGCAATATGTAATAAAATGTAATGAATTGTTATACCATGTTTGTACACAGTTGGTAATTTTAGTAACGCTTGATAAATGACCTTTGCTTGAAGAGGCTATAGCGTCATTCAGCTACTCTATATCGATACTCTCGTCATTATATACATAGGTCTTTGTTGTTTCAATATCTTCTCTTCAATGTAAAGCAAACATTTCAAAATTGTACTTGTACTTGTAGCTTATTAGCCGGATACCCGCCACAATGTTTTATTTTCTGTACAAATTTTTACATTTTGGTCCCTAACTCCCCCAACCTTTAATCGACATTTAACATCCACTTGACACCTGACTATATTTGGGGGAAAATGTTACTCCTTTAACTCAAATTTTTTCACAGGGCACATACTCTTCGTATTCCTACTTAATGTCTATATAATGTATGTATGTAATAGAAAGAGCTGACCAACCTGGGGAGAGGCGGGCTTCCACTACTAATATAAAATTAGTATGCGAAAAAGGGGGTAGAGTGCCGCTTCTTCTATAAAAGTGGTGTTCTCAAAGCTTAAACGCTTACATCTTCGTTAATATTGAGAATTCCGAGAAAAGGAGCTTAATTCATGATCACTACTACTGGGAGAGGGTCTGAGTTTCAAAATAGTATAAAAGTTGGTGGGTCTGGGTGCCAGAAAAATTGCTGAAATTTGGAGGAATCTTGGGAAAAAGTTTAATTTTCAGCGGACACGACCCCCGCTACGAATCCATTATTATAGGTGCGGTTTAATTCTCTAAAGGTGTCCCGGAGGATGTCTTCGATTCGGTGAACTACAATCGACTTACACATGAAGTTTTCCGGTAGTTGGGGTTGTGCTCATATCTCCGACTAAGATGCTTGTGTGTTCAATGCATAGGGATGCACCTATCAAATCGGGACTAGAATTTGTATTCGTTGCCGCTGGTGGTGGTGGTGTCGTAAAAGTCACAGCGGCACTTTGACGATGTCCTCGAATTTAGTAACGCTTTTTTTTCGATTCCGGCAGTGTATGAATATGTCGGGAAAACCTTTCTCTAAGTTTCCAAGAGAAAGAGAGAGGGATTTGTCGGTTCCAAATAAAATAGTAATTTAATAACCTACCACACATTTTACTGCCAGAACATAGCCAAGAGTAGTTCCGATTGTATTGCTTTTACGTACATTGGACAGCAGCGGGGTGCAGGTGGTGGCGTATGCCGACGACTTGGTGATATTAGTATCAGGGATGTTTCTGTACATTATGAGCGACATCATGGAAGGAGCGTTGCGAAAGGTGTGCCTGTGGGCCGCGAGATGCAGACTCATCATAAACACAACAAAAACTGATGCTATTCACCACCAAGAAAAGGATACCTGAATTCTATCTACCACGGCTGAATGAACAAAGATTGGTTATTCCCTCTAGTGTAAAGCATCTGGCTGTAATCCTGTATCCAAAGCTGTAGTGCGTCTGATCCTAACGTACGACTCTATTGTATGGTGGCAGGCTTTGAGCAAAAAATACAATAGGATGAAGCTTAATAGGATTCAAAGAACCGCGTGTGCAGGTGCTACTGGGGCTCTGCAGTCCTGCCTGGAAGATGCTCTCAATGTACTACTGCATCTCCTCCCACTACACCTCTACTTTAAATAGGTTGCAGTGTGCAGTGCCGTCAGACTACGTGGGTCCAGATGCTGGACAGCAAAGTCCTACGGCCACAACATCCTAGACGAAGTACCTCGGGAAATCTGGGCGTTCCCCATGGACTAGGCCACACGCAAGCTGAACTTCACGAGAAACTTTGCTGTGGACTTGCCAACAAGCGCAAAGTGGAAGACCGGCGGCGTGTGGCAAGGTTTGACCCAGTACTCTTTATCGACGAATCAAAGATGGCCTGTGGAATCGGCGCGGGAGTTTTCTCGAATACACACAGTGTATCCAAGTCATATGGTCTCCCAAGTTTCGCCAGTGTATTCTAGGCGGAAGTACTGGCGATATTGGAAGTCTGCCGATGGCTGGAACGGCCATTCCAACCGACAGCCAAGCGGCTATCAAGGCCTTGTACTCAGCGACGACATCTTCCAGGCTGGTGGGGCAGTGCAGAGATGCGCTGAACCATCTGGGCAGCACGCTCAAGGTCACCTCCTCTGGATTTCCGGGCATAAGAACATAGAGGGAAATTAGCGGGCTGACGGATTGGCCAGGCGAGGTAGCCCTTCGGTGAATACAGTCGGTGTTCCGCGGCGGCTGTCAGGGGTAGAGTCTACCCGCACTACCTAGCGGTCGCGGGCCTTAGATGGTGAAGGTTGTGCCAGATTAAGGAGAATTCGGCCCGCTTATAACAATGCATTCAAGATTACGGCGCTCTGCACGGGGCACTGGTCCATAGGAGACCATGCCGCCAGGCTCGGCATACCCTACTATTCGTATTGCCGGAGCTGCGGAGAAGGAAGGGAAACCCTCTGTACTTTCTCTGCGATTGCCCAGCTTTAGCTAGAGTCACGCTACGGACACTGCTGAAGATCCGAACCGGCTAGACTCTGCCTACCTGCTCCCATAACGGCAGTCACGGTCTTAGGAGTTTGTGCCATCAAAACGGCGCACCACAGCGCTAATTGGGCTCCTCTTGGTAGCCACTGATACCTAGCTACCTACTCTAGGTTTTCAGGAGGACCAATTTAGTTTTACCAGCTTATAGGTACGTTGTGCTTGTTGTTTCCGAATCTTAAGATGTTTCCTAAAGGCAGAGAGCATGTCGATTCTTCATTGGAGAGAACGATACCAAAGTATTTTGCATTGATATACATGGGGTCTTCTGTTTTTTCACAGTAGCTTCAAATAGCGGACCCAGCACCCCCATTTCATGTCAAGATAATAGTTTCAAGAGCAATGTCTCGTTCAAAGCCCTACCGCAATTGTTAACCAGTAGCTATTGTGCGAAACTATTCTCAAACCTTCAATTAAGAGTTTTAAAAGAAACGTCTCTTAACTTCTTTGATGTAGTGTAAAAAGTGCGTTCATGCGTCCCCTTGTGGATCCAACGACAGTGCGACATGTGCTCATATGCGAATTTGGATATCCAGATCCAGAGTCGTACACCCACACTACGATCGCGCCAAAACACGCGATCATGTGTCGTTAAACGACAGTCAACCAAACATATATGCGTATACCACAAACAAAACTTTGGCAAAGTGTTTCTGCTCTGCAAGTTTTTTTCTTGATTTTCAAATGTGCAAATTTTGGAAATGCTGCCCTGCTATTGTGCGAAGACCGCGGACGCGAGACATTCTGGGCAAGTGGAGATCGCGACGATCATTCCAATTACTTGGCCCCAGCAAAATGTAGTATTTCTGGCTTGGATTCGCCACCGCAAAACGCTGCAACAGATGTACTCCGGCATAAACACAATGGACGTGTGTAAATAATAGAGGGAGCGCTCAGAATTTCGCAAAAACACGCGACTCGGCCAACGGCGATCAATGACATATCCGCACTTTGTATGATTACTTTATTAATTTTTTAAATTGTTTAGTTTTTATTCGTGTTCAGCATGTCATGTCTGAAATTTTTGGGCGTATGACACGCAAGCGGTGGTGGGAATCAAGCCATCTTCTAGGGAGCCGTCTTCAAAATTTAAAAATTGAAACTAACACTGGAACACCTGGAAATGCGCCTGGCATTTCGATTCACATGTTTTATTTTGATATCATCAGCGAGACCCTGGCTATCGCGAAATTTCATCGAACAATGGTTCTGATCATTTTGGAGGCCAGCAAGCTATCATCATGGACGCCACTTTTTTGGAACCATTCTCGTTTGCGTTACGTAACGATCTTTGGGGGCTCTTGATCGGTTGGAACGCTTCTGAAGAGTATCTTAATTGTAGACTTCACAAAGATTGGAGACCCGTTTAAAAGGAAAAAAGGGAATTACGGAATTTCGCGTGTGGCGAATCAATTATAAAAGATGCAAGCATTTATGAAGTCAAAACAGAATGTGGAGTTTGTTTCGGCATTTGTGCAGTATCTTATGGTGGCATTTTTTCCGCAGATTCAGAATTTTAAAAATCATCAAATAAATCACAATTCCATCTTCATAGAAAGACCAAGACTTTCTAGGTAAGTTCAGATTTGTTTGAAACGCCCAAAAAAATTATAGATTAAATTTAAATCTTTAATGACTTACCTTAAACTAGAACACTCGCCAGTCGGGCGTTACCCGTCCAGCAATCCATAAGATAAAAATTTTTTTGGGCCGTGGTGCCACAGTTTGGATCACGGCTGAGAATTAAGTATTGTCGAGGACGTGGCTTTTTTGATGAAAATCAGCTTTTTGTTATGCTTCTTCTCTGCTGGATCGCTTAATGTATTATAACAACATTTCGTAATATTCCTCACTTTTTGTAGATTTCACGGTAATTTCTCCCAAGCTTCAAACTTCATATATGTTCCTTTCTCAGTCGAAAATTTACTTCAAATCCTTGATCATTGAAGTTGTCATGTCTTCGGTCTATTTTTTCGCCAAAAATCTTACTTTTTGCCTTCTTTGCGGTCCCTATCCTTGGGAACTATTTTCAGTGATCGAACGGAAGTCTCTTCAGAGAGTGTTTACGTTTGTGAAATGGCGTTCCCAAATGACCTGCAAAGAAATATTCAAATTATTATTTTTCAATGGAATACGCTAAATGCTAATTTATTTTAATTTTTGCCAGCACTAAAAACAGGGAATTTGGCAATCTTTAAATATCGTTTGCAATTTATCAGAAACTACGGCTTCTTCCAAATTAATCTATATTTGCTTATCTATAAATTTATCTGGCGCTAGAGACAGCCCAATTGTGTGAAATTCTACCAAACCCGATGAGTAGTACCTGGGTAGTTATAAACACATCCTTCGAATCTGTAACAATTGCAAAGTCGCGATCGATTAAGTTCACGTTTTTTTTCCTATGAGCAGGTGTGACACTTTTATAAAGAGTATATGGAATTCACGGACTACACCCATTCTCGTGCCTTCCTTCACCCTTCCGGAAAAGGAGACGTTAGTTTATCGATTTTCACCGTATGAATGTTGGGTCCTATCTCCCATTATTGAAGCTAGTGGGAAGGAGAAATGGTTTCCGTGTCCACAACTCCCATAAGGACAGTTACTTTCTGAGCAGTTTTCTCCTCCCCTGAGACCTCTTTTGCAAATTTTATTGACATGAAGGTTCACCCTTAAAGTGAGACCGCCTGATCTCTATTGGTGACAGATCCCACGACAGGCCGACCAAGAAAATGCACTCAATGTCGTTAGAAACAAGATGATCGGATCGAGTAGCAAGCCACGGAAAAATGCTAGGGTGTCTACCTCAGTCGACACGGCAGGACGAGCTCCGCTCCTGTCGAGAAATGAGCAAGGGTTCTTGACGCATGGACGGCCTCAGGACGCAAGTAAGTTAGTTCGAGCAAAAGCAAAACAAATACATGTCTGCATGCTACATGTTGGTACCCTAACTGGAAGGACCGAGGAACTCGCAAGAGCGCTTCGGAAAAGGTGCATTGATATCTGCGCTTTGCAAGAAACTCGATGGTCTGATGCGAAAATCTGCGACAAAGCACACGAACGCGGTAAAAATGGCTACAAACTTCTCTATTTTGGTGGCCCACAATACGGTGTTGACATTGCCATCTCAGAGGGTTTCCGTGGTGCCATTAAAGAAGTCAAACGGCAATTTCTCGATGACAAGACTTATAACGCGCCTGCTGATGACTATCATCATTGCCGGTGACCTTAATGGTCATGTGAGTGAAAAGGCAGAAGGTAAGAGGTGCCATGCGGGGAAGGGGTTTGCAGCGCGCAATGAGGGTGACGACCGTATAATCGATTTTGCGGACACCCATGAATACATGGTTCATCAAACGATTGTCTCGTCTTCCTACGTTTTATAGTGGGAACAGTAAAACGCATCTGAAATAATAAAAAACTTGTTGTTTCTTTTTCGTAACAAGGACTTGTTAGCACTGATGAAGGGAACAAGTGGTTCTCGAAATATCGGTTTTTGCAAGAATAAATATCAACACCAACGAAAAAGAAACAACAAGTTTTTTATTATTTCAGATGTGTTTTACTGTTCCCACTATAAAATGTAGGAAGACGAGACAATCGAGATAATCGTTGGAAACACCGCATAATTACACTCAGTAAAACGCAGTAAACGTGTCTGGATAGCTCAGTGGTTAGAGCACAAGGCTGTCGTACGGAAGGTCGCGGTTAAAATTTCACTGCTGGCAGTGGAATTTGTATCATGATTTGACGTCGGATACCAATCGCCTCAGTTGTCAATGAGTACCTGAGTCAAATCAGGGTAGTAATCTCGGGGGAGCGCTGCTGTTGACCACATTGCCTCCTACAGCGTTGTAGTGTACCGTTACGGTCTTAAATGAAGTGCTCTAATACACTTCACACATCCACAAAGCGGCCTCTGCAACCCTCGGGGTCAAAAATCTTTACGATAAACTGGATACTCGGGATGGCGAGAGAGATCTATATCGACGTGCCAAAAGCCGGAACGAAAGCACACAGGGCATCAACAACTTCTGTTGCGTTATTGACAAGAACGATAATTTGCTTACCAACCGTCGAGCCGCGACTGATAGATAGCAAGAATATTTCGAGCAGATTTCAAATGAAGAATTTGTTCATCCTCCACTTCCACAATCATTGCCGGCATTAGGAGCTCAACTGAAGTCAAGGAGGCAATAAAACGAATGAAATCGGGGAACCTGACGAAACCGCATGTGAGCTCTGGGAAGCGAAGAGCTTGGACCCAACACTGTGGCTCAGTGAATTCTTCAATCGGATTATTCAGGGAGGCAGGCAATATGGAAAAAGAAAGGCAGTCCAGCAGAATGTTCAAATTACCGTCAGATCTGGTTACTTTCCCATACCATGGAGATTTTGAATGCATTTCCAACAACCGTATTCGGGAAATCGTTGAAAGAACTGTGAGTCTTGCCGGATTTGTCAAAAACTGCGGAACTAGTGATGCAATACACGCTGCGCGGTTACTCATGGAGAAACACCGTGGGAAGCAATACCCTCTTTACTCTTTACTCTTTCTGGATCTGAAGAAAGCGTTTGACTGTGTACCACACGAACTCACCTGGTAAAAATTCGTGCGCTGGATACAATTGCTCTACCACGATCCGAAAGGTAAAGTTCAAAGTATGGCGGCTGTATCAAAAACGCTGCGTATCCCGGTTGGTGTTCATCAAGGAAGCGCCCTCTCACCACTTCTCTTTGTTCTTGTTATGGACACCGTCACACGGAATATCCAACGTCTAGCGCCCTACATACTGCTTTATGCAGATGATGTTTTCCTAGCATCTGATATTAAAAATAATCTCGAGCAACTTGTCCACAAAAAGGAATGATCGCCTCATGCAACACAGTCTCAGATTGAATCTAAATAAAACTGAATTTTTGACGACCGATCCCCATAAAACAGGCACAACCACTGTCAGCAGTAGTGATCTGCCCAGAACTGAGCGATTTAAATATCTCGGGTCAACGCTATCAGCCAATGGACAACTGCGTTATGAAATTTCTTCACGCATTAATGCAACCTGGATGAAGTGGCGTTCCACAACTGGTGTTCTTTGTGATCGACGTATGAGCGAACGTCTCAAATCTAAAATTTACCGCAATGCCGTCTGTCCTGTCGCTCTCTATGGTTCTGAGTGTTGGCCGACTATAAAAGACAATGAACGGTGTCTTGCGGTAATGGAGACGAATATGTTAAGTTGGACTAGTGGCGTGATACGTTTTGATCACATTCGAAATGAGGATATCCGCGATCGTTATGGGGTTGCACAGATCTTGGAAAAGTTGCGAGAGAGGCGTCTTCGATGGTATGGTCACGCAATTCGTACTAATGAGAATTCACTTGCTAAGATTGGTCTAAATATCGAAGTCGATGGTAAACGACTAAAAGACAGGCCAAAACAACGGTAGCTTGATACGCTAGATCATCACCATCAAAGGCGCAAAAACCGGCATCCAGTCTAGGCCTGTCTTAATAAGGAAATGCAGACATCCCCGAGGTCCGCCAATTCGATATCCCCAGAAGCTTTCTGGCGTCCTGACCGTTGTTGATGTCGAATGGTCTTGAGAGTGATCCTGCTGCTTTTATCTGGCCTCGCACATTGGTCAGGGTCAGCCTAGTTAGTCTTATAAGTTTCGTCGGGATACTGAATTCTCTCATGGCCGTGTACAGTTTTACCTTGGCTATGCTATCATAGGCGGCTTTAAAGTCGATGAACAGATGGGGCAACTGTTGTCCATATTCTAACAGTTTTTCCATCGCTTGTCGCAGAGAGAAAATCTTATTTGTTGCTGATTTGCCTGGAGTGAAGCCTCTTTGGTATGGGCCAATGATGTTCTGAGCGTATGGGGCTATCCGGCCTAGCAAGGTAGAGGAGAATATATTATAGATAGTACTCAGCAACGTGATACCCCTATAATTGATGCACTGTGTGATATCTCCCTTCTTAAGTATGAGACAGGTAATGCCGAGTTGCCAATCATCAGGCATTGATTCGCTATCCCATAACTTGAGCACAAGTTGATGAACCACTTGGTGAAACTGGTCGCCTCCATATTTAAATAATTAAAGTAATTAAAGTAATTCCATCGGCTCCTGCGACTTATGATTTTTAAGCCGATGAATTGCACGGCCTGTTTCTCCTATACTTGGTGGTGGCAGTATTTGTCCGTCGTCTTCAGTTGGCGGGACCTCCAACTCGCCGATGTTCTGGTTGTTCAGTAGCTCATCAAAGTGCTCAACCCATCGCTCCAATATGACCATTCTGTCGGAAATCAGATTTCCTTCTTTGTTTCGGCAGGATGAGCATTGTGGTGTATAAGGCTTTAGCCGTCGCAGGTAGAAACATAATGAATAGAAAATTGCCTTCCTTCTCAATGGCATCAACTTCAAATTTAACGCTGCGCATTCGAACTTAACGACACGAACTAAAACAATACATTTTTCGAACTTCAATATAAATCATATTATATACTTTAAGTAACAGGTTAGTAATAATTGCTTCAAAACTAGACATATTGGTTTTGTATAGAAATAAACTTTTTCTTAAATTCGCGAGTGTTCCTCGCCGCGGTTGGAGACAGAAGAGCGGCTTATTTCCATGCGGTCCTTTCTGTCCCAACCAACGGCACTTTCTCACCGCTAATTCTCTACTCCCGTGGCGAGTTCTAAGTGAGTGACGAGTTCTAAAGTGAGTGGAGAGTTCCGCGCCATCTACCCGTTCGCATCCGCAACATTTGAAATAAATTTCGAATGCTGCGGATCCTGCCGCGCCACAAGGCTTCATCCTGCTGATTTGTTGGTAAAACTTCCGCGCCTGGTGCGGTTGCTCCCTGTACTTTTCTAGTTCACAGACTTGTTGGTTCTCCCAGGCTTCCTTTTTCCGTCTGTGAAGTCGCTTCTCCGCTCGACGAAGTTTGTGATAAGTCTCTGCGCGTGCCCGCGTTCTTTGAGGATACAGCATTCTTCTGTTCCATTGCTAGCTTACATTTATCGTCAAACCAGCCGTTGCGACTTTTTTTATGGCTAGGGCCAAGTATCTTTGTGGCTGTATCAATGATAACGTTCTTCAGGTGGTTGTGAAGATCATTTTTTGATGCTTCATCTCCAGGACCTCTGTTGACTGCGGTTATTGCGGCATCCATTTCCCTCTTATAGGTGTCGCGGAGCGTTGTGTTGTGGATGGCTTCAGTATTCACTCTCATCTGATTGTCAGAGGGGATTGTAGGTGGTGTCGTAATTTGAGCTCGGAGCACTATGCGAACGAGATAGTGGTAAGAGTCTATATTAGCCCCCCTATATGTTCTGACATACATCAAGGCTGAGCGATGGCCGCGTTCAATCAGCACGTGGTCAATTTGGTTGAAAGTGGTCTCGTCTGGTGAGGCCCACGTATGTTTGCGAACCGCTTTCCGAGGAAACCAGGTACTTCCAACAACTATTTCGTGTGATACTGGTAACTGGATATACGCAATCCGTTATCATTTGTATCCCTATTTAAGTTATGGGAGCCGACTTATCGCCTGAATACGGGCTTCGTCCCTAGTTGACTGTTGAAATCTGCAAGTATGATTTTGATATCATACTTGGGACAGGTTTCGAGGGTCCGCTCAACTGCCTCGTAGAAGGTATCCTTCTCCGACTCTGCAGTTTCTTCTGTAGGGGCGTAAACGTTAATGAGGCTTATATTTCTAAACTTGCCTCGCAAACGCAGAGTGCATAGCCTTTCGCTTATATTTTCAAAGCCGATTTCATTTTTTTGATACGCTGGATAGGGATTTAAAAGGCTCGACATTGCACCCAGATCAGGCATTCGATAGAGCCAAATGGCGAAACCGATTACGAAGAGCCGACCCCGTTTGTGAACGGGACAAAGACAGAAGAAAAAGCAGAAGAATTTTAACTCTCCACCGGTAACGTCTATGTTGTATCCTAAAATCCACATGAAGCAGATTATGAATGCAGTGAAGATATATAGAAACTTATTTAAACCAGTGTCAGAAAATTTTTTTCCAGCCACGTAAAAGGTTAATTCCAGCCTGTTTGACAGGAGGTCTTTCAACTTTCAGAAAAGTAAATGAGCGCGTGCCGGCATCTGGGATGGAGTCGTATCTAGACGTTGGTAGAAATCTACAGCCTATTTCGAAAACTTTTGTTTGCAAAATTTATATAGTCTGGGTATACATGCTATGCTGATGTATTGTTAGCCTCTGCATAGTTCACTAGGGGCCCACTGAATCTCCCGCCTCTCCTATATGTTATAGTCAGATGGGGCTCACACAACGTTTGATTGAATTCGAGGCTAGAGTGATACCTCAAAGCAATAAATTTAAAAATATACATTCGGATATGTACATACTTAAGTGCCTAGCTATCATCAGAACTCTAGATATAACCAAACACTATATGAATTGCAGTTCTCCAAGCCAAAATCCAACAGCAGCCATCAACCTACCCCCAATCTAGATGGCATCAAGAACCTCAAAAAATGTGACCGTCAGTTTCCTCTATTTAGATTCCTGCGACAACATATCAACAAATGCCATTATTGTGCCTCGTTTTCCATTCTCCAGCTGAATTTTTATGCATTCGAATTGCGTAGGAATTCTCTCATTGATAGAATGCTGAGCAACATTGTAGACATGCCGGACGGCACCGCCATTTCATTCTCACAGAACAAGCATTTGAAATGTAAAAACCAACATTCGTTCATTCATTGATTCCGGGCTTTTATTTGATTGAATTATGTATTCTTTCAATTGATTCTCGTACTCGATTCATGAGCCTGTTATCTATGCATTATTTGCAGGATCTACAACATAACGTAATTATGGAGGAACTCGTCATTGCAATTGTTGAAATTTCATTTAACGTTTATTTGGATTAAGTTCCATCTGGTTGGATGCAACTCATGAGGAGTGGGAAAAGATGCAGAAGCTTCGATATTGCATACATGCATGTGTTCAATGGGTTCTCTTATCCGATTTGTGAACAGAAAGGAATCCGAACGTTCACTAGAATCTACCGAAAAAAAAAAATTGAGATTTTATTGGAAAATCTGTGGTGAAAAGGCGTTCACATTTCGTAAAGGTTGTGATGAATGAAGCGATTTCAGAAGATCACTCGAAGATTAAAATTTGATAAAGCAATCCTGAAAAAGAAAACTTCAAGAACGAACCAACCGTTAAACGGATTGAATTCGCAATTAGGGTGCAAAGCAAAGGTTAGTTCCATTACAAATAAAGCCTTCCCCAACTAAGACCAGAAACTGAATGAATGCTATCAGCTTAGCTGCATACGAAAAACACAATCCAGGGAGCCTTTTGTTGTTCTTCAAGTCCCAAAATTTGAGGATAATTCTGATGCAACACCAACCAACTCACAGTTTCCATGGGAAACATTTTGCATAAGAAGCTTCTGTAAGAGGAGCTAATGCTGCAAAAAAAAATCTCTACAAACTTCAGCATCTTAAGGAGGACAAGTCATAACTAACCATCTCAAGGCGACTTCGGTGTCATTAAAGGCCACCATGAAAACCGCACAAGGAACCCCTCAGTTAACATATATCAGTAAATCGACATTCATTCACCTGCTAACGACTGAAAAGGCATCAACCCGCGCCGTTATCCCCAAGCCATCAAGTCCTTCTCAATAACATGAAGGACGAAACTGTTTGCTTTTCATCAAAGGTTTCCTTGTAGTGAAAGTTGAGTGACAGAGGTTGCAAGGTGAACCTGTCTCTGAATGAGTGTGACATGTCCTTCAACATCATGAACAAGAAAATTCAGCATTGTAGGCAGGACGTATCATTTGTGAGTGCTCCTCGGGAGTCATCTGAGCAACCCAGCAACTAATTCTAACCCCTTAGCTAGGTTCTGGGTAATAGCCTGGAGAGAGCTCCACAATGAGAAGCGAACCGCGAGTGAAACGTCTTTGCACACACTGAAAGTTGCCGGAACCGTTGGAATAAGGTTGGATGGGGTTATGAGAGCCTCCCTCTGGAAGATGGTAGTTATGGCGTGTATAGAGAGCCAGCTCCTTCGAGACCCTACTAACTGCGTCATTCCTATCGAGCGCTCATCCGCCAGTGAGTTCCCGGATCAGATAACCATAGATCAGACCGCAGGGAAATGGGGTAGTGGCTTTAGTCTTGTTGCATACGATGCACTCCTATCATTCATATCATTGATGGTATAGTAGGAAGGGGGGAAGAGTTGGCTGCGTTTGGGTGCACTATGAAAATGCGTCGCTCATCGCAGTAATTAGCGAAAGAGGCAGCAGGGGCAAGAAACCAGGATGCACACAGCCAAATAAGGAAGAAGTTTCGTAAAGTGATGCGGTCATTGATGCGAAGACGACCTTAGTGCCTTGCGATGCTCTCGTTCCGGAATGAAGCCCGGACAACATCGCTGAACCTGGCAAAGTAGATTTGGACATAAGCTGAGTTGGGTGAGGTTGACCGTCCTTTCTAAAACCGGAAAGGAAACAGAACAGCAAATGCTCGGCAGTTATATATTCTCCAGAATAATGTCAGCGAAGGCAGGAAGAACAGGCTGATGTAACTGGAAGAATTCTTAGACCACATTTCCTTCTAGTAAACTGCGAACCGGGAAAAAGCGGGAAAAGGAAGAAACGTCTGAAGGAAACTTCATCCCAGTAGTCTTCATGCCCCAAAGAAAAAAGGCAAAGACGGACGAAAAGGAAACAACGCGACACACCGTCAGCAAAACCGTCTGTCTAAAATCAAGCTACAGTCCTCGTCCTCCTCGGGATATGCGTCTGGATTAGCAGTTCTCTTGATCTCTGTAGAAGATTCTGTCCAGCAGCGTTCAGACGTTCAAAGAAAGGATAGGCTTCTATACTCCATGGCCCGACTTTTTCTGAATCTCGTAGATTTGCTGGTGCTTTCAATGTTCTGAGAATAGCCCAACGAGGACCGCTTCCTAACAGTCTTGATGGACGACTTGTATCCCTGCAGGCAGTCTTCGTATGGCTGCCAGTATTTGTGTCTATAGCAGATGCTGAAGACTTCCCTGGTCAATTTCTTGAGGCTGAACAAATTTTCATCCCACCACGGTGGCAATGTCTTCTTGTTGCATTTAGCATAACACGAGACTTTAACAGCAGTTTCGAAGGTCAGTTCGAGAGCGGAACCATTGGTGTCGTCGGTGGATGGGTGGCGAGTTCTGGAAGATTTCTCGGCTCCAGGTAAAAGCTGATCTAGTATTCATCAGTGAACAGTACTGGAGCAAAGGACCAGCTTCACGGCCTGTAGATTTATCCGGCACCGCAGACATCTGGGTTTTGGACAGCAGCGGCCCTCGAGTCCTTGTCCAAAGCCGAGGGAATGGCTTATCTGGAGGACTCCGTTTTATGCTCAGAGAGGGTGGATCCTTCTTGGGATTGATTTCAATGACAGGGCCCAAGGGATGGTTCATCCAGACTTCAGAGGGAAACCGATTCAAGAAATTGTGGCGAGAGCAGGACTCGTAGTTTTAAACACTGAATCGACAACAAGGGTTCGGCACCCAGACTCCAAAGCAACCACCTCCTACGTAAAGTTCGCGTCGGAATCGTTGGTATCGTCGATGGACGGATGATGATTTCTGGAAGACTTTTAGGCGCCAGGTCCCAATGGTATCCCAGTAGAGGTATATAAGCTGGTATTCCGCCATTGGCTATACCTACTGCTCGGCGCGTTCAAAGCTAGAAGCTGGCGAGGCTTGAGTTGATGAGCAAAGAGATATAAAACCCTGACTTGGCGTGTATATACCGTCTAATCTGTATGCTTGACACGGTCGGTGCTCAAAAAGCTCATGATGCGTAGACTCGCTGAAGAAATATGAACTGTTGAGATATCCTCGGTGGAAGCAAACATGTCATATTTATCATATAACCTAACCAACATGTTCTAAACACCACATCATATATTTTTCTGCACGGACCAATCGCGCCCAGTTGCCAAATTTTCATCCCTCATCAAAGAAGAAAGGAGTCAGTTGCACTAAAGCTTCCAGCTGCCAAACGTCTGTAGATTGAAATCAGATTGAAACAATGGTAGAATAAACCAGGCGCACAAAGATCTTCAGTTATTTCATTTTATTTCCAACGCACCGCCTATTTGGTCACGGATGGTAGCCACTAGCTAGCCTAGGGGCGAGCTAATATAAGAGGCGACGATGACGACCCGCTAAGACACGAACTTAGATCTGGCTAACGATTAGGATTATCGCCTCCTCACATAACACATGTAGTGCGGACATTGTTGATATACCCTTCGCAGAGCTCGAGATTTACTTTCACTCTCCGATCCCGAGGCTATGCCGGTCCTACAACGCCCTACAGTTTGGGTCCTCTATTTCCTTCTCTAGTTTTAAGCGTAAAACAAGCCATTTGCTTCTGTACACTTAAACTAATTATGTTCTAAATTATGGTCCGAGTAAGCTGGTAGTGCAAGCTCCATTCACCTGGATTCCTGACTTCCGCTTGATCCTTATTGTGAACAGAAACTCTTATAAGAATTTGTGCCAACCCACGTAGACCAATCTACTGACGTAGATTATTACGCAGATCATCTAAGGTGTCTGCAAACCTTAGCGGAGGTAGTGACTTGTGCCTCCGACCTCTAAAACCAATGTTCACAACAGCAACAAAACTGCTAGCAAGAACAATAACAATGACACAACCGGCAATAACCGAAATTTTTGAAATGAGTAGTATACTGCGCTCGCCGGTCCTCCCCCACCACTAAAGTGGTAGTCTCAACCATAAATCCCTTTGCATAAAGCATGAAGCAGCAGGCTGCAAGGAACGTGGCATGCGAGAAAATAAAGATAACGTTCCTGGTCCGATTCCAAAAAAAAGAAGAAAAAGAACTGCAGAAAGTTAAACGTCACCAGAACTAATTACCTTAAATATCGGTAGCATTCCCACTTTCCGGTGCCCCGGTGTCCGAAGCTATCGCATAAATGGGCTATAAGACTCAAGGACGCGAATAAAACAACCGTTGCTGAATCGCGAATGGGCTCAACGATAACCCTCAATGCCTAAAAGGAGACCCCATCCCGGAAAATCGCCTGTCTACTGATGGATAAGTCGTACATTTGCAAAGAAACCACCTCAGGATTCGGGGACACAGCATACGCGAGGTTAAGCTTATTGAATACAAAGCGAATTGCTGGTAGAAGTTAGTGCGTCATGGACTTAGTGGAGAACCTGCTTGCGAACAGCTTTTGAGTAAACCGATGTAACAATTGGTGCAATTGTCCGGTGTAGTGTTCCGAGGGCTAAGTCGAAATGAGGCACATAGCCATTGCGTTTCAGCCTGCCCTCTTCTACCTACAGCATTTGTGGGTATTGAGAAACCCCCTAAGGAACGGCACTACGAAACCCGAGAAGGTTAACGATGCCTCCAATATCCATCCAAATCTTTGGAATATCTCGGTGCGTGGCAATATTCCTAGGTGAGCGAATCGAAAATAAATCTAACGCGGAGTAATCTATCAAACGAATTCAGCCAAGAACAAACCAAAAGGACTGAGCTGAGACAGAGTACCGCGAACTGGGAACATTCTTAATAATCGATGATGTGGCAAAAATAACTTTAATTTGCGATGATAAGCGCAATGTCAAAATCGTTGGCCAAAACCGAGTTCCAAGTTCCAACTAAATTCCCTGAAGTTCCAAACCAGCATCACAACGATAAAAAAGGCAAAGTATCACCGCCGATACTTCCGCTGCGGACACATTGCTTATTTGATTTAAAAACGCCCGTCAATGCCGACAAATTCCTCAGCATTGAATTATGCCACAGATCCCGAAATGATCAGTGCTTTTGCCTGATTCCTTTGAGCAATTTTCATCCTTTATTCAGGATGTCCAAATGGGCACATTATTATATGTCGAATGAATCTATTAGGGGCAGGGCTCGCCGTAAATCGGCTAGTTCCTGGCAAGCCAATGGGAGTGGTATCCTCATTTGCGTCACCAATACGAGACTGGAATATGTCAAGTAAGTCCTTCTATAGCGGAAAGCTGCGCCTTTTCAATATACGAAAAGGGATAAAGGCAGACTATTATGACAGAGGGCACTATTGGAGATGGATTCGTCGGGCTGTAGTTATTTCTCATCATACCTCTACTTAGTCCTTCCTGAAATTATTTTGACTGACTATGTACAGTATGAAACTCTTCTCTTCCTGGAATCTGGACCCACTGAAAGAGGTTGTAACCAATCACGACATGCAGTTGTAAGCAGCTATTTTATGTGTTTCTGTGGGGTGTGAAATTAGTACTTTCCGTTGCGAATGGATGTTCTTCCTGTATATAGTCTAGACTAAGACTCAGTTATTCATGATGATATTTGGTTTCGCAGAGTAGCATCTGATATATGTATATTGAACAAATTCTCAGATGGTTTTTGGCCATAATACGTTGCCAGCAGTTCCATGTAGTCGCCCAGCTTTTTTCCCCCATCAGCTGCAGTAATCCCCTTTATTATTGATCAATTCCTCTAAATTTGCTAAAGCTTCCTTCACCGGTATTCTGGACAAGAGAGCTTTACGTCAAAAGAAACTAATAGTTCCTCTTTTTCGATACTTCAATTTTTGACAAGTTTAATATAGTGAATGTTGAATGGGCTGCGTCTGGATGGAGTGTGGTTCTCCCCAACTACATGAAGCATTCTGGCCCAAGATCCTATGCTATACGTAAGAACGCAGTCCATCATAAATATCCTTTTTCCAGATTGATCAGTTCAAACGGTATTCCTGCAAGGTCCACGACTTCGGGACCAAATTAAGCATTTGAAAAAATTTGAACATCATTTTTAATCGCTTATAATTTTTCCTTGGGAAACCATTTTGACTACCAGATTACCGTATAAATGCTTCAATTTAGGATCACTGGAAGCCGCATCTTATGATATACAGCCAGAATCTATACGGAGTGCATAGGCACACAACTAGATGGCTATAAAGATAAGGAGCATAAACAGTCCCATATCTCCTTATTTGATTATTTTACCGTACGTTTGGATTTCTAGTAAAAAGCTATCAATTATCCAATCTAAATCTAAGATATCAGCCAGATTTTATGGCTGCTTGGTTATCGCCAGAATCACTTCATTGCATTATGCCTTTCAGCTATTTACATCCTCACATGCATTTGCATCTAATAAGGCCATTCGTTAGATACTTCTTTCACTGCAGCTTGGCCCTAGGCACTTCGGATGCACCAAATTACAGGCCATGTGCTGCGTTGCAGTTTGCCTAACGCATAGGGCAATTGTAAAGTGTTCGATTGCAACACGTCGTTATTCGATTGCAGGCTGAAGTTTAATATTTCCCAAGTTGCAGCAACACATTCATGTTGGCTGAAATTCACGACTAGCCCAGACATGCGATACCACCTGTAAAACGCACGACAAGAAATACACCTGAGACCACCAGTGTGAGTCACTTGGTCAGACAACAACGCGATGACTTTAATCGATAATGGAGCCCCCGAAAAAGTCGCGTTTAAGGTGTCTGCAATGCCGAACTCGGAGGTTCCATGTTGCGTCTGTTGCTGCTTTTCGGAGTCGTTTCTTCCCGTGTGGATGGACGGAACCGCTGACCAAAATACCGAGTGCAACGCACTCCACCGATCTAATTACTTTAATTCGTATGTTGCGATTTCAGTTGTCGTTGCCGTTGCACCCTACGTTCTTTTCCATTACCCATGCACATTGTCTTCCGCCCACCTTTCTTTATTTGTTAATGTTTTCGGTTTTGTTCCTGACGTTGTACGGAACGCTTAATGTTAACCTGATATCAACATGTCTCAAGTTGTTAATGGTTCGGTTTTCGTGAGTTCTCTGTTAACCCTTTCAATGATTCCTCTAAGGGAAAGGATTTTTATCAAGGAAGTAGTTAGTTTTGCAATCTTTAATTATTAATCTGGAAGCAAAAAATTCAAGAATCGTTCAAGTACTTTTTTATCAGCCAGTGAAATTAATCTGATAGATAAATCTGATGAAATTATTCTAGGCTAAGAATATATTGTATTGAAGGTGGGTAGGTATGCCAAGAGGAGCCCAATTAGCGATGTGGTGTACCGTTTTGATGTCACGAACTGTGACTGTGTTATGAGAGCAGGGAGGCAGAGTCTAGACGGCTCGGATCTTCAGAGCTATTCCGTGGCATTCACGAAGGAAAATAGTTCGCCCACCCTGCAGGTAGAAAGCTTTCCGAGGTCCCCAAAGAATGGCTTACCCAGTGTCCGTAGCCTGACTCTAGCTGGAACTGGGCACAGCACAGAGAAGTCCATGAGGGTTTCCTTTCCTTCTCCCCAGCTTCGGCAATGCGAATTGTAGGGTATGCCGAGCTTGGCAGCATGGTCCCCTATGGACCAGTGCCCCGTGAATGTATTTGCACGCGTCTGGCACAGGAGCTCTCGTTATCGGGCCAAGTTCTCCTTGACTTGGCACAGCTCGTAAGCCTTCGGCATCTAAGGCCCGGGGCTGCTAGGTGGTACGAGTAGATTCCGCCCCTGACAGCCGTCAGCGAAACACCGCTGTATTCACCGAAGGGCTGCCAAGAGCAGAGCCTTGCCCGAACAATCCGTCAGCTCGCTCATTCCCCGATATGTTTCTATGCCTGAGAACCCAGAGGAGGATGACCTTGAGCGTACCGCCCAAACTACATTTAAAACTTATTGAAGCTACAAAACATTTCAGAAACCGGAAGAACTCCGCTTCAGGTATGAACGGTTTTGTTAAGTTTTTATGTAAGAATATTTGGGTAAACGATGTTACATCTATATATTGCCCATGAAGCATACTCAGTACTCAACTCAATATGGTGCTGACATGTTATCTTTTAGGGAGTTGTAATTGATGCATAAGAGGCAACTTTGACCAAGTGCAACTTTGTTATTTTGTTATATTGATTTCCACCAAACTTTTCAGTATATGGCTTAGCATGAACTTCAAGGGTTCACAGTAAATTTTCAAAATATTGGTTGTTGCATATAAAATGGCCGATTTGACAATCAAGTGAAGTTAGTTGCGATTTTCCTGTATCATACCACCACCAGTTGGCGCAGTTGGTGTCGAATAATGAAGTATAAATACTCCTACATTTAATCAAGGAGTCATTTCAGTTTTGACCATCGTTATGATAACATTGAATAAAAAGAAAAGAAGGATGGAAAAGAGCCAAGAACATATACTTTTTCTGTTTGAGTTCAAACTTGGTCATAAAGCAGCGGAGGCGACCAGGAACATTAACAGCGCATTTGGAGCTGATACTGTAAGCGAATGAACCACATGGCGGTGGTTTGAAAAATTCCGGTCAGGCAACGTAAACTTTCAAAGTAAGCCACGTGGGCATCCAGGACCATTGATTGATAACGATGAGCTGCGTTTGCTAGTCGAATCCGACACATGTCAGTCTGTGAGAGACATTGCAGAGAAACTGGGCGTACACTATTCGACAGGTACTTGCAACAGCAAGCAGCAAAAAGGTGAAATGGGTTCCGCAAGCGCTTACGGAGCAAAACGTGGGGCTTCAAATGGAAATTTGCAGTTCTTTACTCTCCCGCAACAGAAGCGATCTCTTTTTGCACAGAATAGTGACATGTGATGAAAAGTGAATATTATATTATACGACAATCGTCGCCGATCAGCCCAATGGCTAGATGCTGATGAGCTACCGAAGTATATGCCGAAACTGAGCCTCCATCCGGGGAAGGTATTGGTGACTGTTTGGTGGTCTACAGCTGGAGCTATCCACTATTCTTTTTTGGCACCTGGAGAACCGATAAATACACAGAAATACTGTGCCTAACTCGAGGAAATGCACCATAAATTGAGTATTCAACGGCCGAGATTAGTCAACAGAGATGATATGACACTTCTTCATGATAATGCACGACCTCATGAATACAGAACAACGGTTCAAAAATTGAACGAATTGCAGTATGAGACTCTGCCTCATCAATCATATTCACCGGACCTTTCGCCAACCGACTACCACATTTTTAAGCATTTGGATCAGTTTTTAGCGGAATAACAATTGAGGAATGAAGAGGCAATCAAAATTGCCTTCGACGACTTTATCAAGCCCTGAAAATTGGACTTCTACGAAACTGGAATACATGCTCTTACATCTCGCTGGGAGAGTGTTTTGAATCGACTGGCACCTATTTCGATTAATTAAATAAATCTTTATAAGCTTTACAGTCGTTTCAAATTTTAGTACCAAATCGGCCTTTTCATGTGCAACAATCTAATTATAATAATAACTGAGACTATTTCAGGGCTACATACCATGTGCGTGCACAACCATAATTTTCTCAAATTTTTTAGTAGGGTAGTTTCTGAGAATGAGAACTTGAAGTAATTGACCGCTACCTAACCCCTTCTTTGCAGTCAATGTCAAAACTAATACCTGATTCAAACTTTTTATTTGATACCCCACATGACTATACTCGGCGAGAAAAAATTGTGTACCCTTTTTCTAAGTGCATGGAGACCCACTTTAATACCTAACTTCTAATAAACTTAATTTTATCATGCTTTATTAGGGTTCCGCACTCATGCAAAATCTTAAACTAAGAACTACTTCGAAGTCGGTATAAATACCAGTGGTCGTGTTGAGGGTGAGAAAGCTAGCGGATATTAGGTCCTATTTTTACAACCTTGTCGAGTGCTGTACCCATTAAGGAAGGCCTGCAGGTGACTCTAGGGCTTTACTACGTAGAACAGAGAAGAAATAGTCTAGAATTTTCCGGTGATCTTACAGAAATTTAAAACCTGTATTCACCACAAATTAGAAGTCCTGCTGCGCAGCATGGCGGCATTCATATTTAGAAGGTGTCGTACTATCCACTTGTTCAGAAAAGATAAAACTACCAAATTAGCTTTACTATCTCGACTTTATTGAAAAATACTGAATCAAATGTCTCGCATTGTCCTGTTTTCAAGGATACTTATCAAAAGATTGTTCACTTGGTGGCCTATCAACAGGACAGAACTACACTTTAAATGCAAGTTTTCTAGCCTTTTTGAAAACTCATTTCAATTTGGAGCGTGAAGTTCCTCCGTTCATTACTTGAAAAGATTAGAATTTGGATATAATTAGAAGACAATACCAGCTCAGCCATCAACATTTTTCTTGACAGATTTGCTGGTTCCATACAAACTACCATGATTAACTATCCACATGGCAGCTCCTATGCTGTTATATTACCTAGGAATCACTAAAACGCGGAGTGCTTGTCAATACCCTCTTCTCCTCATTCCTGCTTTTGCTACCTAATTCAAAACGATTTGACTAACTGTTTTGAAGTCACCTACAACTACCAATATGGACATTGACCATATTTAATATAATAATATAGTAAAAAGTTTGGGGATCAAAGGGTAGGGTAGGGTAAGGATTGGTACCCACGATGGAGCCTAAAACCTGGGAAATGCCTGCTGAACCAAGACCAACAACTCTACAACTGAACCCCATCTCCACTTCCACGTGGTGACCACTGGGAGCTCTTTCTTAACGGAAAGCTGCATACGGACAAGGGTGAAGGCGCGTCTCCCGCGTCTAAAAACGGGACAAATTGGAAGGAAATGCGTTGGACAGGGATCGGTTTCCTGGAGAAGAGCAGCTACACCATATATTATAGTGGCCATCCAGTAAACCATGTGCTCGGAGTAGGTTTCTTAGTCAGCCAAAAAATGAAACCTGCTGTTATCGGCTTTGGAAACATAAGCGAACGGTTATGTACTCTGCCCTTGCGAGGCAAGTCTAGAAATATAATCCTCATTAACGTTTTCGCCCCTACAGAGGAGACTGCAGACTCGGAGACATTTGAGTGGACTCTCGAAGATATCAAAATCATGTTCGGGGATTTTAACAGTCAAGTTGGGAAGGAGCCCGTATTTAGGCGATACGTTGGCTCCCATAGCTTACACGAAAATACAAATGATAACGGACTGCGGATTATTCAATGTGCAGTGTTACAAAAAAAGGTTGTTGGAAGTACCTAGTTTGAGCGGACCGGACCACTTTTAACCAAATTGGTCACGTCTCAACCTTGATGAATGTCAGAACATATAGAGAGGCCAATATAGACTCGGATCACTAACTCGCCGGCATGGTGCTCAGAGCTCGAATAACAACACCACCTAGAATCCCTTCCGACAATCAGGTGAGAGTTAATACTGAAGTCATCCATGGGTGCCGCAATAATTCGCAGATTCTGGAAATGAAGCATCACCAAATGATCTTCACAATCACCTGAAGATACGTTATCATAAGTACGGCCACAAACATACTTGGCCCCAGCCAGGCTGGTTCGACGATGAATCTAAGGTAGCAACTGAACGGAAGAATGCTGCATACCGAGTAATGTTGCATTCTCAAAGTATGCGGGTACGCGCGGAGACTTATCACCAACTCCGGCGAGCCCGGAAAAGCAACTTTGCAGATGAAAAAAGGAAGTCTACGAGAACCTACAGGTCTGTAAAATCGAAAAGTACAGGGAGCAACCGCAACGGGTGCGGCAGTTTTACCAGCAAGACAGCAGGATGAAGCCGTATACACATCGATACTTATCCTGCCGAGGCAAAGAGGGAAATCTGATTTCCGACAAAATGGTCATATTAGAGCGATGGGTTGAGTAGTTTGATGAACTGCTCAATAACCAAAATATCGCCGAGTTGGAAGTCCCGTGAACTGAAGACGACGGACAAATGTTGCCATCACCGAGCATAGAAGAAATAGTCTGTGCAACTCATTGGCATAAAAATCATAAGTTGCCAGAAGCCTATGGAATTACAGGTTGGTTAAATGTGGAGGCGACCAATTACACGGAGCGGTTAATCAATTTATGCCCAAGGTGTGGAACCGTAAATCAATGCCTGACGACTGACAATGCAGCATTATCTGCCCTATACATAAACAAGTCGGGAAACCGGAAGCTAGACGCTTCAGGTATGAAAGGTTTTGTGTATTTATTTTACAAAGAGATTTGGGTGCGTATTTGTCTTATTAGCATGTAGCACGTAAAATATGCATATATTATGTGAAAGTAGCCACTTTCAAGTGATATTGATATTCATAGTCTCGAATTTGCAGAGAAGCGACAGCTTTGACCTGGTATTACTTTGTTAGTAATAGTGCGATTTTCACCAAATTTAGCAGGATCATGCTCTATACTGTAGCCTATATTGTTGCAAAATTTTGTGATTCTAGGGTGAACTTAAGGGGAGTTTTCCTGTCAATTACTAAAAATTATAGTAATGTACTATTATTAACTTTATTTGAACAGGTATCGGTATGGAGGGTATTTCGGAGCCTAGGCACCATATAGTGGCAGCCTCCTGATTTTTTTCAGATTTTTCCGTTCGGTAGTTTTTGAGAATGGGTTCGTTAAAAAAATGACCACTTTCAACACCCCGCACCCCCCACCTTTTCAACAAATGTCAAAACTAACACTGGCTTCGAAAAGTACTGATCGAGACCTTTAATTTGATACCCCACATGACTATATTTGATGAAAAAAAAATTTACACCCTCCCTTTGCATGTATGGGGACCCCCCTTAAATTCGTCGTAAAAGGATGTAACTTACTATATGCGTGAGCGTTCACAGTTTCCACCTTTCTACCAAATTTGGTGCTAATCGCTACAACCGTCTCCGAGAAAAACGCGTGTGACGGACAGACAGACAGACAGACAGACAGACGGACAGACAGACAGACAGTAAACCGATTTTAATAAGGTTTTGTTTTACAAACAAAACCTTAAAAAGGAGATATCAGGCAGAGCAGCAATTATTGAGGTACCATTTATAAGATATTTTCCGATATCTTGCTAGACCGGATAATCCGATACCCCCAGAACATCATTGGTCCACACCAAAGCTATTTGGCAACAGATCAGATTTTCTCTCTGTGGCATCCCTCCATCAGTTGCACCATCTTTCCAGAGTAAAACTGTACACGGCATGAGAGAATTCGGTATCTCGACGAAATTAATAAGACTGACTAGGCTGACCCTGACTGTGTGAGGCCAGATGAAAGCAGCAGGATCACTCTCATGACCATTCGACATTATCAACGGTCTAAGACAAGGAGATCCCCTATCATGCGTCCTCTTTAACTTGACCCTGGAAAAAGTGATCCGTGACGCTGAGGTAAATGCGAGGGTGATGATCTGTATTAAGTCCACCCAACTACTGGCCTATGCTGACGATATCGCCATCATGCGAAGACGTAAAAACTGCCTTCATTCAGATTGAGCAGGCGGCGGGTCTTGTGCTGCACATTAATGAAGGCAAGGCGAAATATATGGTGGTAACGTCAGCACCAAAACCAACAACATCAAATTGCACTGGTCAGACGAGAAGGATGAAGATAGGAGACTACAACAGCATGATGGTGACATCCGCGCACGGTTGTTGTTAGCCAACAGAGCCTATTTCAGCTTACAAAAACTGTTCCGCTCGAAACGTCGCACCATAGGGTCAAAGCTTTTACTGTACAAGACAATAATCTTGCTGGTCCTCATATATCCCTCGCAGACTTGAGTTCTTAGCAAGAAAAATTGAGAACTCTAGGCCGCGTTCGCGAGAAGAATCCTTCGACGAATTTTTGGGCCCCTACATGAGGCTCGACGATTCCCAAGCCTACATAGCGACGAAATATATTAACGATACCATGACCGTCAGGTTGTCGATAAAATGCGGCTCAATAGATTGCGGTGGGTGGGTCACTTAATCCGTATGGATGAGGATAATCCAACCCGAAAAGTTTATAACGGCAATATTTATGGTAAAAAAAGACGACGATGCAGACCCTGCTTGAGGTGGAACTGTATCATAGGTCAGGACGCCAAGTAGCTTTTCGGGATATCGAATTGGTGGACCTCGGCGCAAAACCGGGATGCCTGGAGTTCCTTATTAAGGCAGGCTTAGACCGGATACCGGTTGTTGCGCCATTGATGATGATGATGATCGTAGCTACGGTGAACTGATTGAAAGCGGTGTTGCTCTTGGTGAGGCTGATTTTTCGTTGAATGGTGACGTGAACGAGGACACATGATGCATTTATAGTGAAGAAAATGTCCAGCTTCTTGGCCTCGTGGAACCATTGCTCCAGTTTTTTTTAAGTTTAGAATCGCTGAGAGACGCTAATTGCTTCAAAAATTATTAGAGCCTGTTGTCTATGTGCTAAATTGTAATACAATTGTATAAAGGCATATAAGACATAAAGATAGATCTTTGCAGTAAGGCCACAATTTGTAAGTATGTTGTTTCTTTTGTAATGTACTGTATTGTTAGAAAACATCTTCGATATTACCATAATGGATTTAGATGCCATATGTGGGAATTTCGAATTTACATATAAATATCAAGCGAGGAAATTAAAAATAGGACCACCTGAGTAACAACAATATTTCGGAAACGCACAATTTTTATTTATATATCTGCGACACCACAAGGGTTAACTATATCATTATGGGTCATTTAGGTGAATTATCGAATGCACTTTTGTTATGTCCGCGTCTTGATAAAGACGTGGTCAGCGATTTCAGGGCGTTATGTAAAACATAAATTCAGTGGCTGCCGGTGGCTTCTGAATGGTGGCTACCGTAATTGGAGAGCTCGCGCCAGTACCTAGTCGAGGACACCCATTGCATCGCCCATAATCAGCAGAAGGGAATTCGTTGAATTCCAGAGAAAATACGAATGCAACGTCTTCGAGGCGTTTGCAAACGCAAGAAACGTTTCTTTTTCACGGTCCAAACAAAGCATGGACAAGTACCCAGGCATTTACGATTTTTTCCCTCTCAAGCTTAAGATCGGATTTCATGTTTTCTCGATGTTTTCTTATTCTATGTTTAATAAAACGGATTAAATGCTGGTAGGTATGTATTTCAGTTCCAGGAAGATGAATGCATTTCGAGTGACTTTGCTGAGTTCAGTGATTTATGGACGGGGGTCCTTCATCACAGAGTGTCTGATTTGAGTAAATGGATAAATGTTTAGAGCATCACGCACACGCTAGTTCCGCTGGTTGGCTGGAAGGCCGAGTCTCGCCTAGCATTGCAGATTTTCCCGGGAAAAGATGAAAGATCAGTGGCAACCGCTTAGCGAGAAAGATTTAAATAATTAGATGTTCTCGCAATTACTCCAATTTTTTCCAGGTACTCGAGATTAAATATGTTACACGAGCGCACATGCACATGGGTGCATACGAGTCAACTTTGCCATTCTCGTCTCCGTCTGTGCAGCATTATTTACGCTAAGCAGGTCAATAATTCAAAAGTGCAGTCTAAAGAATGCGCAGATGAAGGGAGGGAACAAGGAGAGCCGGCAGGAAGTTAAAGCATTTGATTGCTTAAAGAACAGCCCGAGACAGGCAAAGTAAAATTCCTCCTTCCCACGCTCCTGCATACCTGCCTTGCGACTCTTACAAAGTCAAGTCGACTAAAAAGTCGCATCACAAGATATTTGTATTACTTTGAACTTGTGCTGATGGAGGTGCTTCCTTTTATAGGACGGAATAGGCTCCCTTCCTCAGACTCCGTTACTTCAGGCTACCACGGCTAAAGGGAGCTAATCAAACATTCAACAAAGTTCCACCTCACCCCACACTCGAATGTGGGTGTCTTCTACGTAGAGCCCTTTCGCGAAACTTTTCATGTGTGGCGGCACGACGCGAACAAAAGGACATAGAAAAACTACATGCAAAGCTACTTTGTGTAAATTTCTGTGAAAAGCTTCCCCACTTGAGCACGCACCAATCCACTAAAGTATCCCGCCACCCCTAAAGTTGCATACTACTAAGTTCGGTATATCGTTTTGAAACAAGGAGCACAATATCCTTTGTTGCTTGCCTGCAAAACGCATTTCATAAAAGCAAACAGCTTACAATGCCCTTCACATCATTCGCCTAGTTCAATGGATAGGCAATGACACACAGGGGACAGCCACATTGTTCAGACTCCACATTTGAGCGATGATAACAATAATCTGGATGTCTCTGAAGCTTTCGTGTGTGTTTTCGATGATCTTGTTCTGGTCCTCGCAATTCGCAGTGTAAATATGTAGGCTAGGCCCGAAAGATTCCTTGGAGAATGTGAATACTCCGTAAAAAAACTTTGAAGACGGGAACTGGTTTCCTAGTGCAGGAATCGTTAAAACAAAGGAACACAACACAAAAACCTAGAACTGTTGCAATATTTTTTAAATGGTGCCCTTTATTGAGGAGGTTTTAGTTCATCTCTCTCACAAGCTCCTTTCTATAAGATTCGTATTAGTTAAGCAAATCCTTTTGAAAAACATTACGACTTTTACGAGCTCATTTGAGGGCATTAATTTTCGAAGCAGATGGTCGGTTCTTTGCGGAAAAAGCGAAGAATGAGCAGATCTCCAAAATTACTGAAAAAACCATGAAGTGATGATTAATTTAAAAAACGCATAATTATCTGCAATTGTGTTCGCTTCCTTCTCAATAATTGTTTATCTTGACTTCTCCTACACTGGAAATTAACATTCAAAGCGGTTTGCTCCCTCCTCCTTTTCCAATTAAATTGGGCCAATAATTACGATCATAATAATAACTCCGCCGTAGTCGGTCCAAAGCCCGGTTGTGAAAGCAGGAAAAATGGATAGCTTCAGTCTGAATGGCTATCCCCACACCACTTAATGAGAAGGAGAAACTTGAGGTCCGGTACGGATAACCGGCGGGAGTCGTCTGACTTGGTGACTGGGTCGGGCTCCCGTAATGGACAACACCGCGTCGAATTCCTCCGCCTACTGCAGCTGTTTCGCCACAATCTGTGGCAACCACTTCAGCAGGTTCGCGTTGGCAGCGGATGAAGTGGACTGAAGAAATTAACCTCTTCATCATCTGTTCCTACTACAAAATAACGGCGGGGCGGGTACAACATCTTACCGCCTCTTGCTCCACCAGATATTTGTCGAGCGTTTTCCACTTTATAACCTGAAAGCGACACAATCCCGGCCATCATCAGGGAGGGTATTTGACTTGAGGTCACCGCGGAAACTGGTGACAACACCACGCCGCACTGCAGGCAACAGTTTCATTACTCGCCGAAGTACTGTTCTCCACCGTCCAGCTGAGGTTTTCGCTGAAGTTCGGGACGAATTCCAAAGAGCGTGTATAGAATTCTCGGAAATGGATCCTTTGCATAGACCAGGTATTCCCAGGCGCTATGCATCTCCAGCAACTCCGAGAATTCTATCTGAAATCAATGATGAAGATTGCATCTCGACTGTGTACTGATATGTAGCTTCTACAACTACAATCGCTTGTGTATTGTGGTGCAGTTACGGCTGTCAGAAGATTCGCTTTCGTGGTATTGGTTTGAGTGACTGAAGAGATCCACCATGGAAAATTCATCTGAAACGTCGGCGGGACCGACTAAGGTAGGACATTGCTAGATTGATCCAGATCAGCACTGGCAATGCCAGCAGACGGGTGAGGAATAAAGGCCAGAGGTTTCACTAAAATTATGCCATCGCCAGTGAGGCACCCGTAGTTGAAATTCTGGACACAGTAAAGCAGAAACTTTCTGTCATATGCAGTCGGTTACGACGGTATGGTGAAAATCACTCCAGACGGGTTCAGAATGCAGCATACGCGAGGAACCACGAATCCCAGCAGAGCGCCCAGGCAGTGCAGCTTTCGGTGACGGAAGAGAAAGAATACTGGGGTGGACTTTGGGGATTACCCGCCCAGCATGCTGAGTGCAAGGCACCCGCCATGCCAATACGTCTGGCATGACGACCCATAAACAGCTCGAAGAACTGGAGAGGCCCAGGTTTGAATCCGGGGCAGAATTTCTGATATAAGAAATTTACCAGCGTACACAGTTGGCACACAGCATAAATCAGGTCATGAAACGGCCGGAGGAATTTCCTCCCTTCCTCACTGCGGGGATTACCTACTTTATCCCTAAGAAGGACACAAGACCGATTAGTCGTTTACCAACCCTCTACAAATTCATAACGTCCATTATTAGTGGAAGGGCCAATGCGCACCTCGAGACCAATAACATTCTGTCCGAGGAATAGAAGTGCTGCCGAGTTGGGTCAATAGGAAGCAACTAGAGCTGGCTACTGAATGATGCTAGAGGGCATTGTTTCGCAATAAAGTATGGCCTACGTGCGAGGCTAAGTGCGAACGGACACACTTGATGTACTTAGATGACATCAAGCTGTATGCTGGTACTGACGGCCATCTTAAAAGTTTGTTGTGAATAATAGACATGTTCAGCTGTAATTTTCGGATGGAGTTTGGACTACACAAGTGTCGAATCCAACCAATCCGCAAAGGTCATCACGAGCCGCATGCGAGACATAGCATTAGTGACCTCCACATCGAAGCTATGACCGAGACAAGTACCTAGGAATTTTGCAAGGAACTCATGCTCGAGCTGGTGAATTTCTGCGACGTGTAAAGCTGGTACTGAAATCGCATCTCTCGGGGAAGAATAAAATAAGCGCGTTGAATGTATTCGCTATCCCTTCACTGGCTTATGCATTCGGGATATTGCCGTGGACGAAGGTCGATCTGGAAAAAGTCCAGCGGCGGATACGAACAGCTATGTCCAAATTCCGAATGCATAATCCAAACTCTGCCGTAGAGCGGATGAACCAGCCTCGTGAGAACTCGGAAATAATAATCGTTGGCTCAAAAATCCATATTGGATCAGCGTGGCGCTCGCCCAAGATTATTACCCTGATTTGACTCAGGTACTCATTCACAGCTGAGTCGACTGATATCCGACATCTAGTCACGACAACAAATCCCTCTGCCACCATTGAGATTTGAACCGCGACTTTCGGCTACGACAACCCAGCGCTCTAACCACTTGAGTCATCCGGATACATTAAATTCATGTTTAGGCAAATTTTGTAAGATAGAAGTTGCCCTTCTTCCTGAACTGATCATTGTGTAGCTCTTGTATGTGAGGCTGTGTAGTGATCTTCTTATTAACCTTAATAGAAAACTGGTCTTCTTCGTATTATATAACCTATTCACTGCCACTTCCTTCGCATATTACTTTGTTGCTGGACTTGACTCTCGTCCCAACTTTGGAATTTAAGGATTTGGGGGTCCTCAATTTGCACCCCCTTAATGTCACTCTGAACTAATTGACAAGCAACATTCCCACCTTTTTGGTTACCGGATCCCTTATTTGAGCTAAACACTTTTTAAGAGCTCGTTATTGTATCATGTTAGCAAGGAATAAACATCTGGGAACTACTTTGGCCATGCTCCCAGGGCAGAGGTAAGACAGCGTTTGATAACTTGGCTCTGCTTTGGAAGAAACTGTAAGTTGTCTTGCTTTTTTTGGAATGTTTGGGTGATTGGCTTCTATTACATTGTTGCACATGAAATAGTCGATTTGGTTCTAAAATTTGAAACGACTGTAAAGCTTACAAATATTTATTTAATTAATCAAAATAGGTGCCAGTCGATTCAAAACACTTCTCCCAGCGAGATACAAGAGCATGTATGCCAGTTTCATAGAAGTCAAATTTTCGGGTGTCGATAAACTCGTCAAAGGCAATTTTGATGGCCTCTTCATTCCTAAATTGTTTTTCTGGCAAAAAATTATCCAAATCCTTAAAAAAAGTGGTAGTCGGTTGGCGAAAAGTCCGATGAATATGGTGGATGAGGCAGAGTCTCATACTGCAATTCGTTCAACTTTGGAATCGTTGTTTTGGATACATGAGGTCGTGCATTGTCATGAAGGAGTATCACACCATCTCTGTTGACTAATCTAGGCCGTTGAATACTCAATTTTTGGTGCATTTCCTCGAGTTAGGCACAGTATTTCTGGGTATTTATCGTTTCTCCAGGTACCAAAAAAGAATAATGGATAACTTTGGCTGAAGACTACCAAATAGTCACCATTCTTCCGATGGAGGCTCGGTTTCGGCATATGCTTCGGTGGCTCATCAGCATCTAGCCATTGTGCTGATCGGCGACGATTGTCGTACAATATGCACTTTTCATCACATGTCACTATTCTGCCCAAAAAGGGATCGCTTCTTTTCCGGGAAAGTAAAGAACCGCAAATTTCCATTCCAAACGCATATTTTGCTCCGTAAGGGCATGCGGAACCCATTTGCCGAGCTTTTTCACTTTTCCAAGCTGTTGCAAGTGCCGGGAAACTGTCGAATAGTGTACGCCCAGTTTCTATGCAATGCCTTTCACAGGCTGACGTGTGTCGGATTCATCTAGCAAACGCGGCTCATCGTTGTCAATCGATGGTCCTGAATGTCCACGTGGCTCACTTTGAAGGTTTACGTTGCCTGACTGGAATTTTTCGAACCACCACCATGTGGTTCGTTCGCTTACCGTATCAGCTCCAAATGCGCTATTAATGTTCCTGGTCGCCTCCACTACTTTATGACCGAGTTTGAACCCATACAGAAAAAGTATACGTTCTTGGCTCTTTTCCATCCTTTTTTCCTTTTTATTCACTGTTATCACAACTCCTTCATTAAATGTAAGAGTATTTCACACCAACAGCGCCAACTGGTGGTGGTTTGAGACAGAAACTAACTTCACTTGATTGGCAAATCGGCCATTTCATGTGCAACAACCTAACACTTCCCAAACGAACTGGTAGTCCTGCCTATAGGAAAAGAGGAATGGGTTTCCTCTTTCTATTATATATGGAAGGATTGTCTGTGAGTTGCCCTCTCCGCCATCTTAAAATAAGGTTCTATTGGCCATTATAAATTAAAAAGTTGAGTACGGCATGGGTGCGATCCAGGTGTGAAAGAAAAAGGTCAACCCGAAAATCTGGAAGATTCTGGTCCTGCTGAAGAGTTCACATTTCACGAAAGAGCGTTCTGTTTGAAAAATAAAATGATCTTTAAAGACTAGAAACTAACTCTAATTTATGTCGTTTAGAGTAAGGAATTCTAATTTGAACAACTTAGAAACAGGGAGTTCAGTGCTCCAAAGATGAACGATTTTTCTGTATTACTATATACGTAAGTATATACTATATGTATATACGGAAGCGCAACGTTTCTATGCAGCTCGTAAAAATACCGATTTTGCCTTGAGGGCATCTCGGCCTACGCCATCAGTCCATCTCAGGCAGGGACTTTTTGGGCTAGATTATCCTCACCTACATGGGTTAAGTGGCCTAGGACACGCTACCTATTGAATCGGATTTTATCCACAACCACACGGTCGCTACGGAATCGGCCATCCGCATCTAGGGGGTCAAGAATTGATCGGAGAATTCGTCTCTCGAACATGGCTGGAAGTTCATAATTTTTCTTGTTGTTGTTAAGAAAGTCTCTAAGAAATCCCCTAAAATACATGGGGACTGGCAAGGTTATTTTCTTGAACAGTAAGAGCTTTGCCCCTATGGAGAGACGTTTCAACCAACAACCGGTTTTTTAGTCTTTGGTCCTAACGGCTCCATCGTCCGTCTTCATTAAAGTGCAGCCCAAGATCTCGCGCCACCTGCTCGATCTTGACAAAGATAGTTTGTACATTTCTGGTTGTTCCTCCCATGATCTTTATTCCGTCAGCATTGGCTTGTAGTTGGGTAGACTTAGGATGTTGCCTCCGGCATTTACCTCAGCATCACGGACCACTTTTTCCAGGACTAGGTTAAAGAGGACGCATGATAGGGCATTTTCCTTTTATTGGGCCTCGCACATTGGCCAGGATCAGCCCAGTCAGTCTTATTAATTTCGTCGGAATACCGAATTATTCCATACGCGTGTACAGTTTTACTCAGGCTATGCTATCATAGGCGACCTAAAATTCGATGAAAAGGTGGTGCAACCGATGGTCATATTCCGAAAGTTTTCCTATCGTTTGCCGAATATTGAAAACCAGAGCTGTTGTTGATTTGCCTGGAGAGAAGCCTCTTCGGGCTATTCAACTTAGCAATATAGCGAAGAATATCTAATAGATGGTACTCGGGAACGTGATACCTCTAAAATTGCTGCACTGCGTGATATCTCCCTTGCTAAGGTTTTGTGTAAAACAAAACCTTATTAAAATTGGTTTACTGTCTGTCTGTCTGTCTGTCTATCACACGCATTTATCTCGGAAACGGTTGTTTTCCATTTTCCGCCGGGTTGGTCGTTATAATAGCTATCCAGTCCGAAGCTCCGAAGTCCTCAAAATGAAGTATTATAAATACCAGTAGAGTATCCTGATAGATTACTTCTATGATAAAAGAGGTAACAAATGTTCGATCAAAGATTTAGAATTATTTTTGTGTTTGGGGATTGAGGGGTCTTAGGTCTGCATCCAGTTGATGCCAGATCGAACCAATCGGGAGCAAACTTTGTGTTCCACGGCTCCTCTGTTTTGAGCTAAATACCCATAAATTAAAAAGAAAAATGACTGATGGTTTCGTACAATCCTGAAACAAAAATAATTTCGCTTCGGCATAGTTTGGGTCTGAATATATAAGACAGATTTCACTTGGATATAATTTGTATTCATGTGAGGGGAGAGGTGAGGCAGCGTCCCTGCTCTGGACGAAATCGTCAGTCACTTCTTTCAAAGATTTGGAACTGTTGGTGATATAGAATCAATCTGCTGTGTAGATAGTAAAATCTGCAAATACGAGAATACCGCGTACACTAGAATCTAAATGATCCAGTACGGAAGCCCGCCAGTACAGTCGCCAAGTTCCTCTAAAAAACGCATGTCAACTACATATGTAAGAAAATATCGCATGGGAATGTTCCCTATGTCGGAAAAGTTCGACATCCTTCTCTGGTAATCTTCTGAAATAGTAACACCTGGAGATAAGAAAGGATAACCTGGTGCGTTTTCGAGAAGGGATAAGATGCAGAAACTCTGGGGCAAGTAAATGATATTTTGAGACAAAAGGTAAACCCACCGACGCATGGTATTTCAGATGGAAATTCACGCGGTGTGCTTGCATTAACCTAGAAAAAAAATAGGAAGCATTACAATGGTAATCGGCAGTTTGGGCGCCACCATCCAATGCGTTAAACTGAAAACTCGGTATGCACAATAAACAACGAAGCGTTAGTTGGTTTATCTGGAAGGAACCCATGCCCATGAGATTTAGGAAGACGATGAGGAGCAGCTGAGAGTCATATTGGGCGAATCTACTGGGAATAGAACAGTTTAAAAAGAAAGATATAACCTAAAGCGGTCATTAGATTTTTTAAGACTAACTAAAAGTGTTTAAAAATCATAAATATAGGACGTGCAGGGTATTTGAGGACAGCTTGAGAGTAAAACTAATTAGCGTTTACTTTGAACAAAATTTTAGTGAAATTTCAGCAGTTTCTACAACAGTAACTTATTATATATCTATCAAATCATTCAATAAAATTTCCATTAGCTGCTATAACTTCCTCAATTCGGGTCCAGAAAGGATTGCATGCCCGAATCAAATGCTCCTTATCCATATTGACCATAACGGTATTAATTGCAGCCTTCAGAGAAGAAATGATGTAATGAGGATTCTTATTGGTTTCACGCTCAAATACGCCACATAATTGTTCAGGGGACTAAGGTCTGGGGAGCTTGGTCATGGAAATTTTCGGCCCCCCAATCTTGTGTCATCATTGCTTTCTGTGAAGGAGCAGAGTCTTGATGAAAGATGTACGGGCTGTTATCGCGTACACTATCAATCCAGGGTTTCACTACTGTCTCTAGAACCTCGATATATTCAACAGAATTCACTCGAAGTCCTTGAGTGAACAAATGTGGTGACGGGATATGTCCTTTGTTACTCACAATACTCAAAAACCAACAACATTGGATGGAAACTTCGTGTGTATGACAACAGCAACCTCTGTAGGGTTGTAACATAGCCATTTGTCATTTCTACGGTTGGTCTTTTGGCCTTGGTCAAAATTTTGTTCGTCAAAAAAAAGACCATAACATCTCAGACAATTCAGGATGTTTAATTTTGTTTAGAAGTTGTTTTCATCGGATAACTCGCTATTCTCGTCTTTGCTATGACATAAACTGTCTTCGGCGCATAACATAGGATTTATACCGGAGATCGGCGAGATCGACTCGACGGATAAGACCGTCCGAAACGTTACGCTCCCTTGCAAAGGTATCATTGATTTTGAAGGGTCCTCGTCAATGATCGCTTGCATTTGTCGAATAAATTCTGCAGATCGGACAGTTCCAGAACGTTCCTTCCTGATACTTCCAAGCCACGGCGGACCTCATGAACGAATGAACAGGCGCACTTAAAAAAAATAGAGATTTATAAATCGGTGTCACTTGCGCATATAGCGACGATAACTGCATGTCTCCTCATTTATTGAGTTAAGTTGTAGTCCTCCATGTCTTATTTCAAAAAAAGCAAAAAAAAGAATGGTTTCGGGAAGTTATAGCCACATATACCAGGTGTACAAGCTTAAATCTGCTGTTTGCTCACAGATGACGTCAGGGAGCGTATCAAGCTGCTATGAACGCGCCATATTTTTTTTTTTTTTTGGTGCGACATTTGTCAACAATTGTTAGTCCATATCAGCAGCAATTTCATACAAAGACATATTCTTTATCATCAATAATCATGGCCAGTTTTGGTCCCGAAAAGAGCATTTGCGGGGAGCTCTTCCTTTTCGTTTGAATTTGGAGAAATCAGTCGCTGAATCGCATCGAATTGTTGTCGATGCCTAAGGCGATGATGCTCTTTCGGAAACAACGTGCGAAGACTGGTTCCGTTCATCCAAAGATGACGATTTCAATCTGAACGACATGGAGCGTTAAAATCGGCTCAGGAAAGTTAAGGACCACGAATTGGAGGCGCTCTTGGACGGGGACGATATTCAAATGCTCGCATGAAAAGCTGATTTTCCTCCATGATAATACTCCGTCGCATACGTCGAAAAAAGTTCGAAATTACATAGAAAAAAATGTTGACACTCTGGAGTAATGTCCAGCGCTCGCTCATGGGTAGCAGCGAAATTTACCGCGGCTGCGAAATGCTTAGGCAGTTAGAAGTAGATGACATACTGAAATGTATATGTGCTGCTCTTTGCGACAAGCGATGGAAAAACTGTTGGAATATGGACAACAGTTGCACCATCTACTCATCGACTTTAAAGCCACCTATGATAGCATCGCCAGGCTAAAACTGTACACGGCCATGAGAGAATTCGGTATTTCGATGAAACTAATAAGACTGACTAGGCTGACCCTGACTAATGTGCGAGGCCAGATAAAAGCAGCAGGATCACTCTCAAGACCATTCGACATCAAAAACGGTCTACGACAAGGGGATGCCCTATCATGCGTCCTCTTTAACCTGGCCTCCGAGAAAGTGATCCGTGATGCTGAGGCAAATGCAAGAGGTGCGATTCTCTTTAAATCCACACAACTACTGGCCTATGCTGACGATATCGACATCATGGGAAGAACCACCCGAGACGTACAAACTGCCTTTATCCAGATCGAGCAGGCGGCGCGAGATCTTGCGCTGCACATCAGTGAAGGCAAGACAAAATATATGGTGGTAACGTCAGCACCGAAGACGAACCAACCAACAACATCAAACTGCACTGGTTAAACAGGAAGAATAAGAATAGGAGAATACAACTTTAAGACCGTTGATAATTTCTCCTATCTAGGGTCGAAAATCACAACCGATAACAGCTACGATGATGAAATCCGCGCACGGTTGTTGTCAGCCTATTTCAGCTTACAAAAACTGTTCCGCTCGAAATGTCTCACCATAGGGTCAAAGCTCTTACTGTACAAGGCTATGATCTTGCCAGTCCTCATATATTTCTCGGAAACTTGGGTTCTTAGCAAGAAAAATGGCGAACTCTTGGCCGCGTTCGAGAGAAGAATCCTCAGAAGAATTTTTGGCCTCCTACTGAGGATAGACGATTCCGTAGCCTACATAACGACGAAATCTATGAGCGATACCATGACCGTCCGGTTGTGGATAAAATCCGGCTCAATAGGTTACGGTGAGCGGGTCACTTAACCCGTATGGATGAGGATGATCCCACGCGGAAAGTCTATAGAAAGAGAAGACGAGGCAGATCCTGCCTAAGATGGAGCGATGGCGTAGGCCAGGAAGCCAGACAGCTTTTAGGGATATCGAATTGGTGGACCTCGGCGCAAAACCGGGATGTCTGGAGTTCCTTATTATGGCAGACCTAGACCGGATACCGGTTGTTGCGCCTTTGATGATGATGATTGTAGGTTAAATTACAGTTAGTCAATGTGGGGATTATCCAAGTATCGGTAGATACGTTGAAAAATATTTTGATACTCTGGAGTACTGTCCAGCGCTCATGGGTAGCAGCGAAATTTACCTCGGCCGCAAAATGCTTAGGCAGTTAGAAGTAGATGACATACTGAAATGTATATATGCTGGTTGTAATAGGCGCAAGGACACAACGGTTCTTTAAGACGCTTCTTGCAACTTAGTGTTATTTAGTGATCTGCAAATGCATGAAGAATACTGCAGATGTCATTTAATGCTTTGAGAATGTTTGTCACATAAGGGCCCGTTCGAACGGAGTAGCACAAGGTTTCTACGATGATTGTTCAAGGACAAAGGCCAAAAAGGACACTTTAGGTCAGACAAGCAAAAATTCTAATTGTATTCGTTAAATAGGAAAAAAATGAATATGTAGCAACCAAACTCCGTAATCTGTGTATATCTGGGATCAGTGGAGTGAAATGCGGAGTTAATTAGCAAATAAAAATTCCATGCAAGTACAGTAAAGTTTTAGATGCATATTATTAATAAAGAAATGATCAGGACATGTGGAAGAACTAGCTCCAAGTTGATAAAAAAAAAGGTTTCAAAGTCGATGATGAATGTATCTGAAAACCCGTCCAAAAAAACAGCTCGTGTTGAGAAAAATAAGCCCAGAATTTGCATTTTAACGAACTGCCATATTTAAGTTGAGGTGAGCATTTGCAATATATAATACCAGTTTCTGAAAATCTATATATAGGTACCATCTATAAATATTACGGTAAGATTGTTTAATCGCCAGATTTTCTCAAAAAAAGAACTAAAGTAATCGAGACATCTGCGACATTTAGGACAAACAGGAATCACTAAATTTTACTGTTGAAATCGATAAGACGAAGAAGCTTTAGAATTTCGATGATACACCCCCATGCCATTTGTCTTGGACATTTGAAAAGATCATATATCAAAATTTTTAACTGAAAGATCGAAAGAACAAAAAAAAAAATATAAAATTCTACACGTAGCCCATGGCATGTGTCTGAATAGTAAAAAAGCCTTCCCAGTCGGACACGGTCATTATCAAATCAAGGCTATAACTAAGCACGCTAGCTGCATTTTCAGATGGCAGTTGCTAAGCGAAAGATATTGGTGGCAGTTTAGCTAGCTGCGATGCGAGTTGGCGAATTAGTTGAACTGCGCCATTATTGATCGTTTTGCTGCACAGACGCAACAAAAAAAAGGTTAGCGACAAAAAAATCAACTGCCACCAAGTCATTGGATAGCCGGACAATCTGATTGGATAGAATTGCGTTGGGCTTAGCTTAAGCCTCATAGAAATCCAAATTAGATTCAACTGGAAGCTGACAGAAGAGGTGCCCCTGAATTTTGATGCGATTTTTAAACTTGCCTGCAGTTTTCAGGGAAAAATCGAATTTGCATTCATAGAACAGATTTGGTTCCGCACATAATAATGTAGATTCAGTATGCGATAAGCAATTCTGAAGGTTTCCAGTTTTGTTTTCTTTGAGGCCCACATGTCCCTCTCCGGCGTTTAGTGTTCCATATCTTGCTATTCATTATGCCATCGATTCACCAATCGAATTGATCCTCGCGTGGAAATTCATCCTTCAACAGTACAGGAAAACCCTCCAAACTTGATATTCTTATTAAGATATTTGAAATTTGTGGAAATGAAATGAAATTAAAGCAGAAAGTATAAGGCGAAGTTGTTGTTACGCATTGGAGTCATTTAGAAGAGTAAATGCTCAATAATAAGAGATTTCTTTAAAAAAGGTAGTTTCATTCAGCAGATTTATGATGTATACTCCTCCTTAGCAACCCTACAGCTTAGTTTTTAACACTTATTAGCATTTCACCGTCGGCGCCGACTGCGTCTTCCCATCTTCATCATCAATTTCTCCTTGAAAATCCTTTTGGGTATCCTTACGTCGTCCATCCGCTATAGACGGCCAGCTCAGTAAAGTCTTTGTAGTCGGATCATCGTCAAGACTTTTCGCTCATAATAAATTTCCTACAGTAACATAAAATCCATAAAAACATCACCCATCTCTCAAGCGGACTGCTCCCAATATTCTACACAGCATCCTCCGTCCAATCCAATATTCCAATACTCTTATTACAACCTGAGTTAAGGTCCAATCATTTTGTAGATGCGCAGCTTCGTTTTCCTGTATACGGATCTTGACTTTGGAGTGGGGGAAAGTAAGTTGTATTCGTCAGCTGGATTACTGTCTTCTTTTTGTATAATCCCATTTGTATCCTTTGATAGCTTACTTCCTCATACTTATGTGAAAGCGGCAACATTTTTAAAATCGTTTTCATGAATAGTAAAGTTCTGCTTTTTTAGGATCTTTTTCTGGTTTGCATCAGAACCTTCGCTTCCCTATCATTTATCCTAAACCCTTTGCTGACATATCAAGGCTTACCAGGGCCTCCTTTACACTGAAAAAAATCTTAAACAAATTTTAATATCGTCAGCATATGCCACCATCTATTCGTATTTAAATAGTAACATCCTTCTGCTGTCAATGTCAAGCTTGGGGTAGTTGCAGTGCAATTGAGCTGTCGGGCCTCCATCAATGTCAATTTATAAGAAGATTTGGTAGACGTCAGCATTACACTCCCAGCATTTTTCTAAAATTACTTTGACTATAAATAGCTGATCTGTTCCAAATCGCCCAGCCATAAAGCCGGTTTGAAATAGACTAATCAGATTTTCCGTAAAAATGTGAACCATAGCTTCTTCATGCAAAATCCTAGAAAACCCACAATGGATTTTGTATTCGAAGTTTCGTAGGTTGTGAAGAACATATTTAAAGCTGTGCCTAAAACTGAACTCATAGGGAATAAAGTCATAGAAAAAGAACAGACCGGCGATGAATTCCAAGTAATAAACATATACGTATAAGCCTACTCGCATCAAAAATGAGGCAAAAGCCACTTCAGCAGTAATGAAAGTCGAGGCAGCAAGGATGCGACAACTACATGGGGACAATGCCCTCTGCCGAAGACCTCAAGAAAAATGACACTGACAATAAAAATAGAGAGGTAGTTGAGCTATTGATAAACATACATAGGTGGCATACAGTCCCCAATAAAAAGATTGGTTTCTGTCATGCAAAGTGGTATAACTAGAAAAACCTATTGGACATTTAATTTTTTCCAAGCCCCGATGGCATTATTCCTGCTCTAGTAATAGAGGGAACGAATGGCCCGGGCCTACATATTCGAAATATATATCGCGCATGCCTAGCATGAGTTTATATTCCAACTAAATGGCGTGATGAGAAAGTGATATTGATTCCAAAATAGTTTTCCATTTCCAAAAAAAAAAAAAAAAAAAAAAAAAAAAACGCAAAAAAAAAAATCCAAGCAATCAGGCTAACCTCCTTTCTACTGATAGGACTCGACAGAGGTTCATAAAGGATAAATACATTCTTAACCGGCCATTTTACTGTAGGCAACATGACTTCTAAAAAGGCAAATCCAAGGATTGGGCGGGAAGGCGATGCCCAAAAAAATACTCCTTAGCCGCATTCATGATCATCTCTTCCCTTCCCTACAATTATGTCCCCTTGGCGGCAATTTGTGACACCATTTTTAATCAGTTGGATCCTTCACATGCTGGAATTGAGAAGGATTCACATACTGGTTGGACAGAAGTCTATTGAGGCAGGATGTCATAGGAGGTGCCCACAGGAAGAGGTTCACTCTCCTCTGTTATGGCTCCTAATAATGGACACCTGCTATGCTGGAGAACACAAACATCTTCGCATAATCATTTGCGGACGATCTGGACGTAATATCATCATCATCAATATGTGGCCGCTTGAATGCAATTAGATTTCGAAGTACTTACGCATCGTCTGGAAGCTGAGACAGAACTTTGCTAGCAACCGAAAGCTGCTGGTGCAGATTCAGAAGCTCAGTTACCTAAGTGTCCTTGACGAACATCTCTTGACTCTGATGTCCACCGATCATATGATTTGCAGATTCCTCTTTAAAAAGACGTAACATACTCCATCGTAATCATCAAATGAGAAGAATGATCGATAAATCGCCCCGGGTCTTTTGGGATTACAGACTTAAGAATCTTCACAGGTCTTTCATGGAAGGCAACTCACGCGCAGGGGTGTTCTCAGGAAATCCGATTATGGAAATATCCCGACCTCCCTGAAAAATTACCACCACATTTCAGGTAGAGATATATGCCACTTCGTTGGCAGCAGATAAATGTTTATTACAAAAATGGCGAGGTCGCGCCTTTCGAAGATCTTCTAACAGTCAGGCAGCATTATCAGCACTAAATACCATAGTAACGACATATCAAACCACTTGTTGTAGGGCTGCTGACAGGTGCTGTTGAAGCTTGGTTGACTGGCTCGCCAAGGGTCTGGATCCACAATGATGACTGCTTTGAAGGGTGAAATTGCAAGGAGTGGAGAAATTTGAATTTCTGTCGGCAGCGAAAATCTTTGTGAAAGAACCCGGGGCCGAAAACCCTAGTAGGGCTTTTGAACAGGGCATTGCTTTTAAACTACAACATCGAAAAACATGAGATAGTGACCTTGGTTATAAGCTGCCAATGTGAAAAGGAGAAAATGGCTTTGCACTTCATATACCGATGCCCGGTCTCGTCAGAATTCACATGAAGATACCTTCCTAAGCGTTTGTTCAACTCTGCGCACTTTATATTCGCAAAAGCCTGCGAACGCTATAGGTGGGAGGCCATTGAATAGGCGATCACCAGTCAAAGTAGTACAATAGGTCTAACAAAAGGCCAGAGTTATTGAAGCTGCACCACCTTCAATAAAATAAGCCAAACTCAACATTTGCAACTACCTGTGTATCCGCTTTGGAGCTCGAAGTGGTACTTAAAGCAAAGTGAAAATTTCGGCCAAAAAAAACATGTGATAAATTTAAAACTATCAAACAAGCGGAGTGTTGCAACTGTCGAAGTTTCGGTTATATCAAATAGTGCAGGGGTTATATAAAACGGTAACGGTACGATGATTGAGGGGGTAGAGCGTTAGCCACCCAAACTCGCTGTTCTGGGGTCAAATCCCAGCCTGTGTCTGTGTTTGTTTTGTGTTTGTCTCGCTGCTATAAGCTTATCACTAGCGCAGTGTTAAGTGTAATGATCGTAAAGCTAAAGCACAATCAGACTGTGTGGATGCCCTATACTCCACCAACGAATGAGCAGGAAACACTGATCAACAATGCAGTAAAAATCACACTCGCAAAAAATATCCCGGCTCTTCTAGCGTAGCGCCATGCTGTTGTAATTGCGGTGGGCTTGGTCATCCGCCAAACTACCGAAGATGACTCACTAAGGCATAATAGCATGGATTTAATTCGTACAAAGCAAAAAAGGTAATAAAATAGCCGAGACCCAATCAGCAAGAATATTATTACCTCTTATGTCATATGCCGAAGCCGCGAAAACCCCAAAATTCAAACCTGCGATAACCGTGTCACCAATGTCACACATCATTAAGCCTCTGCAGCAGTTAGTAGCATCCGCGGTGTTAGCCTTCAACAATTTACAACTATAAGGTTAAAAATCTTTGCATTCACCTCAGGCTCGGTGATCTACGATGCGGATAAACAGTTTTAAATCAACGTAGAAGACGAGAACTCTGCAACAACAAAAGCTCCTTAGAGTTCGTCGTTTGGACCTACATTATATAACTCATCATAGCTGCTAATCCTAACTCTTCCTCAACTTCATGGGAAACTTCGTTATAAGCCTTTCAACTAGGGCGGAGTAGAAGAACGACGGCGTGTTGCAAGGGTATTACAGTATTCTTCACCGACGGATAAAACATTGCCTGTGGAGTCAATGCGGGAGTTTTCTTGGATACACAGTGTCAATTCGCTAGTGCGTTCTAAGCAAAAATCTTTGCCATGCGCTATATAGTCTGAGCGGCATGTTTAAGGCCACCCTCCTGCGGGCTTTCGATCATAGAAACATAGAGGGAAATGAGCGGTCTGGCGCACTGGCCAGATAGGGCGCTACTCTTAACAGTCTCTTGGTGGGTACTGTTTATGTTCCGCTGACGACAGTTAAGGGTGAAGTCTACTCGCACTACTAAGAAGGCGCAGACTTGGCAGAATTTCGCTCGCCTACCATAAAACCCGATCGCAAGAGCTCTTGTGTCCGACGCGAGCAAATGCATAGAAGATTATAGCAGTCTGAATAGGGAATCATGCCACCAGAATCGGTGTACCATGCAATTCGCATTACCGAAGCTGCGAAGGAGAAGGAGAAACTCTGGGCACTTCCTTTGCGACTGCTCGGCTCTAGCTAGAGCCTGGATAGGGACGCTAGGTAAATCATTCTTTGAGAACCCCAGAGAAATTACTAGTTGGAGGGTGGAACAGCTGTTTTCTTTCGTGAATGAAACGGGCTAGCTCGAAGATCTGACCGGGCTGGACTCTGCTTCCTTGCCCTTACCACAGCAGTCATGGTGTTTGGAACATCAAAACGGCACACCACAATGCTATTTGGATTTCTCAGAGTGGCTACCTTCCTACCCACTTCTAATGATCAGACTACTTTGGAACGCTTCTAGTCTCAAACCCTCTAGGACATCAAGAGTTAGCGAACACAACATCTAGTAGATTTTGGCGACTAGTATGCAAGTTGATGAAAACCAATCACAACAAACCAAAATCTGTATATTCAGAGGAAAATACTTCGTATCTAAAGCGACCAAGAAAAAATTGAGAACTATAGCTACTACGATAGCCCCTAGTTCCATGCTTTAAAGGTTCTCACCAAATTATTCTGTTCACTGTATATTTTCACTTCCCTATATGTTCGCCGAATTTTGGATTAATAAATACCGCTTTTTCCGAGTGAGGGCAAACAGTAAATCGAACAGGTAGAATCAAACTGATTTAACGCAAACCCGGATTACGCAGCCGATTCCGCTGGAATCCCAATGGCGAACTACATCTTCATCTTTGGATCTAATGAGATTGGTTGGAAGTGGCCGCTGACAATTCACACATCGAAAAAAAATGGTGGTGATCCTAGAAAGGGAATAAGTTGCTCTCCATTTGATCCGGTCCGACATCAAGTGGATGAGGACTTAGGATTCCTTAATCCTCAAACAAAAAATTTAGCTTCGATCAAGGTTCGGTCGAACTATGGCAGATGTACACTGGTTATAATCCGCAGCCATATTGTATTTTGTGTGTGTATGAAAGGAAGAGTACTTCGATCACGATGCTCACATGAGGGAGGTGAGGCAGCGTCTGATCAGTTGCCTCTGCTCTGAACGACATCGTAAGACGCCTTCGTCCTTGAGTTTTAAACATATGGGTGCTAAATTCAAAAAAAGGTGATAATTCTAATTGGAACTATTCCATGCAATGTAAACCGGAATTGCTGATCAGTGGGATACCCTAGGGATACGTACCGCAGAACAGCAGAGGAAGACTCGCAAAATCTTCGAAGGAACTAAAGCATATTGCCAAAAACCACAAGCAATGGCTGACTAGGCTGACCCTGACCAATGTGCGAGACCAGATAAAAGCAGCAGGATCACTTTCAAGACCATTTGACATCAACAACGGTCTACGACAAGGGGATGTCCTATCATGCGTCCTCTTTAGCTTGGCCCTCGAGAAAGAGATCCGTGACGCTGAGGTAAATGCAAGAGGTACGATCGTCTTTAAGTCCACCCAACTACTGAGGTATGCTGACGATATCGACAACATGAGAAGAACCACCCGAGACATACAAACTGCCTTCATCCAGATCGAGCAGGCGGCGCGAGATCTTGGGCTGCATATCAATGAAGGCAAGACGAAGTATATGGTGGCAACGTCAGCATCGAAAACCAACCAACCAACAACATCAAACCGCACTGGTCAAATAGGAAGAATAAGGATAGGAGAATACAAATTTGAGACGGTTGATAATTTCTCCTATCTAGGGTCGAAAATCACAACCGATAACAGCTACCATGAGGAAATCCACGGTTACTGTCAGCCAACAGAGCCTATTTCAGCTTACAAAAACTGTTTCGCTCGAAACGTCTCACCATAGGGTCAAAGCTGTTACTGTACAAGACAATGATCTTGCCAGTTCTCATGTATTCCTCGGAGACTTGGGTTCTTAGCAAGAAAAATTGCGAACTCTTGACCGCGTTCGAAAGAAGAATCCTCCGAAGAATTTTTGGCCCTCTACACGAGGATGGACGATTCCGTAGCCTACATAACGAAGAAATCTATGAGCGATACCATGATCGTCCGGTTGTGGATAAAATCCGACTCAATAGGTTACGGTGGGCGGGTCCCTTAATCCGTATGGGTGAGGATGATCTCACCCGGAAAGTCTATAAGGGCGATATCTATGGTAGAAAAAGAAGACGAGGCAGACCCTGCCTAAGATGGCGCGATGGCGTAGGTCAGGACGCCAGACAGCTTTTAGGGATATCGAATTGGTGGATCTCGGCAAAAACCGGGGTGTCTGGAGTTCCTTATTAAGGTAGGCCTAGACCGGATACCGCGCCGTTGATGATGATGACGATGATGAATGGCATGTAGATGTGGTTGCCGCGCTATGTCCCACAATAAAGAGATCCTTGCTTTGCTTGTTGTTGATTATATCGTGCATATAGAAGGTTGAACTTGCAGGCGCTGTCCGATCTGTACTGTCAATTTTTGGTGTTCATGTAATAACTCAACCCCTTTGTTGATAGCAGTAAATCCGAGGACCTTCCTAACTACTGATGTCATTCTATCCGTAATAACTATATGCAATATCATTCGTATTACCAGGGATTTCGTTCAAGGATAGAAATTGCAATGTGCCGTATGAATATGCAAGCATATGCATATTCTATATAAACACACATAGTGTAGTATATCAACTTTCGGGCAGACATATTCTTCAATTATCCTGATCCCACACTCGCAACCATCAAATATTATATAACCAATAATCCCCGAAAAAAAAACTAGTTTGTATCTAAATTTAAAATCCACCAAATTAAATTTTTGCGAATGCTTCGAACTGCACTTCAATGTCAACTGGGTGCAACATTCAAAAGACGTGACATTGGTACATACAACACAATAATTTATGGCTTTGGAATCCTCTTCGAATTTTCCACAGTTTCGATGTTAAAATTGACTTTGAATTTGTTTCTAAGCGAAATAAACCAGTCATGGCTGAATTTTGACACGCTGCCTTGAATTCATGTTCCTCTGTATATTATATAATTCGGCGAGGAAATAGGATAAATACGATATGAGCTTAGTTGCAAATATTTATTCCTTCGTTTGGATTAGAGCTCTTCGTTTCAGTGATGGAAACACATGTACGTCTGAGTGTCTGAGTTAGTGACTCACAACCCAACTTTCACTTCTTATTAATTATCCTGAAACAAGTTTTCAAATTATCCCTGGAAGTATTCTGAATTTGCTTGCGATAATCCTGTTGGGGAATATTGTTACAAATTTCACAGATTATGCTAATGTTGATGGAGTTGGAAGAGAGTTTCGGGAAAACGCGCGAATTCATTTGTGTTAGAATTGAGGAATATCTCTTGGTTTGAGAGGAGGGTAGATTAGCAGGAATGACTAGGCTCACTGATATATATTTATGAAGATATTTGTATGTGCTTCAAGAAATGATCAATTGAAATGCAAAGCTAAAAATAAAATTGACATCCATTTACAGCGCGAGAACCAATCCTTCATCCTACAATTTTTATTTCCAAAGTGGGTGCTGTTCCAGATATGCCGGTGATTTCGGAAGACACTATAAGCCAACGAAGTTACTACTATTAACATGGAAGTAGTGAAAGATATTTTAACTAACGAACCTCTATGAAAAGGAGAATGATTTGTTTCAAATGTTTTTCGAACAGAATGATAGCTAACAGTTGTGTCCTCAAGATACCTTCCTAGAAGCGCTAAAGACAGTCCTTCCACAGCTGCTGCGTCTAGAGCTAAAAATATCAAAGCCGTTGAAAAGCACGCTTGGCGTCGTTTTTCTATGAACACGCAAATGATACAATCAGGTAACAACAAAAAAGTCCTTATTATTAGGACGTCCCGGAAGGATATTTATGACAAGTTGTGACATTAATCCCGCAGAGTTGCGATTTAAGGCCATTAGACTTCTTTCTTTGTGAAGTTCTATTGAAATCCCTTGAAATTTTAATACAGCGGTGCAATCTAAAATTGGAAACATGACTATCTTTTTCACTGATTAGGATATACTCTTCTGAGGCGTAAAGTTTGACATTTCAGAAAAGGCATATCGCAGCGCTTATTTTTGTTTCCACTGCCCAAATGCTAATAAAGGATGCAGCACTACTCACGGCATCCCAGGTCAGCAATCCGAACCCCACTCCTTTATTCGCAACAACCTAGATGAAACTAAAAACAATGCTTGCAAATTTATACAGAATAGTTTGCATTTCAAGGGCATAAAACGCCAGGTCAACACCTAAAAGAAAAGATTGTTTTTTTATTGAGACAACCCTATTGTTTTTATTAGCATATCTCGATATATCGGAAGCCAGTTGCTTCCTTCTTCAGTGCTTACAATCGCGCGCAAGCCTAACAGCTTTCGTAAGTCGAACTTGAAAGGTATGTCTGGTTCACCCCTGAAGTGCACAAAAAACTCCGTCAAACACCCACTGCGAGGAAGAAGTGCCTGTCTTCTAGAACCTAGGCTGACTTAATTTTTTTTCAAAACTCTGCATTTCTCGGTCAAATCCTTAATACGTAAGTCCACAAATGAATATCTGACCAACGTTGAAGACTCACTAAAGCGTGGAAACCTCAAACACATACGTTACTCCTGCCCAGCTTACCCCTTCGCCCATTGAATTCTCTGGCTCCTCAGCTAACTCCTCCAACTATCTTGTGATTTACTCTGCTGCTACTTTTCCTCACTCCATGACCCGTCTCCTTCCTCCTCCACCCTAGAACCGGATCGCCTATCATTCCCCTTTTTACCCTTCTTCTTGTCGAGTACCTCGTTTACAAATTTTATGCCAATGTCAGTCCTGGCCACGATGGTTTTTGCTCGAAACTCACTCCATCTCACATCCCCTATCCCTTATTTTCAACAAAAGCCTCGAAGAGAATCATCTTCCATTCATAAAAGTAGCGATCGTAGGCTTGCCGAAAATTACCGTCTTATTTCTCTCCTCTCCTCCTGTTCCAAAATCTTGGAAAGATATATTCGCGACTGGCTGTCCTCCTACTTTGGCCACCACATAGTGAAAAAGCAACGCGGCTTTGTTAAGCGTAGGTCTACTGCCTCCAACTTGCGCGACCTTGCTAACTTTGTAGCTAAATGTCTAAATTCACGACAAGAAGTGTATACCATATATACTGACTTTGTTAAAGTCTTCGACACAGTAAATCACAAGATACTTCTATCCAAACTCTCGTCTTTAAGCGTTTCCATACCACTTGTTTTATGGGTTGTTTCTTATTTTTTCAACCGACTCTGCGACTCTCTTTTGACGCTGCACATCCTGCTCCTCCTCCTCCTCCTCTGGCGTCCCGTAGAGACCTATTCTGAGTCCTTTATTATTTTTATTTTTTAGGAACGACCTCCCCCCACCTCTCCGTCAGAAAGTGTCATTTGGTGTGAAATCCTCACTCACCTCCTTCTCCTACTCTCTTAATGGACATTCCATATCATACCCAAACTCCACTCATGACATCGGAGTCACTTTCGATAATAAGCTCCGCTTTGACACCCATTGCCTTGAAGTTACCAATCGAGCAGTAAAATTGTCAGGCTTTATAGTTCGCTCCTCTTCTGATTTTGACTCGATCCAACCCTCTCTCTTCAATGCCCTCGAGTACTGCTCCGTGATCTGGTGATCTCCTTCCCGTAACTGCGATTGTCTTACTCTTGCAAATATGCAACGTAAATTCCCCCGTTCCCTTCTCTTTAAGAGAAACTTCCCTCGTGTGGACTTGAAGCGTGTTAGAGCCCCATATTCGAGATGGGAACGGTACACTAGGAGGAAATTTGGGTAAGATTACACTCGCTTCCGATTATTACTCCCTACCTGGGTCAACCAGGTACTTATTCGGAGCTGAGTCAGTTGAAGCTCAACATGCAGGCACCACACAAAACGCTCTATCACCAGGGAAAATTTCTTTTTGTTCTTGTTGTTTACACATGATTCAAAATCATGTTGCATATTGCGAAATGCAATTTCAACGCTTGTTTCTGGCTAGAGTGAAATATATGTGAATGCCATGTGTGTGGGGCAAGTAAATTGTGAAAATGGTTAAGACGGCTTTCGCCAAGTGCCCCAGTCGACGTTGAATTTTGAGTTCAATATCGGAGCCGACAAAGCAAAACTAGCGGGACATCGGACAGTAATGGGAATATAAACGGGGAATTTAGTTGCACTGTTTTTGCAAGTGGGTCACACCTCATCTAATATTATTGACCAGTTCTGTGGTGTAAGAAAGCAGTTTCAATGGTATAGGTGAGCAGTTGCCGGGTTAAGAAGGTCAGGAAAATCGCGGTAAGTTATCTTCCAGGAAAATCTTGATTAATAAGGTGACGCATGAAACATGTTGGCAGTGATCAAGTTTCGGAGGCCTAGGTCTCCTGAAGATTCTGGATTCATCGCTCAATGGATTTGCAAGCGGTGTTGGCGCTGGCATTGGTGAAAGTCGTGGAATTCTTTGGATTGGGAATCTGCCTACTGGAGATACGGAAAAACGTCGTATGCGAGGAAGTTTTGTCCGTTGTGGCTTTATAACTGGCCACGTGTGCGCTTTTAAGGATCCCTTCCGGGGTCTGCCAAAGTTTTCGAGGAAAGGAAACACCGATCTGTGTTTGTTTTTCCTTCGATTTTGTTATATTGGTTGACTACACCGGCAATTTTAATATGGCCTCGATTGGAGCATTGGAGGAATTGGGTAAAAGCCGCCAAAACGCTCAGCATATTTTGGATGAGATTTCTACGCGCCGAGTGCCGCCTTCATGATTAGATCATGCAATGGGAAATATACGTGTTTAGAACACCGTCGCCGCTCAGCTTCGGTGACAGTCCATGAAAAGTTTATTGGAGCCGCGTGAAATTCAATTTCCAACTTTTCAACTGATTTACTTTACGGACAGAGATGTAACCCTGCCCCGAGCAGAACATTGGACCGAGGTACGTCCCTAGTTTTATTCGCGCTTTTGGCTACCGTCGAACCACCGGATCCCGGTTTTTGGGTCTCCGGCCACTAAGGATTGTTTTTGGTCATCGACCAACCGCATTAAGTCATTACAAAATTACGGAAAAACCTTTTTATGATGAAAAATTCATAGGTCGTGGATAGCTAGTATGACGCTATTCTCGAAATAGGCTAATTGTAGAAATGTTAGAATCAGCTATGAAGCTATAAACATAGCAGAATGGCCCATCTATTTCCATCTGAATCCTAGCGCTGAGAGCCCTATGCAGTGATGGAGGAGTAAACACTACAAGTTCAAAAGCGTAAAGAGAAGTACAGATATGAGGGCTCTATTGTTCATGACCTGGCACTCCCTACTTTGCGTCCGAGGTGTCTCCATGGCCTAACCCAAAATATGAATCAATCCAAGAGCAATGCGCCTTAAAGACTTATAACCTGCTACAACTAGAATGCTCAATGACAGGTAGATCACTGAGATCGAAGTTCTCACATATTTCGGACTAGACCAAAGAAAAGAACAAAGAAGCTCTTTAAGAGCAGAAGACGAAAATTGAATGAAGAACTGAATGCAGAAATACTGAAGGAACTTCCGCAACTAAAATCTTGTTTTGTTTGTCTTGTTGATTTGCAGGTAATTTTTATTTTTACCTTATCATTGCCATTGGATGGTAGTAATGTTGCAACCGCTGTTTTCGACCCTGATTTCCTGATTTTGTATCATCCGATTTTGAGCAATAATATACACTCGTATTGGGTAGTGCCACCCAAGAGAGCACAAAGTTATCTTAAGTCCTCGAAGTATTAGATCAACGTTACGCCATAGTAATTCCCAATATTTTACGTAAGTCTAGGGGAGAATTATCTAAAAACTGATTTAATCAAATAGATAATGGTGTTCGATACTTCCAAAAGCTGGCAGGAACAGGGTTTCCAGATGATCTGCTGCGAAGACTATCGCTCGAGGGATTATCGGAACAGATTCAAAAAGATTTATTGCGGAGAGCTGAGATAGCGAATGTATATGGACCTCCACCATCGAAACTTTTCTCATCAGTTTCGGGGATTCACAACTTGAAGCGCACTTTAGTCACCATCTTGTAAGAACTCAGATCTGGCATCTCACGTCATCGGTTTCGCGTTAAACGGATATCACATCGTTGAGATACACAACGGATTGGGAAAAACATGTCGAGACGCACCTTTTCAAATACTTCATCATTTGTTAGGTGCAACACGTTTACGAACAACTGTGTATCACCGAGCGGCCCATGGCATGACTGAGTGAATCCATTGACAGTTGATGAGTATCTTCAGATACATCAAGTAAGCAGGTTCTTTATTAGATAATTTTTATTAAAGTGAACTATCGTTTTATCAATAAATAATTACTGGAGATGGAGAAGTGATGCCTTATTTGAATCATATGTTCCACTGACTTTTCAGAAAAGTTTATCTATTTGATTTGTGATTTAAAAACCTTAAACTCATTTGGTACAAACATAATTTCCAAAGCGCATAACTGAGAATTTGACCCAATCCAAATGAGTCCTGAAAGTATATTTACATATTCTTCCATTTGTTATGAATGAATTCCTATTTTAAAGTGAAGTTATACAGAGTAGAGGGGGTAGTAGGAGGAGGAGGGAGGAGAGGACTGTTTGGCTAAGCAATTGTATGTCTTCATATATTCATACATTTTATCATAGATAGTAATAGAGCAAAGTTCGGTAAAGGCACCTCGTATAACTGGGGTTGCAAATCATGCCCTTTAGTTCAACCGAAAGCTGGATGTAACTATCCCCACTTTGGATCTATGAATGACTAATAACAAAAGTGGCGAAAAGGGACAGCTGACTCGATTGAATAAGAAAATAATATATATTTTAGATTCCTTTCATGTGATAATAAAGTTCCCCTCTTTCCTAGTTATTTGATTGATAATGTGTCCTGTAATAGCCGCATTGATCACTTTTTCAATTTTCATTGATCTAAAAACATTTAATCGTCTGAATACGACTTAAATCAATAATGTATCTGACCACAGCAACCAAAAACTATTTTTTCCCTTTTGCATCCAAAACAAGGTGAAATTAAAAATTGAAATTTTATTTCACATCCAATTTCGGTTTATCGTTGGGAACGTGAACAGCAGCGTCATAGGCAGATGTTTCCAAAAAAGTACGTACTATGCCGCCAAACGTTTCATGTCGTGAGACGTAGCAAATTGCCAAAAAACAACTATCAAGAAAATTACATCCGGGGATTCCCCCCACGAAAACTGTACTGAACTCTCTCACTTACTACCTTAGGAGCACTATCACGTCTGACTTGCAGCCGATACGCAACGTGTTCTGTGTAAACTGGATAAGGCTGGAAACGGACGCGAAAAATAAAAGATTAAAATCGCCAAATTTCAGGGGCTACAATATGTTTACCCTTATTGCCAAAATGATAGGAGGATTGCAATTTGGTTGTCATTTATGATGGTTGCATTGCACTAGAAGGAATTATGGCAATTCCTTGTTTTAGTGAAAGATATATACGAGTATATGCATGTCCGTACGCACAAATACATATAAGGGAATAGGCTTAATTTTGAATGTTTCAGGCTCACTGCATATTGTTGTCAGGAGTTCAACAACCTTAGAAAGCAAAAGTACTTCGTTTTACCTGGGTTCCTGTTGCGCGTTACATTGCGAATGATTCGTGGGCAATAGACTACTTCCTTGAATAAACTAACGCTGATGTTCCGATATATCTACATATGTTATTCTAATAAGGACTATCGACAATGGTACAAGAAGAGGCCAATGAACAGAGTCCAGGTCTTATATAAATTATATTCCTACTAATTCTGATAATTCCCATTACTTCAAGACTTGGCAAACTGCAAGAGTTGGCAAATTTAGGAAGAGGAGAAAGGGGATGATGGCCAGAAATCCGGAGAAAACCTCCCGGAGTAAAAGTCTATTTGAAATACAAGGTTACGCGGTATTGTGCTAGTGAGTAATTATGATATATGCGGTACCAGTATATCTAAGCGATAATATTGTTAACAAATCACTTAAAAAAATATATGTAATTACAAGGGAAACTTTGGAACTGCATGGAGTCGAGGTTGAGGAACAGGCCTTCAGGATGATCGTAAATCGGTTATAGAAGAAGAACCACCTGGAACTTAAGCGATGTTGAATGCTGACTACTTACTAGTTTTACTCCGAACGATCATGCAGGAAAGAACCACAAAAAAACGGGAGGAAGAAATGAAGGAAATCTTAGATAGTTAGGACTAGGCAATCCAAAAGATCCAAAAGCGACGAAATGAGATTTTTTTTGGAATTTCAAGGAAAAAGGAAGAGAAGAATACAAAGGGACAGAAATTCTGCATTGGAAAAAGCAAATTTTAACGCAATTAGCTAAATACCTAATGCTCTAAAAATCGAAAAGGAAATGACAAAAGGAAAACGAAGACTATCTAAAAAGAAACAAAATGCAAAGTGACAGAGAGAGACCATGTGGAATAAATAAGCAGAATGACAAATCATAACACGAAGAGTTAAGCAAAAAAATTGCTAAAGCGGCAAAAAGAAGCCATCCGAAAGGCTCCAAAAGATCAGGAGCTGGCTATCTAGGAAGATGAAAGAGGGCAGCATGGAACTGCACGAGAAAACCGCAAAACAAGACTATTCGAAAAGTGCAAAACCGTCAGGGGCAAAATGTAGAGGGGTAGTAGATGTCATTTTAGAAGTTTTAAAAAAACAACGAGAAGAAGTAGTAATTGCAGAAGTTTCAATAGTCATCAACGAGTGCCAGACGACGATTGCATCTTCGAAGGAGTGGAGGAGACCGATATTCGGTGAGAACCAACTCTGCTGTCTTTTAGATAGACCGTAAAAATGCGAATTGTTCGCGCATCTTCCCGGAATAACTCCATGCGTATAAAAGAGCTGGAGACCGTACTGAGTATTAACTTTCTTCAATCAAATCGTCAATTAAATGCATCGACTTGATGGAACGTTACATAGAGAAATAAATAACCTAAATCTGTCTTAAATTTTTTCTTTGAAATCTAAAATGCAGCTGTAAAGAAATATAGTAGGACGGCTTGCGAACAAAATAGCTGCTTATGAAAAGGTATTTCAAGCCTCACGGATTGGGAGGTTTATAACCCTTGTCTCGTAAAAAAATTCATAAGACGTTCATTGGAATACAAATGCGAGAAGCTGGTCTGTAAGCATTGCTTTACGGGGTATAAAAATTCACAGAATAGGCCCCGTCATACAGGAAGATGATATTGTTTAGAATTTCTATCGTTCCTTCGAAATGAAATTTTTGCTGCATCAAAATACAATGATATAATAATAATCGTTGGCGCAACAATCCATATTGGATCAGGGCTTTGACGAGTATGTTAGAGCACTTCATTCATGACCGTAAGAGTACATTACAGTAACACTGAAGGAGGCAATGTGATCAGCATAGCGCTCGCCCGAGAATATTACCCTGATTTGATTCACAGCTGAGTCGACTGATATCCGACGTCAAATCACGATATAAATCCCACTGCCACCAGTCAGATTTGAACCGCGATTTTACGTACGACAGTCTTATCCTCTAACCACTCAGCTACCCAGACACAAAAATAGAATAATATTGTCTATTAATCGTGCCTTGGTTATGCAGAGAATCGACTTGGGGAGCACCACATCAGTAAAAAGCAGCTGTCATGATCTTTTTTTGGTGAATAGTTGCCTTCACCATGCAATGCTCAAAATTTCCTCACAGCCAACGATTCAATTCACAAACGTCTCACCCTTTTGTTGAATCTTGTAAAAAGGAAGAGAATCAGGACCTCTAACCGATGCTGCTTCTGGTCTTCTGGCATTCAATGTGAGCCAAATTAGCAAATGTGTATTGTTTCAAGTTGGCTGCTATGCTCTATTGGAAGTTCTTGCAACCGAAGTTGGGTTCCTCGGTAATTTTCCGAAGAGTTATTTTCTCCCTCGAGATATCGGATCACCTCGATATCAGCATGTGTCACAGACATCCTTCAATGATGTTCGTCGTTCTGATCCTCCAACTTTTCGCACCCCCAGAATATGTTTTGAGTCATAAAAGAAATGAATTTTACAAGGACATTCTACTCTAGTCACCAGAATTCCGATTGGGTTCATCACCTTCTTGGCCAAAAACTTCACTTTAATCTTTTACCTTAAAAAAACATGCACTTCTTTCTGGTTCATGATTCCTTCGATATTGAACGAATCAGCAATAATTAAGATTGGTGGGTGTCAAAATGTCTGGCGAGTGGAAGCAGTTTTGAATTTTGATTTGAACCTTTGAAGAGCTTGCCAAAAGCCATCTGAGCGCCTTTGGCTTTTTCTTGAGGACTTTTTTGCCCAGTTGATCGAGCTCGTTAGGAGAGAAAGCGGAAAATGGGAAGATTATTTGAGTGGTGACTTTTGTAATTTTTTTGTTTACAAATATAGCATGGGGGTATGTTTTGAAACCCATCTCATAGGAAGGTGTAGTTCTGTCCTCGATACTGACGGAATTCGACGACCTACTAAATTGCTGTAACACAGTTCTTGCCCATTATTGGATGAGTTCCAGCGAAGACACCAACTCGGGTGCCAGTAAAATATCTCCACATTATGGCATTATTTAGGGTAGGCTTTACTATATCTATATTTAGAGGTGTAGCGTTTACTGAGAAAACAACATTTTAAAGTCCGTGAAAGTTAACAGGAATGTTCAAGCTTGCATTTATCAAGCCAAACACGTTTTTACAGGGAGCATTTTTCGCCCAAGTTCGCATTCCTATATCATGTTCCTCGCACCTGGCAATTGAATACGATCCCGCATCTACTTCTTTTGACATTGTCCAGTATAGGGCAGTAGATTTCACTGATCGCTTCCACATAAGGTTTTTTCATGTGTTGTTAGTTAAGTGCATGTAGAGCCTTTCCAGAATTTTCACTAATTTTACGCTGGCTCGATGACTTCACGATATTGGCCAGAGAAACCCAGCATAAACAAAAGATGTTTGTGAAACGCTTCCATAGATACTTAGCCAACAACACGATGATCAGAAAAGCAATGCAAACAAATTGATCTCTCCAGTCATGTCTGGAGTATACAACATAATAAAGTTTTTATTAAAAAAGTATACAATCAAGAGGAAAATATTTTCGCACAGGTTCCTCATAGAGTTGGGAATATTATAACCAGAACAAATGACAAAACAAAAACCCCTTCTCCAAACATTGTGGACTGACCACGAGAACAAACCCGGAAACCTAAAACTAGAAATCCTAGTGCTTTGGGTAATTATAATATTTTCCTCCTTCGAAAAATTTGTTTTAAAGTTGTATGTACTTAACGTTAACCTTATAGCGCAAGGAGAAACTTGAATTAAACAAATTAAAGGCACAGAACTACACAACATCACTAGAGTCAAAATATGCGACCTAATTCAGAATGATCAAAAATACCAAGGCGACGAAAAATTGAGAACGCTCCTCATTGAAATTGACACGTCACGATCGTCTAGTCACTAGCGGAATCTTTATCCGTGGGAAAATCCTATTACCTCGAAATGAATGAATACAGCGAGATCTATATGAAACATTTCTGGGGGAAGATTTTCAAATCCAATCAGTTTATTCCACTTGAGGAGGCTAATTGCCGTTATGAATGCAGTTTCGTTAATAAGCTCAATAAGGAAGATCACCAGGAGAACTAAAGGAAAAACCCGAAGCTAAGCTGTTACCACACCCCCGGTATCGGATCACCTCTAGTTTCAACTAGCCTTGCCTCCACAAGCCTAACACTAAAATTATGCACAAGGCTAACACTGAAATTATTCACTGTGGACCGAAGTTGGCCCTGTTTTCAACACTTACCACTACCACTAAGTTCCAATCGACATCATCTGCTGAGACCAAAGTCTTGCCTACCAATAATCATTTCCCTCCGGGGAAAAAACCACCGGGCAAAGACCGTGCGGAGCATCTGTCGTTAAAGCAAAACGATGCAGCAAGTTAGGATAGTGAGTGGTGTGGACAGATTAAGAGGAAACTCCATATATCTGCACCGGCAATGTTTACGGCTTCGCTTTGCTGACGAAAGTGCGAACGATTAACTTAGGCAGTACTGTTCTTACGTCAACTATGTGTGGGAAGGTGCGCGACTAACCATGGAAAGGATCTCTGACTTGCATGCTGTTTAATAAGTGCTTCCTCAGGCCGCCAGATGAGGATCGTGATAGCGCTGAGGGTCTGGAAAAATTTGGTGTCCAGAAGAAGCTCAATAGCACTACTGGATGATATTAACAAGCAAAACAGAAGAAAGAACTGAACGGTCGGGATCTTACCTTACTATCGGTGTTCTTAAACCGGACGGTTTTGGTCTTTGGGTTGCTGTGGGGAACTCACTTTAACCCGTCGCAGAATTTGTTCTGAAAGATATGCTAGACAGCTGTCCAAAGCAACTAGATTTCTCTCTAAAGTGCTGTCACTGTTTTTTATCCTTCCCAAGCCAAATGTGGATGGTGCAGTTCGACTAGTTCACTAGAGAGATCGAACCCAACGGCAAATTACTGTACCTAGAGATGAGCCATACTGACTATATTTGATGAAAAAAAAAATTACGCACTTCCAAGCTTCAAGCCAACCACGCTACTGAACAGGACAAACGGTATAGATCAAGAAATAATGTAAAATACTTGGCTGATAAAAAGTAAGGTTCTTTGATATTTTTCAATGACAACCGAATTTTCTCTTTCCCTAGTGGCCTCCGCCGCTGTTTCCTACTTCATACCCTGTAGTTTTGACAGCACGTATAAGGATGAACCTAGTTTTCGGCACAGGTTACGATACGATTAAAAAATTACTCACTCTCATGCTAAAATTACCTCCAGAGCCACTAGGAAATCTTCAACCAATGTTGTTTTTGATACTCTGACAGCAAATGCAGAATCCAGCGGACTTGTGGTTTCTCAAAACCGCTGTCATGATTTGTTGAGAATTCCAGTAACCAATGATGACTTTCTCAACAATTCCCCAGAGAGTTATGGGCCTGTTTGTCTCCATAAAACTTTGGATGGCATAAGCCATTCTTTTTTCGACGATATCATATCCTTCAGGCAGGATGTTGAGTTCTCGGCCGAAAACTTTATATTAATTCATTGCACTAGAAAAAGGTGCACTTTTTCAGTTCATGACTGCTTTGATACAAAAAGAGTCCTAAAGAACTAAATGGATTTAATTTCCTAACCCTTTCGAAGATAATAATATATGTATAGTAAAAGGTGCAGTGGATCAGGAATATTTTGGAAAAGGACTAAATACTTACTTACTTCCCGGGTATTTCACAGAGTGGAGATAACTATCACAGGATAACTAGCAGGACGTGGGGCAGGCAGTGAAATGTTTTACGACGTGCCTAATAGTTAATAACTTAAATTTTAGTTACTCGATATATTGCTAATGGTGTATAATTTCTGCGAATACAAGCTGACCTGAGTGTCATCAGAGTAGTCAGAACTATCCATGTTTTTAGTAATTGAATCGGAAAGGTTACGATTAGCTACAGTGACGGAACATGCAAGAATTCGTTTCCAAACCTCCATAACATATTCAGTAACTGGTAACATAAAGGGATAATACCCTGATGAACATCATCTTGAAAAAATTTGGAAAACGCAGTTTTTATTTGTGTAATATTTTAAAAGGAGCTATAATAATTTCGAATACCTAATTAAAGATCTTAAAGATCCCATGTAAAATTTTATTCCGTGACGTTGCATATTCATTTTGAAATCCTCTTTCATATGATCCTGACAAACAACCAAATTTTGGGACGAATTACCCGCCACTGAGTGATAAGCATCTCTTTAAAATTAGCAAAAACACCAGGCCACCCTTCAGAAATGCATCCCTTGCAACTTTTACGAGCCGAAATTTTTTTATCTTATTTCTTTCCTGCGTAAGGTTGGCAAAAAAAATGAATTTGGTAAAAGAGCTTGCAACAATTTTTCGACCCTCCGAGTCTGTCTGTCTGTGCGTAACAAAACAACAAGAAAAAATTACACATGCTCTACAATTTCGCGACTACTTTCCTGCGTCGTCTGCAGGGATACTGTGTGGTATTACTGGTGGTACTATGTAGGTTGCATACATATTTGTATCCGTCCAATGCGTTTTCCGACTGCGTCTGTCTCATTGTATGTACGTATGAGCGAGTGCTTCTCGATTTCAACCCTTTTAGATTTTCGGCAGTGAAGCTAAAAACAAAAGCAAAACAACACTTGCCAAAAAATATTGAACGGTTTAGTGCCACATATTCTTTGGCTACCTTTGTCCTTGCGTTTTTTGGTAGTTTTCGTTGTGGGTTACCGGTTTGGTTTGGACTGGATGCGGTAGTTAATCATCAAAATCTCTTTTAACGTGGTAATGTCATGTTGTGTTGTTATAACTGAAAAAAAAATTCAATGAAAATTCAATGAGGAGCTGCTTAAATGTCGTTGATTTGCACCAAATTCTGCGAACCCACTTCCTGATGTCGCTGATGAAAATCAGAATCGCCAAATAGAAAACGCATGCTCACTCTCGTTGGAAATCCTTGGTAGATTCAATAATATTTAATCATTGGAACTGGACTTCAAAATTTATTGAATTTGTTTGACTTTCCTTTCTTCGAAGATGGCGCGCAACGTGGGATCGTCATGTTGCTTGGTAGTTGTTATTATTGCGAAAAGTGTTGACCGCTTTTTAACAGACATCATCAGGCTCATCTTAGCGTCGATAGCTATCCCCATATATTAGCTGGTCGGTTTCGAGATGATCACATATCCATCGATTTCCAATTGACGATTTACGACTGATTAAGGTCAACCCAGGCCTCTCCAGCCAAGATTTCCTCATTTTAATTGTCTTCTGGGACTAGAAGCAGCAGAACTTTATTATATAATGCATAAGTAAGGACTTAGGACTCATGTCTATCTGGATCCATCGTCCGTTCTTTGCGAAAGGTAATTCTCAACCAGCCTTGCCAAATAAGAACAGTCATATCAGCCAATATGTTCTCGATTTGCTGCAAATTTGCAGTGAAACGCATTTTTCATGTCAACACCCTGAAACTAATGTTGTCGCTTCGATAGGGCATTTTTCTCTTCAAAGATTGGTATGTTGCTGTGAATGAAATGAAGGCAGCGCTTATGTACTGGCAACACTGCAACCCTTAAAAACACCATTCAGCCTCATCACTCAGCTTTTCGAGGAAATTTCTTTGCACCTTCCTGTCATCTTTTCCAAGTTGCCTTGCAGATGTCTGCTGGCATCCTCTCGTTCGGGAGTACCGAATCCACCCCTGAACCACTGGTAGATCCTATTGCAGAAAAGTATACGACGTGCAGTGCCGGGGTTGCGGTATCTCACGAATAGTTGGATCAGTTATTGGGGAACACTTGCTTTTAGGACATGATCGTTTTACATCCTTCCGTGACCCACAAGGCAATTAGAAGAGAGTCTCTCCAGGGCAGTACCGTTCAGTTATATATCGGTCATAAAAGAGCGTCCTTCTTAAAAACACTGTTTGGCATACATACGAATTGCTTCTTGGTCACTGTGGGTAAAGTGCCCGCTAACATGCCAAACGATTCTTCCAATTAAAGCGACAATCACATATGTCGGGTGAGCTACAATCCTTAGACCTCTTCTGTAGAAAGTATATGTGTTCTTGACATTACCAGCTATTAGGCACAACCACGCGAATACTTTACTAGGACACGTACTCTAACATTCGTCGTTCGGCTGTTGCCATGCAGAATCCATACATGAAAGTTAGTCGGCAACTTCTTCGGATTACCTTCTCTAACGTCTATCACTAGAGTGCCCAACACTAACTCACATTCAGCAGCATTTTTTCAACTTTGTCTATAAAGTTGCGATACCCATTCTGCCCCTTGCCAAGGAACTTCGCTCCCCTAATGTATATTTTTCTTGTGATTAGTATGGAAGAGTAAATCACCCTCCCTCCCAGTGTTTGACATTGATCTGTATTATCTAAAAACTTCTAATCTCCGATTTACATTGCTACTTCCTGTAGTATACCGGTGGTTGATACCCTCTCTTTCCATCTTTATCATACAATTTGGATTATAATCCTTGCTTAAATATATGACTCACAGCATTATAATTCCTGAGGAGTTTGCACTCGTCATCCGTACCTTTATATGTGGTTGCTGTGTGGCTAACGCCAAGCCATCTGTGGCGTTGTGTTAATGGTACCTGAACGGTGTAAATCTATGTATAGGCTATTATGCCGGAGAACTTCGTTCCGACTTCTTTAACATCTCTTTTCTGAGACTTCCTAGCACGGTTGATATTTTCTACCAGGTTGAAAGCTCCGAGAATGCACAGGTTTATCCATTCCTTGCCAGTATTATGTTTTGTTAGGAATAGAGCCCTTTTATTTTCGTCTTGTTCAATCAGTCTTGCAATTTCCTTTTCCTGGAGACAGCAAGAACACTTCTCCTATAATTCCAAGAATCATTTGACGAAGTTATATTCAACTGGCTTGCTTAATTAATCAGCTAGAAGCCAAGCAATCTCGCGAATCGATTTTGAAGCCCCTTTTTCTCAATAAACAGACACCACCTTTTCTTCTGGGTCTTAATAACTTTTTCAATCTCCTTATGAAATGCCTCCATTTTCTAATACCGCCAAATAAAAAAGGGTGCCGAATGTGCAAAAATTGCACAGAGCAGCAAATAAAAAAATATATAATATATTTCAGCACCCTGCATGATTTCCCCAGGCGATCACACTCATCCTCTACTGTTCTGCCCAAAGTGCTTCACTCGTCGACCATCAAGGGAGAGTGGCTTCGACTGCCTGGGGCAGCCAGCAATGTAATTGTCGCCTCTCCTTATTGCTCGTCGACCGGTCTAGACGGGATGGGGAGAATCCGATTTCATGACTGATCTCATGGGCGTTTGGGGCCTTCCTTGATTGTCGACGAATCCGCCGAGCACACCCCTTGCTTGTTGTTGCCAGGAACATGCAGAGAGCATCGAGTATTGCTACGCGACAGCACTCCGCCCCTTACTGAAACCAAGGAGCTTAAGCGAGAAAATCCGTTACGTAATTACTCGGCCACAGAAGCTGATTGGCGGACTTCACAATGGACCCGACGCTGAACTCTTTTTCCCAGTGCCCTGTGCATTTCGGAAGAAAGGTTTCCGCCTGTCTAAAAGGGACCATCTGGGGCTTCCTCGACGTTCAGTCTGTACGGGAGCGATGACCTTATGGGAACCTTCGTATGGTTTGAAATAATTAAAACTTGCTTTTTTTCTGTTCGCTAGTGATATTTATTGATCTTGCATCTTGAAGGCAACAAGTGGTTCCCGAAATATCGGAGTTTGCAAGATCAATAAATATCACTAGCGAATTCTCGATGTACAGAGAGCCGCCGGCATTCTAGTGCTTCTCGATCCCTGGAGCAGTTTTGCGCGGTTTTCGCGGTTTTTTGTTCGTATCTTTTCATACTCCATCTGACTCATTATCATCTTTATTGGGCGATATAAAAATAAAATTTGAGACTACAATCGACTATTTTCCAGAGCTTCGCAATTATATGACCAATTAATTTCAACCTCCAAGTTGGGCGCTGTTTGTAATGAATCACTGTTTTTCCGGATCCGAGTTTACTACCGTCAATTATGAGGGTGGAATTGTCTGACGTTTTGGGAACAGTGTACTAACACGGTTGCATCTAAGTGCAGAGAAGCGCCCGCCAATAAATGTTTCTCCATTTCTCATAAGTGGGATTACGTGACTGACGGGAGATAAGACTACCAAGGACCACCCATTAACCTGAGATGACATAAGACGTAGCTTTAGTGTTCCTCCCCTTCCTTTCATCTCTTAGCCTAATTATATAAGAATTCCTACCTTCTGCTGGCATTTCTTCGTCTGCTCGTTTTCGAGGACTAAGGAGAAGGGATTCATTATTCAATTTCAAGAAATTTAAATAATTTCGCTCATCTGATCTACAAGTGTAAAATTGCATTGTTCAAATTCATCGCAAAAGTGTACAATCTCATCGCAGCCTTCTCTCAAAATTTGTATGAAATCAATCAACCAATAAACTACTCTCAAATAGTACGCATATTTATGAATGCTAATAATAAACAGAACATACGCACGGATGGATTATTCTGCATTAGTTGATGGTGAACCGGCTAGGTTATCTTTCACTCATCATTTTTCCTTCGTGACTACTCTTTCTCTCTAGCCACCCGAGTATAGCGCAATTGGCAATCAGCACCCTATTCTCGGATTCTGTCGTTACTGTGATTCCTTCTGAGAGCATTACCTATCGCATCTGACTAAAAATTGATAGCCAAATGTCAAATAACTAAACCTTGGATACGTTACCTAAATTCTGGAGCCTTGATACGAATTCCTTCTATTTTTTTTTTTGAAGGTTGTAAAGCAGTACTCTATAGTAGGAAGCAATGTCATTAGCAAACCTGCAAATGTCGTTCTACCTCAGGCCAACTTTCTATCATCGATCAACTGGAATGAATATGAAGTGGTAGCGAGAGAGTAAACCACCTTCCTTTTGCAGATGGTATCATCCTTTTGCCCATAATCCTCAAAACTGCAAAACGTTGCTTTGCCAGCTACGAGAAGGAATGACCAATCTTGCAATACGAATCAACCGAAAGAAGACCAATGCGATGCAATGTACCGACGGTAAAGCAGACGGCAATCTGGGACGTACCCACCAAAACCAAAGACCACAGAGTCCTTACCCAACTGTTCAACTGCGGATACCGGACTTCGAATTAATCATTTTTAAAAACGTCCTTGCATGAGCTCCAGTAGCGGTAAAAGTTTGAGATAAGATAGTCATAGCGCCAGTTGAATTTTTAACAAACTAGAGCAATCAAAGCAAGATGAAGGTAATTCCACAGAAGGTTGCAAATGACAAAGGCTACCTCACCTTAGTGCTGGACAATTATCCTTTATGTTCATCTGCATCCTTACTGTCAATTTTTAGAGGTTATTCAAAAGTAATAGTCCTTTTTCTTAAGGATCAATCACTTACATTTCATGTTACCATTGTAACCGTTGCGTCAAATTCCATGACCCAACTTGCGTCATTGTAAGGATGTTTTCCAGAGAAAACGGGAAATCGCGTAAAATCTTAAATTTCCTGTCAAGCGTGGTGGTTAAAAATCATCACAAGGCTGACGTGGGATTTGATATATATGCACATATAAGGATGGGGGAGGAGCTTGCTGAATTGGATGCTTTGAAGCGGTGGTAACAAGAAGCAAGAAGGGTCGTTTAATCACCACCGTGGAATAGGGGAAGCTAGGACTCGTGTTCATCTACCCCATGCAAGGGTATACCAGGAAAAAGCATCTAAGACCCAAGGGAAAAACAGCATAAACAGAGAGGGTATGCATGAGAAGTTTTGCCAGGTAGCAATCTAAGATACTTATTGACGGTTACGAATATATAGCCAGTGGAGATTTTCCCTGAATAACAAGAAAGGTATGCTCCAAAGCAAGACCAGAATAGAACATAGCATGGCGTGAAATATAGGCTTGCTCAAGGAATTGCCAAAAAAGCCCTTACAGTCCTCTAGCAGTTAGTAGAGTATCGAGTTTGCAGTGATTAGAGTGCTGAGTTTACCACTTGGGGATTAACAGAATCAGATGTGGCGATGCTTTTAAGGAAGGTGAACAACTAACTTCTTAGGAATGCAGAAAAAGAAAACCATCCTAGCCTATGAAATCTACTACTAATACTACTAGGTCCCACTAGATATGTTTGTTTAATTCCTTAAACTATACAATCAGCGTGTCTATGGTGATCGAATAATGCCACATGCAAGATTGATGACGATACCAGAGCTCTACGCCTCATCCAGGTCTATAGGGCGATAGAGAGGGCATCCTCCATTGAGTTACTTGTTGGAAAATAACGAAATTATCCAAAGGAATCACTCCCAATTATGGTAACTCTTCCTCGCATGCATTCATATCCAAATTCCAACAATGCAAAAAAAGGAACCATGCAGTTATGTTACCTTCCGCCTTCTTTGATATATTTTTTTCGCGTGCTTTTCAGCCCGCTCTCTATCGATGCATTTTTATTGCTTTCGAGCCAGCGAACGGGTTTTATAATATAACGTACACCGAATATTTTACAGGACTCTATAATACGAGACAAAACGTAGAAAAAAAAATAGATGCATGCTGAACGCGGCTACAAGAGTTATTTCCGTTTAGATTAGAAGCCCTCCACGTTGATGGTGGTGGTGGTGATGGTGGTACGCGCATTGATGGCGATATGTGCATACAGTTCCAGATGGACGGATGAATCAATCAATTTTGTAGAAATGAAACATTCAAAACAGCGAATTAGAAATGGAAACTAAAAAAAGAAGTTTGTCTGGGTTGGGTTGAACTAGGGTAGGTTTTGTGCTTCTGGTACAAATATTTGACGATGAAACAAGTTTAGTTATTCGGAGTTCTTTCAGTTACCTCTGTTTACGCAAATGTTGCAAATATTCAATTTTGAATTTCAATTTCGTGTTTGAACGTACTGGCAACGTTATTTGAACCTTTAAATCGATATCATACTTGAGGTTGCCTAGAGCTCACTGAACTAGTTTCATATACCTTACCTTAGCGCAGAGCCTATCAAGACTCACCAAGGAGGGCCAACAAGGTTAAATGGTTGTTTCACAACTTCATAAACGAATGAATATTAAATATTAAAGAACAGCATTATTACTTTGTATATATATCCTAAAAATACAGGACCCCGTTTAAAACACCGTACAGTTAGAATTTCCCAGAGATAAGACAAAATGGATTAACTATACCCGGGAAAACCTACAAGGAAACGTATAAGTGCTCCAATTTATCTTGCAATAATGAATCTGAAAATACAAACAAGTCGGGAAACCGGAAGCTTGACGCTTCAGGTATAAAAGGTTTTGTGTTTCCCTATGTGAGGAGCATAACGTAATTCTCCATTGGCTTATAGCATTGACCCGAGATATTTAAATCGCTCAGTTCTGGGCAGGTTACCACCAGCTCACTCAGCGATTTAAATATCTGGAGGGGCAGATTACTGCCATTGAAAGAACTGAGCGATTTAAATATCTCGAGTCAATGCTACCAGCCAATGGAGAACTGCGTAATGAAATGTTTCAAGCATTAACGCCACCTGGATGAAGTGACATTCCCCAACTGGTGTTCTTTGTGATCGACGTGTCAGCGCACGTCCCAAATCTAAAATTTACTGCAATGTCGTCCGTCTGTCGCTCTCTATAGTTTGAGTGTTGACTATAAAGGACAATGAACGGCGTCTTCCGGTAATGGGGACGAAGATGTTGCATTGCACTGGTGGCGTGACACGTTTTGATCACGTCTGAAATGAGAATATCCGCGATCGATATGGGTTTGCACCGATCGTGGAAAAACTGCAAGAGAGGCGTTTTCGATGGTGTGGTCACGTAATTCACGCTAACGAGAATTCAACAACCAGTATTGGTCAGTACATCGAAGTCAATGGTAAGCAACCAAAAAGCCGGCTAAAACAATGGTCGCATGATACACTGGATGGGGATTTGAAGGTCTCGCGATTACATCCTGATCAGGCATTTGATAAAATAAAATGACGAAACCGATCACGACGAGCCGACCCCGCTTGTGAACTGAAGGCTGAAGAAAAAGAAGAAGATGTGAGGAGCGGTGAGCCTGACAGTTCCGTGTCACATAGTTAAAAATTCTATTGGCATCTATTTTTTAGAAAGTAATTTGAATAAATCATTTGATGGAAAGCCCTGTATTGAAATAGTCAACCTCATACGCTTGACACTCTGAGTTTAATATTATTAGCAAATGCCAACAATTTAACCAACATCAAATATAAAAAAGGGCTAGGGAGAATTAGATTCTTCTTGAATGGAATTTTAATATTTCACTCGAATTTCAATTATTCTCGTTAATTATGACGTCGGCATCTTATTTGTATGGCTTAGGATGCTGTTAATTAGCACGAAATTGATAAGTTTGAACTTCTATAACTTTGACACTAATAGTTGGATTTTCATGGAACTTGGCATGTGTATGCACGAGACTGTCCTCTATGCCGGTGCAAAATTTGGTACACCTAGGATGAGCTTAAGGGGAGTGTTTTAGTCAATTTCTAAAAGTTGATAATGTACTATTAGTAAATTTTTTGAGCAGATACCGGAATGGGGCATCTCTCGAAGATTAGATTTCACATAAGTGTTTTACACAAAGCCTTAAAAAGGGCTGCAGATAAATAGATTCTTCATAAAAGACACTAATATTCCACGCGAATGTCAATGATTCCGGGTAATTATGACGTCAGCATCTGATTTGCATGGCTTTGGAAGCAGTAAACTCGCGCGAAATTACGAACAGTTTGAACTGCTATAACTTTGGCGTTAATTACCTGATTTCCATGAAATTTAGCACATATATACAAAATTTTGTCCCCTATGCTTCCTTCGGAAGTCCTAGGATGAATCTAAGGGGGGTTTTTCAGTAAATTTCTAAAAAGTATTATAGTAATATACTATTAGTAAGTTTATTTGAGCAGATATCGGAATGGGACATATTTTGAGGCCTAGATTTCATCTAAGCGCACCACCTCGATTTTTTTCGGATTTTTGGGTTGGGTAGTTTCCGAAAATGAGTCCTGTCTCACTTCAAATGCGTGCATTTTGACTCCTTACTCACGCACTTTGCAATTTATGCCAAAACTAATGTCAGTTTCGGAAAGTACAAATCGAGACCTTTCATTTGATACCCTATACAACTATATCCGGGGAAAAAAAAATTTTGAATCCCCCCTTTGCATGTATGGGGAGCCCCCCCTTTAAACTCCACCTAAATTTATGCCACTCGCTGTATGCGTGGGATTTCATAGTTCCCATCTGTCCACCAAATTTCCTTCGGATCGGTTTAGCCGTTTTGGAGAAAAATGCGTATGACAGACAGACAGACATTGAATCGAGTTTAATAAGGTTTTGTTTTACACAAAACCTTAAAAAGGAAAAGCTGCAACAAATATAATCTGTTGAGATCTTCAAAAAGATTACTAAAAATAGACAATTGCCAATTACGAAAGTATTACTGATATACCGACGCACTAACCGTCGCTTGGCGCTTGCCGAATAAAGGCACCAATTTTACAGGTCACTCAGCACGTGGGAATATAGAGGGGGGGAAGAGCACCCGTAAAACCGTGCCAGCTCAGTGTGAGACGAAATACAAAAGTTCCGTGGAGGGCAGTTTCGATTTCATCCTTACCAACCTGCCCGGATCCTACTTCTCTATATTTCCATGCGCCAATACAATATCCTCTTCGATTTCCTCTCCTGTTACGTCCCTTTTTGTTCTACTCGTCTGCATCGTTACTCAATTTGGTACACCACACAGATCCATAAAAACATCCGCTTAAGGGGGTCATCCCGTATGTCGGGTTGGAGAAATCGATTTTTTTTTGCATGAATTGTATCTATATATAGTTGAGAATATGTGGGCAAATGGATTTTCCGATATTCCGAGTCCTTCAGAAATTACAGGGTTAAACAGGTAAGGAGTTTGCAGCCGCGGCTAGAGTACTCGATGAGAAAGAGCATCGAATCTTTTTTTACCGATTAGTTTTTTACCTGAGCCTTATAAATTCGAACACAGGTATAAATATGAAAAGATCGAAAACCAATCAATTGTCTAAACTTATTTGCTGTTTGGAATAAAAAGGATAATCCAGTCTAGAGTGAGCACTGAAAGGCGATCAAGTTATACTCAGTTATATTTTGTTGTAAGTATTATACTGTTTGTGTGTTCAGTGATTTTTTTAAATGGATCGTACGAAGGGAGATCGCTTTAACGTTCAACGTCATGCTGGCACTAAAAAACGAGTATTTCATGGGAATCGATACTTATCAGAGAAGAAAAAGGACTTCGCATCAACATCAGCAAAGAAACTTTTAGCAAGCATGAACATGAATCTTAGGATCCCGCAGATCCTAAACAACAACCTAGCTCTAGTCTAGCTTAGACTAAAACGACTGGGGTTTTTAGTCCAATATGATTCGCAACCTTGTCGTGTTTTTGCGATGATAAAAGGGAGCGTTTTTCCACCTGTTGGCACTTTCGGTCACGCTGCTCCCAGGGCAGAGGTGAGGCAGCGTCTGATGAGTTGCCTCTGCCCTGGATGAAACCGTCAGTCAAAATTTTTGATTTTTTCAATTCTATGAACATGGATGTTCCAATTGCGACAAGTTTTGTATATTGGATTTTGCTGGAGTTTTCTCCGATATTTCTGCAAATTTCTGCAAATAATAAAATATACGTAGCAGTAAGAAAGGAATACGTAGGACATGTCGAGAAAAGAATGGGAACGCGGCTTAGAAATGCAAAGAAGAATCAGAAAGGCATTGGTGGAAAAGGGGCTGGAAAACTTACTAATAAAGACCTCACTACATTTCCTGGGCTAGCTATTCGTCGACACGCAAATTCGATAGAAGGAATGAAGCAAGAAATTTGGGAAACTTTCTTCCATAAATGTTCTACAGACGAAAATCCTCAGCATCAAAATTGTCCAGCAGGCGAGAACAGTTGGTGCAAATGGCGCAAAGCGGAAGCTAAAGGAGAACTGGATAGTTTTCACCACGAGACTGAAGAAGTTAAAACAGTCATCAAACCAATCTACGAAGATTTGTCACGAGGTGATCTCTTGAACAGATGTTTAGGAGCAGAGACCCATAATAAGAATGAGTCGTTAAATGCATTGATCTGGACTTTCGCTCCTAAACACCTTCATTCTGGGGCCAAGGTCTTAGAAATAGCCACTTTTCTGGCTGTAATTATTTCCAGTGAAGGATTCAATGGTATTCTCAAAATCCTAGTGACAATAGGATGTCAAGTTGGTCACATATGTCAGGTTTATGCCGACCGCCGTAATGAAGCGCGAATTTGGCGGTCCGAACGACGATCGACTGACCTCGCTAAAAGAGCCACAATTGACGCCAGAGAGCAACAATCGGCCTTACAAGACTTTTTTGAAGAAACGGAGGGTGCTCTCTATGGAATAGGTATAGCAGATTAATTTTGAGCTAAAATTTTACTCTTGATAATCACATTTAACTTTTCAAATGCGTTTTTCTCGAAACTGCATCTTGAAAACCGGTTGTCACCATAGCTCAAAATCTATCCAACCAAATTCTGTGAAATTTTCACGGCTTCGTTAGTACATATTTCTACGGTCCGCAAATTAGGATAATTGCAATCGGATGGGTAGTTTTTTTTTTATTCATAAAAAAAGTCGTAAAAAAACACCGAAATCCAAAAAATTAAGTTTAAAAGCCCACCAAAAATGTACCTTTTAATATTTTCTAATTATCCTAGTTTGCGGACCGTGGAATATTGTGTACATTACAATGCCGTTTAGTTTTTTTCCCTCAGATGAACACAGCGCCCTCCAGCGTGACAGCAGAAAAACACCTTTTCTTTGGAGATGGATGCATAAATTAACACCTATTCCGAAATTAAGCTGAAAAATTTATCACATATACTAGAGATATCAATAAACATATGGTGAAAAAATCACGTTTCTATCTTTATCCAGTCCTTCAAAATAATTTTTCAAAGAAAGGCAAAAAAAAACGGCCGTCACACGGGATGACCCCCTTAAATGATACACTGCGGAAGAAGTTTTTGCCTTCTAAGAATGGCGCTGTCTTGTTCATTTCAAGGCTCCGCGCTCCATTGTAAGTTCTATGACTACACTGATGAGCGTCGAGGCGGCCCTTGCTTATGGTGATTTGAAAGTCCTTTGATCCCACACTCGCTGCTTCTGCAACCCCACCCAACCTTTTCCCACTTTCATTGCATATTCTACCGCCAACTCTCCACAACGATTCTGGGAAATATGCACTCTGTTCTTACTTCTCTTCCGTGTTTACTTCCTCTACCAATGTGGCCTCTACGCCTCCTCTAGGAGCAGACCGCTCCAAATTTCTCACCGTTCCGCTTTTTACCCCTTTCTTGATTGACTTCCTCATTGGTGTCGAACTTGGTCTCAACGGGCTTCCTAAACTCTTCCTTGTTAACTGTAAATAATACTTTCTCCTTATATGTAAAACTTACAACAAAATTCACAATGAATGCTAGTGTCTTCATTTTTTGGAAAGATGCCCCTATTATCTCTATCCTCAAAAGCCGAGGCCCTACTCTAGCTGTAAACTACCCCTTCTACCTATTTTCTTTCTCTTCTCCAGAATCCTCAAGAGATACGTAAGCAACCAATTTACCGCGCATTTCGGTAACCTTAAACCTTCAACCTTCAGGAGTTTACAAACTTCCTTTTTCCAAAGTGTCTTAGCTTAACTTCCCCTCCTCAATCATCTCATGGCTTTCCTCCCATCAAACCGTGCCTGCAAAATTTCTGTTCATGGTTACTCATCTCATTCCTCCATACTTGCATCCCTACTATTACAACTTTTTTATTAATGGCCTTCCCTCTCTTGTTCTCTGTATTCCAAACTACTACTACTCTGGTGCATTTACGATCGGTTAACAAGCAGCCACTAAATGTTATCAAATGCCACTGGATGTGTTATTTATTTAAAGCCTCTCCAACATCCTTTTCCTACTCCCTTCAAGACCTCCCCACTTCATTGACATCCATCAATCGCACTTTCAAAATCTCCTATCCTATGTACCTCCTCTGACTTTTCCTCAACCCAGTCATATTTAGCACTTGAATGGCATCTTTGAATATTGGTCTGTAATCTGGTTTTCCTTCCGCAAATGTGATGGTCGCGTGCTTGAAGTTTTACAACACAAATTCACTCGATCCTTCTTTTTCAAAAAGAACTTTCCCGTATGGACTATCCTCCCCGGTTCTCAGGCTCAATTTCCCTTCCCTGCAACAACGCCGCGGACAACTTGGAAGTCCCCTTTGCGGAGCTTGACAGTTACTTTCATTCTCTGATCTCAAGATTATGCCAGTCTACAACGCCCTCTAGCTTGGCACCTTTCACTCCGTCTCTTTGCCTGGTTTTAAGCGTTAGTTAAGCTACTTGCTCCTCGCCCCCTTCTGAGTACAATGCGTTATTAAAAATTTACTACTTTTCTCTGTATTGCTCGTTAAATAAATAAATACAAAACGAACAAGGCAATGCAACCAAGCGCGTCGTGCCAAAAAGCGGAACTTGTAACCAAAATTGAATGAATGAGGGTAAGATTGGAATTAAAAACACGGTCAGAAGGAGCTAAGACGTCTCAGAGTTAGGACCCAGTGGATCAACAAAGCCTGCAAAAATCTACAGGGTTAGCCCCATTGATGAGTGTCGTGCAAGAGAAGCTGACTCCCGAATATGTTACTTTCCTCACTTCTAGAAAAAGGCGCTTATTTTCCCTCTTTTTGAGGATAGCAGACACCCAATTCTAACTGTAAACTACGGTTCTATCTATCATCTTTTTCTAAAGTCTTTAAAGCCATAAATGGCAGTATTCTTCTTAGCAAACTTTCTTTTCTTAATTTCCCTTCTCAATCAAATCGTGGATGTCCCCTCTCTCTATCAAACCGTTCCTGCAGAATTTCTTCTCATTATTAGTTATCTGATTCCTTCTCTCCTTCCTTTGATAGTCCACAGGGCTTCTTATTTTGATTCCTTCTATTTTATCGATAAACTTCCATCCACCCTTAGGTGCCAGTGTTTGCTTTACGCAGATCGCCTTCAGTTATTTGCTTCTGTTTCGTCTGAATGCCACCAATGCCACCACGATCGAATAGAGAGATCAACCATATCTGAGTTACAGCTGTCAGAAGCCCAGAAACAAAATAGAGCTATAAAATAATCGAGGGAATGAGGAGAAAACATATATGCAACCCCATAGCTTGCCGAAAACCTGAGTTGGCAGCAAACTCCCAATCAAGTGCAAAGACGAAAGTTGGAATTAAAGACGGGAATGACAGACGATTCCAAAAGCACCCTCAAACGACCGAAAAGTTGGCATATCCCAGAGGTAAATCAACAACACCTGATGAAATCTATAGGAAAGCGCTAGCCCCTCTGCAGAAGACCGTGGCACTAGATAAACACCCTAGAAAGGCTAATCAGCGAACAAAGCAAAATGGGGAAAGGACTATTCTGTCCGAGATGCTGAAGTGTGAAGTCTGCTCTGAGAGACGGTATCAACCTCTTAATCTTGCCGCTCTGGGTTCGTCATGGGTATCTGTGTTCGTCTTGTCTTTCTTTCGCTGTTGTGAGCTTACTACTTGCACAGCTTTAAGGGTGATGATATTGAAACTGAAGCACAGCTAAATTCTGTGGATACCCTATACTCCACTAAAGAGTCAACAGGAAACATTAAAGTGCGCAAGGATATTTCGATTTTAAATTGAGAGTTCAGCCTTTTTCTTCTTCTATTTCTTTAGCTTTTGCCCGGTTTAGAAGCAGGTTCGCTTCGTCGTGATTAGTTGCGTCATTTTATTCTGTCATAAGCCTGATCTGGATGCAGTTGTGAGGCTTTCAATTCTCCTGTATCAAACCAATGTTGTTTCGGTCGGCGTTTTGGTCGCTTATCATCGACTTCGATGTTTAGATCAAGTGAACTCGTGAATTCGTTTTAGCGCGAGTTATGTGATCATACCATGGAAGCCGCCTTTCTCGCAATTTTTCCACGATCGGTACAACCTCATTTCGATCACATTCGTTTCATATGTGATCACAGCATGTCACGCCATTAGTTCAATGCAACATCTTCGCGGGGATATTTCGATTTTAAATTGAAAATGCAGCCTTATTTTTATGATGCAGGGTACAGCGTGGGAACTTCCTGATTTGAATTGTGCGCCACACAGCGGTCATTAATCTCATGAAAGTGCACGTGTGTGCATTCAAAATGGCGCAGCCTAATGTTTTTTTATATCCTTAGTTTAGTAACAACCATGCAGTGGACAAGAGAAGAGCGTAGATTTGCCGTGGTGACTTATTTTTCTGACAATCGTTCGATTATTGCAACTCAGCGTACATTTAGAAAAAAAAGTTAAAATCGCGCCTGCAGGTCCTGTCCTGGTCGGAAATCAATTGTTCAGTGGGTGAACACATTTATGGGTACTGGCAGTGTGCGTAAAACAAACCCAGTACCCTCAAAAACCACGAGGGCTGCAGAGAACGTCGAGGAGCTACGGGAGGGGATTTTCAAACCCCCAAGCGATCTGTAAACAAACATTTAGTTGCTCTTAGGATTTCTGATCACATAGTAGAACGAATTTTTCATCAAGACCTAAAATTTCAGGCAGTGGTGCAATGCACGCGCTTGTAAGACCTTGGTTGAAAACCTGTCTCCTGAAACCACGAGAATTTCACGAATCACACTTTCATATAGAACTTGTGACTCTTTGGTATGCATTATCTTTTTTTGAACAAAAAAAAAACACAAGGCAATCACAGATGATTGAAGAATTTTTCCTTCCAAAACTTGAAGAAATGAAACTGAGGGATGTGTAGTTCCAACAAGACGGCTCCATAGCCCACACGGCACCAACATCAATGGCTTTCTTGCGGCAACATTGTCCTGAACGTCTTATCTCTATGAGGAGTGACGTTGAATGGCCAGCACGCTCGCCAAACTTAGCACTCTCTGATTCTTTATGGGGATATTTCAAATCCTTGGTTTATACTAATCGTCCGAAAACATTGGGTATGTGTGTGGGGGAGGCAAAGCCACCGAACACTCAGACCTTAGTGGTCCATTGTACTCGATTTCCCCGTCTAACGGAATATCCCGGATTCCTTTATATATCACAGGATTTTCGTTGGGGGATGTGATGCTACCCGCTGCAATCGAAGCAGATCGGCATCAAAAATTTGATATCTGATGCATCCGTAGGCGGGGCACTCACATAGAAAATGTTCCGTGGATTCCGCTTCCTCACTACAGGATGGACACCTATCATCTTGGATAATTCCCATTCTGAACGTATGTCCAGCTAGTGAATTATAGCCAGTCAGAATTCCCACAATACTTCTGCAAGTCCTCCTGCTTTTCGACAGGATAGACTTTGCAGTATGTTTGTTTGGTTCTGACAGGAAAAGTTTGATTTATCTAGCAGCATTAAGGCTTCGCCACCTGTCATTATGGGAAGCTTGTTCCCAGTTTTTGATAGCAGCTTGACTATCGTTACAGATTGCGATGCGCGTGCCCTCCAACCGCTCGTCAATCATCCAGGTTGTCACCCTTAGGATCGCATACACTTCAGCCTGAAAGACCGTTATGTATTGTCTCAAAGGGAAAGCCCACTTTTCGTTTTTATTCGAGAGGTAGACTCCTGCTCCGGAACCATTTTCTGTTTTTGAGCCATTAGTTTAGAAGACGTCAGTATATCCTGACACAGATTCTTCTGGTTCGTCCCAGTTTACTCTCCGTTTCAAGATATCATCATGTCTTCTACCAAACAGATGTATGAAGATCTGAAAATCAGAAGACATTGCGAAAACTAGATTCAGTTCTCCCAATGACTCTTCCAATGCTCTGTGCCCCCACGTCCAGTGTTTTCCCATAGATCTTATTGAATTAGTCTATGGGCTGCCCTCTTTGCAGTGCTCTGAATAAACAAATGCAAGGGCTGCAAATTGAGTAATGCATTCAGAGCTGCGCCGGATGTGGTGCTCATGGCACCGATGTTACCTAGACACATAGTTCTTTGCAGTGTAGCTAGTTGACAGCGAAAACTCTTTTGTTTCACCTTAACGCACCACACTACGGATGCATAAGCGAATATCGGCCTAATGATACCAATATATAACCACATTACTACCTGAGGGCTAAGTCCCCATATCAAGGCAAAGGTCCGCCTACACAGCCCATAAGCAGTGCAAGTTCGTTTCATCTTTACCTCTACATGTGTGTTCCAAAGAAGCTTCCTGTCTCGAATAACTCTCAGATATTTCACTTCTTCGGAGAATTGAAGGGTTGTACCTCTTATCTCTGGAAGGCAAAGACCATTCAGTTTCCTCCTTTTTGTAAATAATACTATAGTGGTCTTATTTGAATTTGCGCCTGAGACACCAACTATCAATCAAATCAACGGCGCGTTGAGTATTTCTAACCACCATTCCGGGATCTCGGCCAACAGACACCAACACCACTTCATCCGCATAAGCTTGAACGTGTATTGGCAGCATAGTCCGCAGAAAAAGTGATAGCACACCTCCTTGAGGGCAGCCTTTCGTCGATTCCGTTGTTAGGTAGCGATCAACACCCATTTCAGTATACAACAATCTCTGCGATAGCATAGCGTAGATCCACTTTATTAGAGTTTCATCAACACCATGTTCTCTGGGGGCAACACAGAGCTTTTGGAAGGGCACACAGTCAAAAGCCCCTTCGATGTGCATGAACACCCCCATCGGGTACTCTACTCAGAGTTGCATCCTCTACTTTTGAAGCCAAAGAATGAAGAGCAGATTTATAGGACTTTCCACGTTGGTGAGCATGTTGGTTTTCATTTAGGGGGTGCGAGGCTAGCACCTTCTTGTGAATGTGACGCTATACTAGTCTCTCCAGACATTTCAGCGAAAATGATGTTAGGCTGCTTTGCCTGAAGTTCTTTGGATTTGAATAGTCATTTTTCCCAGACTTTAATATGAAGACCTTCACTTTCTGCCGAGCGGAAGTCACGTAGCCCAGAGCAAGATATCCTCGAAAAATATTGCTTAGAATTTGCTCTAAGTACTCTATACCCTCCTTCACCATCGCTGGGTAGATGCCATCCATGTCAGGTGCTTTGAAGTGTTGAAATGATAGTATAGCAGCTCTCGCCATTTCATTTCAGG